>NC_053024.1:52502536-52687282 GCF_003073215.2 Triticum urartu
CAGTGCTCGTCCACGACGGAGGTGCCTCGAAGCGCCTCCATCAGGTTATCCGGCGACCCTGGATGGACAAGGGCCACCAGTGGAAGCGGCGCACCCCCCTCCTTCAAAGGGGGCTGCTCGCCCGACTCCGGAGCCACATGGGCCTTCAGAATTGTATTCGGCTGAGGGCCGAACTGGATGCAGCCCTCTTCGCCAGTCTCCATGGGGATCGGCTCCTCCATGTGTCCGGCAATGGAGGTCTCGCCTTGTGGCGCCTCCTGGACAGCGTCCTGGACTCCTCCCCGGTTCAGAACGGTCCTCTGGGATAACACTTCAGTGTCGTCCCTAGCCCCGGGGGAATAAGCAGGCGGTGGTGACATGCTCGCCATCTCCGACGGAGCCAACGAACATCTAGATAATAAAGAGAAAGGGCTGAATGCGTGCATGAGCGAGCCGTGTCACTTACGATGCGGCCTGGGGCTTAGTACGGGGGCATCGTTCCGGACTGCTGTCAATGTCCCACGCGGTGTTGACCGCTAGGACGCCCTTCCCCTTCTTGGGCGCTTCCACCTCCGGATGCGCCGAAGCCGCCCTCTTCTTCTTCCTCTCCTTATGGGGAGGGTTGTTTTCCTCCTCCTCCTCCTCTTCCTCGCCGTTGTCGTCGGGGCCAGAGGAACGAGCTTCGTCGTCTTCGGACGTCACGTCCGAAGTGCCCTTGCGACGGGGGCCACTCTTGGCCCCCTTGGCCTTCTTCTTGGTCTTCTTCTCCGGCGCCTTATAAGGCGTCGGCACCAGCATCTTCGCTAGACGCGGGATTGCCGGTTCTTCAGGCAGCGGAGCCGTACACTGGATCTGCTTCGCCCTCTCCATCCAGTCCTGAAAAAGCAACAATAAAAGCTCAGGCATCATCCTTGAAACAAAACAAGTGGATAATGCATCAAAAAAGACATACCTCACTAGAGAGGTGTTTAGCGTTGTGCCAGCGATCTGAATCTGCGGCCGGCAGTTTCTCGTTGCTCTTAAAGAGCAACTTCCATGCACCATCATGAGTATTCTAGAAGAGCCTCACCAGGGTCTGGTGCTTCTTCGGGTTGAACTCCCACATAGCACGGCTTCGGCGCTGGCACGGAAGGATCCGGCGAACCAGCATCACCTGGATCACATCAATGAGCTTGACGTTCTTGGTTACCATGCCTTGAATGCGCGTCTGCAGTGCTATCACCTTGTCAGGGGAACCCTAGTCCGGACTCTTCTCGACCCAGGAGGTGAGTCGCATGGGAGCGCCGGAGCGGAATTCGGCAGCTGCGGCCCAGGTGGTGCCGCGAGGTTCTGTGATGTAGAACCACTGCTTCTGCCACTCCTTTACTGTGTCCACAAAAGTACCTTTGGGCCAGGAGATGTTGGACAGCTTGCTCACCATAGCTCCTCCGCACTCCGCATGCTGGCCATCCGCCACCTTCGGCTTCATGTTAAAGACTTTGAGCCACAGCCCGAAGTGTGGTTGGATGCGGAGGAAGGCCTCACACACGACGATAAACGCCGATATGTTGAGGAAGGAATTGGGGGACAGGTCATGGAAATCTATCCCGTAATAATACATCAGCCCACAGACGAAAGGGTGGAGTGGAAACCCTAGCCCGCGGAAGAAATGGGGGAGGAACACTACCCTCTCGGTGGGCTTCAGCATGGGGACGACTTGTCCCTCGGTCGGCAGGCGGTGAGTGATCTCCTTCGCCAAGTATCCGGCCGCCTGAAGCTCCGTAATGTTCTCCTCCTTGACGGAGGAGACCATCCACTTGCCTTGACCTCCGGATCCGGACATGGTTGCTTGAGTGGAAAGGAGATGAGAACTTGGGCGCTGGAGCTCGAGATTGGAGAGGCGGAGACAGAGAGAGGGTGTGAGAGAGGAAGAGGGAATCCTTATCCCCTTATAAAGGCAACGAATATTAAACGCCTCCTCACTCGCCTTAAGATTCACCTATTCCCAAGGGCTGTATAAATGGCACGATTGGGTTACACATACCCGCATTGATGAGAGTCTCGCGATAAGGGGACACGATTTCTGCTTTGACAAGACATGCCAATGGCAACCGCGTCTTGGGACGTGGGGCATTGAAGCATGAAAGCGGTTTGGAATTGTGACCGGGCAGACGTGATGTCATGTTGTAAAAAGCTGTTAGCAGATTAGACTCGTGTAAAAATATATTCTCTCTGCGGTTATGTATGGTGTGTGTGTGTGATAGATCCGGATACTATCATCTCATCCGAAGACCATCTTGAAGTTCGGATAGAAGGGAACCCGTCTTGCAATACCGAAGACAATCTGCGCGCCGGACTCCACGTCATTGAAGCCAGGTTCAGGGGCTACTGAGGGAGTCCTGGACTAAGGGATCCTCGGGCGTCCGGCCTGTTATCCATGGGCCAGACTGATGGGCTGTGAAGACATGAAGACCGAAGACTGTACCTGTGTCCGGATTGGACTCTCCTTGGCGTGGAAGACAAGCTTGGTGACCGACTATGAAGATTCCTTCTTATGTAACTGACTCTATGTAAATCCTAGATCCCCCGGGTGTCTATATAAACCGGAGGGGTTAGTCCAGAAAGGATATACTCCTTACCATAGTCATATAGGTTAGACTTCTAGGGTTTAGCCACTACGATCTCGTGGTAGATCAACTCTTGTAACATCCATATTCATCAAGATCAATCAAGCAGGACGTATGGTATTGCCTCCATAGAGAGGGCCTGAACCTGGGTAAACACCTGTTACCATCGACCCTAGATGCACAGTTCGGGACGCCCTACCCGAGATCTGCCGGTTTTGACACCGACAATCTTTCTTGCAATGGGAGAAGTGCTTAGCTTTGGGTTCAATCTTGCGGTGTCCTTTCCCAATGACAGCAGGGCAGCAAGGCATGTATTGTATTGTTGCCATCGAGGATAAAGAGATGGGGTTTATATCATATTGCTTGAGTTTATCCCTCTACATCATGTCATCTTGCCTAATGCATTACTCTGTTCTTATGAACTTAAGACTCTAGATGCATGCTGGATAGCGGTCGATGTGTGGAGTAATAGTAGTAGATGCAGAATCATTTCGGTCTACTTGTCACGGACGTGATGCCTATATACATGATCATGCCTAGATATTCTCATAATTATTCACTTTTCTATCAATTGCTCGACAGTAATTTGTTCACCCACCATAATACTTATGCTATCTTGAGAGAAGACACTAGTGAAACCTATGGCCCCCGGGTCTATCTTTTATCATATAAGTTTCCAATCTATTTTGTTTTGCAATCTTTACTTTCAATCTACATCATAAAAATACCAAAAATATTTATATTATTATTATTATTATCTCTATCGGATCTCACTCTCGGAAGTGACCATGAAGGGATTAACAACCCCTTTATCGCGTTGGTTGCGAGGTTCTTATTTGTTTGTGTAGGTACGAGGGACTTGCGTGTAGTCTCCTACTGGATTGATACCTTAGTTCTCAAAAACTGAGGGAAATACTTACGCTACTTTGCTGCATCACCCTTTCCTCTTCAAGGGAAAACCAACGCAGTGCTCAAGAGGTAGCACCTGGGTAAACACCGTGTGTGTAACATCCCAAATTTTCAATTTGGAATGTCATACATTAGACCATCATTGCATATCATAATTTATTTGCTTTTGGTTTTGATCCTAGAAATTCCACGCAACTCAAGGACCCACGGAGAGAGTTGGGGATTTCGTTATTTTCATATTTGAGTTTTCTCAAATTTTGCGAATAAGATCATTTGATTTTAATTATTTTATCATCAATTATTTCTATTACAAAAATATGAGAGAGGGAATAAAATGACTTTCCCAAAATAAAGAAATATTGAGGATTTAATAATAAAATCAAATAAGATTTTATTTCTGAGTTTTTCGGTATTTTATTTGAATTTAGGAAAAATGTGCGTTTTTCAAAATTGCATTTAGGCCCTAAATAAATGTTCACCTTGTGCGGCCTGATTTTAGAAGCCCGGGAAATTTCAGGATTTTTGGAGTCCATTTAGTATTTCTTTTATTTGTTTTTCTACATGGAGTAATTAAAAAAAACGCGAACCGACTTTGGGCCGTACCCGAGTCGGACTCCGCCCGGGGGCAGCCTTTAAATAGCCGCCGCCCGAGCCGCCCCAGCCCACCAGAGCCGCCACCAACCCTATCCCTAGCCGTGCGTCGATCCGCGCGCCCGCCGACGCCGTCGCCGACCCGCCTCCCGAGGTTGCCTCGTTCCGCACGCCGTTTTTTATATAAAAAAAGTCACGGTTTTTTTAGTTTCGGTTTTTTTAAATAGATAGGTTTTTCCGGTTTATTTATTTAGCGAGCATTCGTCCATTCGTTTGTTCTAGCGAACGTTCGTTGTTTTTCTTTTTCTTGGATTAAATCCGCGATTTTTCTGATCGCGATTCCTGATCCGATTTTCGTTTTAGTATAACTTTTCGCTCGTTTATCGGAATCAGACGATTCAAGCGCCTAGAGTTTCATCTCGAAACCCTCTATCCGTTTAACCAACTTAAACAAGTTTTTGCCACTGTAAAAATTGCCCTAGATCCAGAATAGTAAACGAAGCATGTTTCTTTTGCCGTTTGACTTTCGTTGCTTCGTTTGATTTGATTCTTTTTGCAAACCGGAGTTCTTAAGTTGAACCTTCTGGTTAGATCTCTTATTTGAGTTTTACCCATGAATTAGATGAATACTTATTGTATGTTTGTTTGTTTGTCTGCGATAGAATACCCGGAGTGCGCCGCCTGTTACTTCGAATCTCTAGGTTTCGCGGATCATCAGCAAGGCAAGTAACACTTTGATAATACCTCCTACTACCCAGTTTTATTGCATTAGATCAATCCTCAAACACTGCATGATTAGGATCTAATTAAATTGTGGGATGGGAAGTAGTTGAGGTAGTACCTATTACCTGTTGTATTATCAAAACTTTGGGTGAGTGAATTCCATTACAGATGTGAGTTTGTTAATTAATGGTTTATCTAAGGTGGCAACTTAAACACACATCTGGGGGGATTGAGGTACCTGGGTATTCCAGGATTGCCTGTTTTTCTTTATGGACCGCCACCCAGACCCAAAGGGATCATGAGATTTTTCATACTAGAAACTTCCGTGTGCAGCCACAAGCTATTATGGGCTCTAGCATAGTTGATTAAGTCGTGCGAAATCTTACAGGGTAGACTAGCAGATGTAGGGGAAAGTAGGTGTAACGGTCTATCCATCGTAAGGTGCTAGCGATTCTGAAAGACTATGTCATGGTCATCCGTTTCTCAAACACCATGTAGTGCGAGAAACCAAATGGAGGCGATCGAGTCTTGTAGGGAAAAGTGCGCAAACCTCTGCAGAGTGTATAAACTAATCATGGTTAGCCGTGTCCCCGGTTATGGACAGCTTGAGTATCTAGTACTTGGATTATCATGTGAATCTCAACATGTTACTCTAAAAATTAATTTTGTTGGGTTTGTTTAATGATGATGCTTAATTGGGATTGAGAATGCTGTCAACCATTCTCAATGTTTAACAACTACCATGATAGTTAAATAAAATTTATTCCTTTGCAGTAGGGAAAAATTGGCTTTTCGCAAAACTGTAACCATAGAGCTTTCCACCAGCCAAATATGCATATAGTATAGTTGTATCATTCCATTACTCTCTATATGTTACTTTGCCAGCATATTCCATGTGCTGACCCGTTTCGGGCTGCAACGTTAATGTTGCAGACTTTTCAGACGATGATTAAGGAGTTTTAGGTCATGGTTCTATACTCAGTGATGCCGTTCGAGTTGATGGACTCACTTATCTTCCAAGCCTTCCGCTGTTATAGTTATTAGATGGCCTTAAGCCATATATATTGTAATAAGTTCTCTATTGAGACACTCGATGTAATAAGTGTGTGATTGCTACTCTGTTATAAATCCTCCAAGTACTGTGTGGTGTCAGCATTACTGATCCAGGGATTACACCTGAGCACAGAGATCAGACTGTTTGAGGTCTGGTCGCTACAGAGATGGTATCAAAGCACACGCTGACTGTAGGACACGACCACTACGCTAAAGACCTAGATCACTATTCACTCTCTTCTCTTCTGACCTCTCATCTTTTCTACTCTTTAGGATGGAGGATGCAAGGAACAAGTTCACGCAACTGGATGATGATACACCCTTTGGACGTCACTTGAAGGAAGTCACTAGATACCTGAACATAGGAGTACCAAGCTTCACCGGAACCTACAACGCCACTTTACCTGAAGAAGAGCGCTGGATGATTCAAGTTTAAGTTCCAGGAAGGACGTTCATGCCAGTCACTGAGCCCATAGAGTTTTCTTTTGATGCACCAACTTGGAGTCTAGGAAAGAGCATGGCAGCTCACATCGCCATGGGACGCATTGGAAAATTCTACCGCAATGATCTCAAGGATACTATCTACCAGATTTGTGGGTGCCGAGATGAACACTGGGAGATGATCAGCACCAGGAAGGATAGATCAGTTGCAGCTTTTAACCAGGAGTTAAACCAGCACATTCGACGATAGGAGAACCAGATGTGCGCCGACATGATAGACCTGAAGAAGGCAAGGACAAGAATCAAGGAACTGGAGGAAGAACTTAAGGCTACACGTGAAGATTATGAAGAGGAAATTAAAGTATTGGTGGAGAAGAATGACGATCTGATCAAGAAGATCGGGATATTTATGGGAGGCCCTACACTAGTAGATGAAGACGAAGAACCCAAGGGGATTCGCCCGGAAGACTACATCATCATCGACGACCCCGACTCGGACCCAAATGACAACGATGATGACTATGTTGATGAAGCCAGAGCAGATATCATGGAGTCTGCGACCGAAGAATATTTCTAGTAGACCACCTCATCAGTAGTAGTAGTCCACCATGTAAATACAGTAGTCCAAGCACTTTTGCGACAGTTAGATCGATTGCATGCCCTTGTTTGAATGAATGAAGTGAATTGTTTGCTTTTGCCTCATGTGCATATGGGTAGTGTTTTCTCTTTAGACCCCCTCTATTCTAAACTCTCATCTTTTCTAAACCCTCAGATGTCTCCGAGACATGACCCCGTATTTACCTTTCCACCGGAGCTCACCCAGTTGATCCAGCAGCAGAACACATTGATGCAGTTGCTAGTCCAGAATCAAAATCAGGGGAACAACAACAACCCACCACCACCATCACCACCTGTTGATCACTTAGCCCGTTTTCTTATGCTGAATCCGCCGGTATTTTCCAGTAGCACCGAGCCGATAGTAGCAGATGATTGGCTCCGCAAGACAGCTAGAGAGTTGACCACAGCAGGATGCACAGATGTGGAGAAGGTGAAGTTTGCCGCACATCAGCTTGAAGGACCCGCAGCATCATGGTGGGAGAATTTCACAGCCACTTTCCCTGTCGACACTGTCACTTGGGACCAGTTTTAGCAGGCTTTTCGAACTGCCCATGTTTCAGCAGGAGCTATGGCCATGAAGAAGCGTGAGTTTCGCAACTTGCACCAAGGAGGACGGACAGTTAGCCAGTATGTGGAGGACTTTAGTAAATTAGCACGTTATGCCCCAGATGACATTGCTACGGATGCAGCTAAGCAGGAGAAGTTTCTGGAAGGGCTGAATGATGAGTTGAGCATGCAGTTGATGATAGCAACCTTCAACAACTACCAGGAGTTGGTAGACCATGCTCTTATGATTGAAGGCAAGCAACAGCAAATTGAGAACCGCAAGAGGAAGTATGGACAAGGGAAGTACAATTCTGGAGCCCACCAGAAGCCATGTTTTACCCCTAGATCGGGAGGACATTTTCAGCATACCCATGGAGGAGGTAGCTCGCACAATCACAATGGCACCAAGAATGGTAATGGCAATGGAGGAAGCAATGGCTAGAACCGTACCAACCCATCAACCCCGGCCAAGAAGGACCTGAGCCAAGTCACTTGCTTCAAGTGCCAGAAGACTGGACATTATGCCAATGAATGTCCTGAAGGCCAGAATGGCAATGGAAGCTCTGGGAAGAAGCCGAACCCTTTCAATAAGGGACAGGTGAACCACGTTAACGTGGAGGAGGTTGAAGAGCAACCGGATGCAGTAATCAGTAAGTTTTTGGTTAAGTAATTTACTGCACTCGTTCTTTTTGATACTGGTGCATCGCATTCATACATATCAAGGGGATTTGTGGATAAGTATAACCTGCCCACTAAGGTTCTTAGAACACCTATGCTAGTAAGCTCACCAGGAGCGGAGTATATGGCCAGTCAAGGATGTTTTCAAGTGCCATTGAGTATAGGTAGGCATGTGTTTCCCTCGGATTTAATCATTTTGGAATCACAAGGATTGGATGTAATTCTGGGTATGGATTGGCTGTTGATGTACGAAGGAAACATTGATTGCGCCAGTAAGACAATTTTGCTTACTACCCCAGAAGGGAGAAGGATCAAGTATGTATCCCGACATGTGCCAAAAGGGACTCAAGTAAATTTTTTAAAAGGAGTTGTGCAGGAGGAGGTACCAGTGGTAAGGGATTTCCCTGAAGTATTTCCAGAAGAGTTGCCAGGCATGCCACCAGATAGAGATATTGAGTTTTTGATTGAGCTATTGCCAGGCACAGGGCCAATATCAAAGAGACCATACAGGATGCCTGCAAAGGATTTGGTGGAGATTAAGAAGCAGATTAAGGAGTTACTGGATAAAGGTTACATTCGCCCAAGTTCGCCGCCTTGGGGATCACCAGTACTTCTAGTGGAGAAAAGGGATGGATCGTTAAGGATGGTTGTTGATTATCGAGGATTGAATGAAGTAACCATCAAGAACAAGTACCCACTACCAATGATCAATGATCTGTTTGATCGATTGCAAGGAGCTAAGGTATTTTCCAAGATCGATCTGCGATCAGGATACCACTAGTTGAAGATTCGAGAACAAGATATACCTAAGACAGCTTTTACCACCAGGTATGGGCTGTACGAGTATACTGTTATGTCATTTGGTATGACTAACACACCTGCCTATTTTATGAACATGATGAACAAAGTGTTTATGGAGTTCTTGGATAAGTTCGTCGTGGTGTTCATTGATGATATTCTGGTTTACTCAAAAAGTGAAGAGGAATAAGGAGCATTTGTGATTGGTACTTGAGAAGCTCAGAGAACATCAGTTGTATGCCAAGTTCAGCAAATGTGAGTTTTGGTTGAAGGAAGTAGGATTCCTCGGACACGTTATATCCGGAGAAGGTATATCGGTAGATCCCACTAAAGTTGATACCGTGACCAAGTGGGAAGCACCAACCACAGTTGGAGAGATCCGGAGTTTCCTTGGACTCGCAGGATACTACCGGAGATACATTGAGAATTTCTCAAAGATTGCGAAGCCTATGACGGAGTTGTTGAAAAAGGATACCAAGTTCATATGGACGAGGAGTGTGAGGCTAGTTTCCAGGAGTTGAAGAAACGCTTGGTTACTTCACCAGTGTTGATTTTGCTAGACCAGACCAAGGATTATGAGGTGTACTGCGACGCTTCACGTCGAGGACTTGGAGCAGTGCTTATGCAGGAAGGGAGAGTTGTTTCATATGCCTCAAGACAACTGAAACCTCATGAGTTGAATTATGCTACGCATGATTTGGAGTTAGCAGTCGTAGTGCATGCACTAAAGACTTGGAGACATTTCCTCTTTGGAAATCATTGTGAGGTGTACACGGATCACAAGAGTTTGAAGTACATTTTCACGTAGAAGGAGTTGAACCTCAGACAAAGGAGATGGTTGGAGCTCATCAAGGATTATGATATGAGATTGCATTACCGTCCCGGAAAGGCTAATGTAGTAGCTGATGCATTGATTCACAAAAGCCATGTCAATACACTAATGACGGGAGAAATACCAAGGGAGTTAGCCGAAAATCTTCGTGAACTATGTTTGGAAATAGTTCCGAGAGGCTATGTAGCAGCATTGGAGATTCAGTCAACTTTGATGGATAGAATCAGAGAAGCTCAGAAGACTGACAAGGAGATTGTCTCTATCAAGGAGAAAATGAGTGAAGGAAAGTCTAAAGGATTTCGTGAGGATTAGCATGACACCCTATGGTTTGAAGACCGTGTTTATGTGCCCAATGACCCGAAAATCAGGAAGTTGATTCTGCAAGAGGCACACGACTCACCATATTTGATTCACCCAGGAAATACCAAGATGTATTTGGATTTGAAGAATATTTTCTGGTGGACTGGAATGAAGAAAGATATTGCGGAGTATGTAGAAGTTTGTGATGTATGTCAGAGAGTAAAGGCAGAGCATCAAAAGCCATCAGGATTGCTACAACCATTGCCGATACCCGAATGGAAGTGGGATAAGTTAGGCATGGATTTTATCACGGGATTACCCAGGACTGGTTCAGGCTATGACTCGATTTGGGTTGTAGTCGATCGGTTGACAAAAGTAGCTCATCTCATCCCGGTAAAGACCACTTACACCAGTGCTAAGTTGCCAAAGATATACATGACCAGGATTGTATTCTTACATGGAGTTCCGAGGAGTATAGTATCAGATAGAGGAACTCAGTTTACCTCAAAGTTCTGGAATCAGTTGCACGAAACTTTGGGTACCAGGCTAGAGTTCAGCACAGCTTTTCATCCATAGACAGATGGACAGACCGAGAGAGTCAATCAGATTTTGGAGGACATGCTGAGAGCTTGTGCGCTAGATTATGGATCTAGTTGGGACGAGAATTTGCCGTATGCAGAGTTCTCTTACAACAACAGTTATCAATCCAGTTTAAAGATGACCCCTTTCAAAGCCTTGTACGTTAGGAGGTGCAGGACACCGTTGACGTGGGATGAAGTTGGAGACCACCAGTTGTTTGGACCTGACTTGATTAAGGAGTCTGAATAGAAGGTGAAATTGATTCGCGATAGGCTCAAGATAGCCCAGTCCAGACAGAAGAGTTATACAGATTCTAAACGCAAGGAGACAGTTTACGAAGTTGGAGATAGAGCTTATCTTCGAGTATCCCCACTTCGGGTAACAAAGCGCTTTGGTGTTAAAGGAAAGTTAGCGCCACGATTTGTTGGACCATACCGAGTATTGGAATGTATGGGAGAAGTGGCCTACAAGTTGGAATTGCCCGAAGGATTGTCAGGAGTTCATGATGTGTTCCATGTTTCTCAGTTGAAGAAGTGCCACGCGGAGATGGCTGACATACCCTTGAGAGACACATTGCCATTGGAAGCAATTCAGTTGGATAACGATTTGACCTATGAGGAGAAACCAGTTAAGATTCTAGAGTATGCCAGTCGAGTCACCCGCAGCAAGGTTATCAAGTTCTATAAGGTTCAGTGGAGACACCACACGGAGGATGAAGCCACCTGGGAGCGAGCGGAAGATTTGCTCAAGAACCACCCTCACCTATTTTCTAGCCAACCCGAATCTCGAGGGCGAGATTCATCTTAAGGGGGGTAGGTTTGTAACATCCCAAATTTTTAATTTGGAATGTTATACATTAGACCATCATTGCATATCATAATTTATTTGCTTTTGGTTTTGATCCTAGAAATTCCACGCAACTCAAGGACCCACAGAGAGAGTTGGGGATTTTGTTATTTTCATATTTGAGTTTTCTCAAATTTTGCGAATAGGATCATTTGATTTTAATTATTTTATCATCAATTATTTCTATTACAAAAATCTGAGAGAGGGAATAAAATGACTTTCCCAAAATAAAGAAATATTGAGGATTTAATAATAAAATCAAATAAGATTTTATTTCGGAGTTTTTCGGTATTTTATTTGAATTTAGGAAAAATGTGCGTTTTTCAAAATTGCATTTAGGCCCCAAATAAATGTTCACCATGTGCGGCTTGATTTTAGAAGCCCAGGAAAATTTATTTCGGGATTTTTCGAGTTCGTTTAGTATTTCTTTTATTTGTTTTTCTGCGCGGAATAATTAAAAAAACGTGAACCGACTTTGGGCCTTTAAATAGCCGCCGCCCCAGCCGCCCCAGCCCACCAGAGCCGCCGCCAACCCTAACCCTAGCCGCGCCTCGATCCGCGCACCCGCAGTCGCCGCCGCCGACCCGCCTCCCGATGTTGCCTCGATCCGCGTGCCATTTTTTTCTTTAAAAAGAAGAAAAAAAGTCGCGGTTTTTTTAGTTTCGGTTTTCTTAAATAGATCGGTTTTTCCGGTTTATTTATTTAGCGAGCATTCGTCCGTTCGTTCGTTCTAGCGAACGTTCGTCGTTTTTCTTTTTCTCGGATTAAATCTGCGATTTTTCTAATCGCGATTCCTGATCCGATTTTCGTTTTAGTATAACTTTTCGCTCGTTTACAGGAATCAGGCGATTCAAGCGCCTGGAGTTTCGTCTCGAAACCCTCTATCCGTTTAACCAACTTAAACAAGTTTTTGCCAATGTAAAAATTGCCCTAGATCCAGAATAGTAAACGAAGCTTGTTTCTTTTGCCGTTTGACTTTCGTTGCTTCGTTTGATTTGATTCTTTTTGCAAACCGGAGTTCTTAAGTTGAACCTTCTGGTTAGATCTCTTATTTGAGTTTTACCCATGCATTAGATGAATACTTATTGTATGCTTGTTTGTTTGTCTGCGATAGAATACCCGGAGTGCGCCGCCTGTTACTTCGAATCTCTAGGTTTCGCGGATCATCAGCAAGGCAAGTAACAATTTGATCATACCTCCTACTACCCAGTTTTATTGCATTAGATCAATCCTCAAACATTGCATGATTAGGATTTAATTAAATTGTGGGATGGGAAGTAGTTGAGGTAGTACCTATTACCTGTTGTATTATCAAACCTTTGGGAGTTACTTCTAGGTTTGCCTATTATGCCATGCTATGCTAGTAGACGTGGATTGGGTGAGTGAATTCGATGACAGATGTGAGTTTTTTAATTAATGGTTTATCTAAGGTGGCAACTTAAGCACACATCTGGGTGGATTGAGGTACCTGGGTATTCCAGCATTGCCTGTTTTTCTTTATGGACCGCCACCCAGGCCCAAAGGGATCATGAGATTTTTCATATTAGAAACTTCTGTGTGCAGCCACAAGCTATTATGGGCTCTAGCATAGTTGATTAAGTCGCGCGAACTCTTACAGGGTAGACTAGCAGATGTAGGGGAAAGTAGGTGTAACGGTCTATCCATCGTAAGGTGCTAGCGCTTCTGAAAGACTATGTCACGGTCATCCGTTTCTCAAACACCATGTAGTGCGAGAAACCAAACGGAGGCGATCGAGTCTTATGGGGAAAAGTGCGCAAACCTCTGCAGAGTGTATAAACTAATCATGGTTAGCCGTGTCCCCGGTTATGGACAGCTTGAGTATCAAGTTCTTGGATTATCATGTGAATCTCAACATGTTACTCTAAAAATTAATTTTGTTGGGTTTTGTTTAATGATGATGCTTAATTGGGATTGAGAATGTTGTCAACCATGATAGTTAAATAAAATGTATTCCTTTGCAGTAGGGAAAAATTGGCTTTTCGCAAAACTGTATCCATAGAGCTTTCCACCAGCCAAATATGCATATAGTATAGCTATTTCATTCCATTACTCTCTATGTGTTACTTTGCCAGCATATTCCATGTGCTGACCCGTTTCGGGCTGCAACGTTAATGTTGCAGACTTTTCAGACAACGATTAAGGAGTTTTAGGTCGTGGTTCCATACTCAGTGATGCCGTTGGAGTTGATGGACTCACTTATCTTCCAAGCCTTCCGCTGTTATAGTTATTAGATGGCCTTAAGCCATATTTATTGTAATAAGTTCTCTATTGAGACACTCAATGTAATAAGTGTGTGATTGCTACTCTGTTATAAATCCTCCAAGTACTGTGTGGTGTCAGCATTACTGATCCAGGGATGACACCTGAGCACAGAGATCAGACTGTTTGAGGTTTGGTCGCTACAGTGTCCCCTGTCTCCTGTTACCATCGACCTTAGACGCACAGTTCGGGACCCCCTACCTGAGATCCGCCGGTTTTGACACCGACATTGGTGCTTTCATTAAGAGTTCCACTGTGTCGCCGCCAAAAGGTTCAATGCCTCCATCAATCATCCACAATGATGCTGCCCTGGGGGAGGTTTTTCTTCCCGGCCAGATCTTCATATTCGGCAGCTTCACACTACGGGCCAACTCGCTTGGCCATCTAGAGCAGATCGAAAGCTATGCCCTAGGTCACCAGATTAGTTTTGGATACTTGGATTATGTCGCTGACATCCGAGGAGACTTAATCTTCCAAGGATTCATGACCCCAACCTCCACTCTAGCCTTAGAGCTGGAGCGCGTCGCCAGGTCTGAAGACAGGATTTCTAAACCCGTCAGACTATCTGTGGCCACTAAGCCCAGTACGGGAGAGCCGGAGGAAGCAATGTCGCTGGCAACCATCACAAAGCCGGACTCTTCCCCGGACACTGGCTTCGGACTCTCAGAGTCACCATCGTGTTAGCTCGGCTGAGGAATCCCCTTCCCGTTGTACTCAGTGAATTCTTTTCTCCCTGGACAAACCTCGCCTTTAAGCGAGGCTCTGGACTTGATGCGATCCCTCGTTATTATGGAGGAGCAACGTCCGAACTACGCCCAGCCCGGACTAGGGGCTGAGAGTAGGGAATTTTACATCCCACCCACCACCCATTTCATTGCCACTGTCGAGGACTTAACTGACATGCTCAATTACGGCTCTGAAGACATCGACGGTATGGACGACGATGCCGGAGAAGAGCTGGCCCAAAACCCGTTGTTTACCGGACGCTGGACGGCGACCTCTTCGTATGATGTATACTTGGTGGATACACGCAAAGAGGGTGATGGCGATAACAAGAAAAATCCAGTAGAGGATAAACCTCCTGAGATACAACCAAAACACCGACGACGACGCTCTAAACCACGCCACGGTAAAGACAGCAATACCGGCATGAGAGACAACAATACTCTGGACGATGCCAAAGACCAAGAAAACCCCGTCGAGCAAAAATCTGAACAAGACGCTCGGGAGGATGGGAAAGTTAGCCCTGATGAACAGGCCGCAAACAAAGACTCGGAGGATAGTAATTACCTTCCACTCTCTGAGGACGAGGTGAGCCTCGGCGACGAAGACTTTATTGTGCCAGAGGAACCTCTCAAGCAGGAGCGCTTTAAGCAACGGCTAATAGCCACTGCAAGGAGCCTGAAAAAGAAACAGTAGCAGCTTCAGGCAGATCAAGATCTACTCAATGAAAGATGGACTAATGTCCTGGAAGCTGATGAATACGGCCTCCTGCACCCAACCAAAAGTTACCCAGAGCGGAAACTGCTACCTCAATTCGACGACGAGGCACTAGAGCCCATACCAGCAGCACGTGATACGGCCGACCGACCACCACGTGGCCGGGACAAAACGACAACTCAAGCCGAACACCGGCCCATACTATCTCGTTGTAAGGGCAGAGATACAACAACTCAGGGATAGACATATGACCTGCGGCTGGACCTGAAGAATAGGGAAGGTCCAGCCAGATTGATCTACGGATCACGAGGGCGTGCCCCGACGTGCGACGACGGCTATCAAGCCAAACATGACAAGCATAATCACGCCCGGGCCAAAAACCGTAGACGGATTCCATCCGAACTACGTCGCAACCTGGCCCGTTAGAGAGGCGCCGCACACCCCCTCTGCTTCACTGATGAAGTAATGGAGCATGAATTCCCAGAAGGGTTTAAACCCGTAAATATCGAATCATATGATGGAACAACAAATCTCGCGGTATGGATTGAGGACTTTCTTCTCCATATTCATATGGCCCGCGGTGATGATCTTCATGCCATCAAATACCTCCCGCTAAAACTCAAGGGACCAGCTCGGCACTGGTTGAACAGCCTTCCATCGCAAATAGTTCGTATTATTGGGGAGGTTTTTATTGGCACATCGTTTGCAATTAATGCACTACTGCAGGATGCTGCTGACGCGACACTACGATCAGAGACCCGTTCACGAAACTGTGTGCGATGCATTAATCACAAACGGGGATGTAAAAAACCGTCAAAAGAGGTGCAAAACATTTGCAATGGAGGATGCATCAAACACAGTTCAGATTTTAGTTGCGTGTGCGATCCAGGGCATACGGTTCAGTCCAATGAACCGTATGCGATGAGATGGAACAAAAGAAACAGGCTTCCTCATGAAGGTGTGTGCAATGTATAGCATACGGTACACTTGAATGAGCTGTCTGTGATTAGGCAACACAAAATAAACGGTCAGCCAGATCAAGGTGTGTGCAATGTTCAACATACAGTTCACTCGGATGAACTGTTTGTGATTAGGCAACACAAAAGAAACGGTCAGCCAGATCAAGGTGTGTGTGATGTATGACATGCGGTTCATCTGGATGAACTGTTTGCATTCACACAAGAGAACAGAAACGGTTTAATATAACAAATACCATAAATATTGCAAGGTTCAAATTCTAAGATTACAACGCCCAAATGCAAACATTACAAACTGCGTAAATTTTTAAAAGGGATCAGCCGCTGACAAGTCATGTATGGGTTTGACACAATAACTTCCAATGGCTTTACCATATGCTCTTCCAATATGAAGTTTGGCATTTTTGGAGGCACTTCCATTCCATAGTACCAGCCGCCTCTGATAATCTTACCATTGCTATTTCCTAATTAAATGCGTATTCATCCTCAGTACCCTTAGCACCTTTGCTCTGGCAAGAAAGAACATGGCGAATGTAATCTCCGGTGGGGTCCCTCGGTAGGAGTTCAAAGTAATATTTGAGAGATGCAAATCCAGGCATTCAATGTGATTTTCATTATCAACATCTTCCACCGGGCCTATTATGCACTGCAAAGGAAGAGAACATGTTAGTGCCTACATGCAGTTTTGAACACTGCTACACGCCCATTTGGTTTGCAGGATTTGTAAAATGCACCAACGTGCCATCTTTGATCTGTCATGATTAACATGGGCATTAATTTGATTACAATCTAGAAACATGTACCCTTCTTCACAATAGGTTGGATTGGATGAAAAATTCCCTATGAAAACTAGTACAGATGAATCCAAAGGAGAAATGCTTATGGACGATTGTAACCATATGAATGAAGCAACAAATATGGGGTGGGGTGTATGTCCTAAAATCCTCCAAAATTCCTTTAGAAATCGTAGTATATAGTCATTGTAAACTTGGGAAAAGGTGCAAAAAATTGAACTCCCTTATGGTTAAAATTTAACAGGAAAGGAACATCACCTCGATATACAGCTTCTTCAGGCACGGAAAACATCTCAGGCAACTGAAAACTTGGTCCTGGTTGGGGATGACAGATTCTAGTGCCAAGACCTTCACTGTGCCTAGAGTCTGGGTGAAGCTTCGCTGGATGACAGACGAACATACATCTTCAAAACTAGAAATAACATTGATATCAAGGAGACGTATATAAGGGGACTGTTGTACCTGAAAGTTATAGTATTTGACAGACGAGTAGCCCACCACTTTCAATTTCGGTGCAGAAATGACATTGATTCTTGTTGGACCTTATTGATCAACTACAAGTAATCTCTCAAGTGAAGGTGTGTCCTGGATGACCATATTGTGGTACACCTTTTGTGATCTCTCGTTGCAGCACCAGCAACACATATAAATAGTGCGGAGAGTCCTGGAGGTGATGTGCGAGGTACTCGATCAATTCATCGCCTGAAGACGAAGGAACTCGAGTGCATTACAGCTGCGGAGCAGGCGCTCCATGTCTTCCTTTGGGATGCGGACGGTGACGAGCTCGAGGTGCTTCAGTCTTGGTAGAAAAAGAGCAGGCACGTCAATAAGGGGGATGGCAGTTCATGAACTCGGCGAGGCGCAGCGTGGGCGTGAAGCGGAGCGCGGACGTTGGCAGCAAGCTCATATGCCCATCATTATAATTTAGCTTCTCGAGCTGATCTATGGTGCAGGATCGGAACCACTCATCAAGCTTGTCTTGCTCCTTGCCATTGGAACGGAACTTGCCCGCGATAAGGCCTTTGATTGGGCCATGGTGACTGCCGAGGATCTAGGAGAACGCATGCAAGCTTTGGCGATAGCCATTGTAGAGCTTGTGGGCGTGGAGGAGGTCGACAGGGGTGTGGAGCCATAGGGTGCGCCACCACCGGGAAACGGCGGCTGTCCTCGCCCGAGTTTTGATTGGGAGGAGGGATATGATGACTATCAACATATCATCGGGGAGGTTGTTGATGAAGTCTTGGCCTACTGGAGTCACTTCCGTTTCTTTCTCGACCCGCGTCCGCTTGTTGGTAGCCTCGTTCTCCACCTCGTCGGCAGGGACGGGAACCTCTGTCTCCGTATTCACGCCGTGCTCCGGTGCTTCAGCAGCCCCGGCGTCACCACTCCCTCCGATGGGGCGCTTCGGCGGCATCCTCGTACACTGACGGCTTTGAGGATTCAGAGCGGTGTCGATGATGCGGGCGGAGAGAGAGGAATTGTTTGTGTGGCAAGGATGGCGGGGTGCGGCTACTCTGCTGCGCCATTAATATAGACCAGTGGGATTGAGGCGGGCGGCGGTCCAAGGCTGTCTCGCTTCCCGGTGAGAACGACGGCTTAATCTCTAGTATGAATGAAATCTATGCTTAATTACTGAATTTTAGTTGCAAAAAATAGATAGTGATATTGATTTTTAGCTGCATATTTTGACAAATCGCAGTGTCTCTTGGCTTAGCGCCGAAGTCTGGCTTTAATTTGAATACCGTAATCTGAACCGTTTGCGTTGAAGAGATGCATAGATCCTGCGTTGAACTGCTTGTACGCTTCTCGGTGAGCCTGCGCACCGGACTGCGCTCGCACGCCTCCCATTCAGTCAAGCAGCTATCCGCACGACACCTCCTATAGCCATTAAAACCAAGACACGTGGCATCAGGTGAATGGCTAAACCAACACACACGGTTTGAATTATACAAACGTTTGAGATATTAAAGTGGCAGCTAATTTTTTTCACAATGCCTTTGTTGGCTGTCATTATTCGAGTGCACCTTTCTCTCAAAATGGACACGAAAAATACCACAGCATGTCGGGTGCCTTTCCATGATAGCTTGCCAAGTTTCATGAATTTCAGACGAGTTTTGGATTTACTACAATTTAAAAACCAGGCATCTCAATGTTTTGCCGGCAATCAACGGTGCCCAGGTGTTTGAAATTCATTCCCATTTCTTGGATGGGACCTAAGCATGCACCCAGGGACACAAATTGGATTTTTCAACCAATTTATATGCAATGGGGCATGCGCATGTAGTTCAAATTTGAATTCTGCACATGCATAAAAATGTCCAAACGAACCCCGAAAAATAACAAAAATTTACACAACACTCCTGTTGTTCTATGTTGACATGAGAAAAAAACTCGAAAGTAATAAGAGGCAATGGATATCGTTTTGTCCCCAAAGGTGGGACATTCCCTACCGAAAACCATCATGCTTGTTGTGAGAAGCTCCGGTTTGTGAGAAGCATATACCCAAACCTGCCCCAAATGGGACAAATTTTGTACCATGGCATGTTGATGCCGCTCCATGATAGCATGCCAAGTTTCATGAATTTCAGACGAGTTTTGGATTTACTAGATTTTAAAACCAGGCATCTCAATGTTTTGCCAGAAATCAACGGTGCCCTGGTGTTTGAAATTCATTCCCATTTCTTGCATGGGACATAAGCATGCACCCAAGGACACAGCTTTTATTTTTCAACCAATTTATATGCACTGGAGCATGCGCATGTAGTTCAAATTTGAATTATGCACATAAATGCATTGAAAACTCAGTTAATGCATAAAAATGTCCAAACGAACCCCGAAAAATCACAAAAATTCACACAACACTCCTGTTGTTCTATGTTGACACGAGAAAAAAACTTGAAAGCAATAAGAGGCAATGGATATCGTTTCATCCCCAAAGGTGGGACGTTCCCTACCGAAAACCATCATGCTTGTTGTGAGAAGCTTCAGTTCGTGAGAAGCATATACCCAAACCTGCCCCAAATGGGACAAAATTTGTACCACGACATGTTGATGATGCTCCATGATAGCATGCCAAGTTTCATGAATTTTAGACGAGTTTTGTATTTACTAGAATTAAAAAACTAGGCATCTCAATGTTTTGCCGGCAATCAACGGTGCCCTAGTGTTTGAAATTCATTCCCATTTCTTGCATGGGACCTAAGCATGCACCCAAGCACACCGGTTTGATTTTCAACCAATTTATATGCACTGGAGCATGCACATGTAGTTCAAATTTGAATTATGCACATAAATGCATTGAAAACTTAGTTAATGGATAGAAATGTCCAAACGAACCCCGAAAACTCACAAAAATTCACACAACACTCCTGTTGTTCTATGTTGACACGAGAAAAAAACTTGAAAGCAATAAGAGGCAATGGATATCGTTTCGTCCCCAAAGGTGGGACGTTCCTTACCGAAAACCAATATGCTTGTTGTGAGAAGCTCCGGTCTGTGAGAAGCATGTACCTAAACCTGCCCCAAATGGGACAAAATTTGTACCACGACATGTTGATGCCGCTTCATGATAGCATGCCATGTTTCATGAATTTCAGACGAGTTTTGGATTTACTAGAATTTAAAAACCAGGCATCTCAATGTTTTGCCGGCAATCAACGGTGCCATGGTGTTTCAAATTCATTCCCATTTCTTGCATGGGACCTAAGCATGCACCCAAGGACAAAGATTTGATTTTTCAACCAATTTATATGCAATGGAGCATGCGCATGTAGTTCAAATTTGAATTATGCACATAAATGCATTGAAAACTTAGTTAATGCATAAAAATGTCCAAATGAACCGTAAAGAATCAAAAAATTCACACAACACTCCTGTTGTTCTATGTTGACACGAGAAAAAAAACTTGAAAGCATTAAGAGGCAATGGATGTCGTTTCGTCCCCAAAGGTTGGACGTTCCCTACCGAAAACCATCATGCTTGTTGTGAGAAGCTCCTGTTTGTGAGAAGCATATACCCAAACCTGCCCCAAATGGGACAAAATTTCTACCACAGTGTGTTGATGCCGCTCCATGATAGCATGCCAAGTTTCATGTATTTTAGATGAGTTTTGGATTTACTAGAATTTAAAAACTAGACATCTCAATGTTTTACCGGCAATCAACGGTGCCATGGTGTTTGAAATTCATTCCCATTTCTTGCATGGGACCTAAGCTTGCACCCAAGGACAAGGATTTCAGTTTTCAACGAATTTATATGCACAGGAGCATGTGCATGTAGTTCAAATTTGAATTATGCACATAAATGCATTGAAAACTCACTTAATGCATAAAAATGTCCAAACGAACCCTGAATATTTCCAATTCTTTTATGATCACAGCAGATAAAAGGTCTAGCAATTCAAACACCGTCCATAGCCATTGTGACCCCATTATGTAATTCAAATCAAGACCAAAAATCAAGTAGATCCCACATATTTTATTATGACCAACCGTGTGAGATACGACACAAAATATCTTCGGACCATGTCTGAATAAGGGACCGTGTCTGATGACACATTGCATGCCAGTCTTTTGTCTGAAGCGATTCCAAATTTTCGGCTTCCGCAGAAATATCTACCTCCCCGCCCCTCCCCCTTACCAACAGCCACATTTCCCCTCTTTCCGCCTTCCTTTTCAAGTTGAAACCTTCACTCCTTGCTTGCAGCGCCGCCGCCTCCTCGCCGGCAACCCTCCTTCATGTTGCTCGGCCTCGCCTATCCAGGCACGTAATCCACACCCGACCCCCATCCTCCTCCTGCTTCCACATCCCACATGCCCCGACCGCTGGCGCGAGCGCGACACCTTCCACCCAAATCACGGACCCCTCCACCAAATAAGCGCTGGTCTAAGCCATGGTGCATGAAGTATAGCCAGGACCTCAAGGAGCATTTGGCAGCGGAGAAGCAAATCGCGGCCGCACGCGCGGATGAGGTCGCGGTGGCTGCCATTCGTGCCGATCCCCAGATCTTGGAGGGGCACCTCACCGTCGAGGCCACCGTTCACGCCTCGTGTGCCGACGCCGCGACGCGGTTGCCTGCTTTAAATGAAAGTTCATGGCGTTTTCTTGAGGCCACCGTCGGTGCCTTCGACGAAGACAACGAGGTGTTTTCTCAGCGTGCATGTGCTTACCTCATCTCGAGAGCCAGCAGGTTGCTGCCCGGAGCGGCTCAGGCAACTCACCACTACAACGAGGGCACCCACGATGCGGAGGACTCGCCCTCTTCCATGTCCAAGGAGCCAATCGTCATCGATATCTCCGACAATGAGGAGTAGCTTGTCTTATTAGCTCACTATAAGGACCCAGGTTCAGTTTGCTAGCTACTACCTTTCCTTAACAAATTCTAGTGAATTGTGATATCTACTTTTACCATGCAATCTTATACTATAGTGTATATGTTCTATATGTCGTGCAATGTGGTGTTCAATAAACTGTTTGGTTCAATTCTACAAATGTGATGTTCAATTCTTCAGGGTGTAATGTTTCCAAGTTGTTAAACATGCTTGGTTCGGTTAACTGTCTGATCTTCTATTAGGAGTATGTTATATTGTTCAATAGGTGTTGTTGTGGCTTGGTTTACTTGTTGTGGTGTTTAGTTAACTGCTTGGTTCAATTCTGCAAATGTGATGTTCAATTGTTGTGGCTGCATTCTGTTATTGTATACCATGTGAGGAATAAATCGAATTTGGCTGTACTAAATACATGAGAAACAAATACAATTGCTATATTTCCAAGTTGTTAAGCATGCTTGGTTTGGTTTACTGTCCAATCTTCTATTAGGAGTATGTTATATTGTGCAATGTGGTGCTCAGTTAACGTTAGGTTCATTTGTTGTGGTGTTTAGTTAACTGCTTGGTCAATTATGCAATGCGATGTTCAATTGTTGTGGCTGCATTCTGTTATTGTATACCATGTGAGGAATAAATTGAATTTGGCTACACTTAATACATGAGAAACATATACAAGTGCTATATTTCCTAGTTCTTAATCATGCTTGGTTTGGATAAATGGGTTTTCCATGTGGCTTGAATTAATCTGATGAATCTGCAATGTGCTTATTTATCATCAACATATTTTACGGATAGCATGTGAACCCTTACTTAACCTGATGACTAAGTACCTTATATGTATTGCAGGGAAACAATGGGATGCACTGAGGTTTACAAGATGGTACTAACTATTATACCTTGCCTTTTTGTATTCCTTTGCCCCATTTCCAATATAGAGAAGATATTTATGCACATCCTTGTTTTCAGGCTTCACTGATGATTACCTCTCAAACCACCTCTGTGGTCAGGAGGTGAGGAAAATTTTCATACAACACCCACGGTTCAATATTGAAGTGTTCCTGAAGAGGTCGAAGGATGGACGGTCAATCATCCACAGGCACTGGCCTAAAGTTGCAAAGACCTTCAACATGAATGAAGGCTCAATATTTTCCTTCCACTTCAACAGTTTTCCAGATGATATGCATCTCTCTATGTATTGTCTATGATGCTAATTTTGAAAGGTTCTAGATGTTGCATGTGAAACTTGCTGCTGCTGCAGTTGTGTAATGGGGTAGCTGAGTGCTGAAGCTATATCATGTTGTACTCTGATGTATTTCAATTATGAAATCCTGCTTCCTTAATATGTAAATGGAATATATTATGTGCTTAATATGAATGTCAATTAGATTAGTAAATGGATTATTAATAATAGGGCAATTAGCCCGCTAATTGGCCAATTAGCTTGCTAATTGGGTTTTCCTATTGCAAACGGTTAATGAGAAAACACCGTGGGCGATGACCTCAGGCAACGCACACAATTTCTAGGAATAAACAATGTTGGATCAATGAACACTCACACACAACATTCTCTTCAAAACTGTTTGTGTCACGCCACCTTGCGCAAACGTTTTCCTTGTACTGACTGTGTGGGATGTATATACGAACAAAAACGTTTAGTGGTGACTGACTGTGTGGGATGTACTTACGATCGGAAATGATTTCACCTGTATAATTGTATTTTTTGAGCACTACTGTACGTCTTTCTATATTTGAGTGCTCGCTGGTCGCACACGACCTCATTTTGCCGAGCGTGTGTGCCAGGAGGGCATATCCCCAACGGTTTCTAGGTAGTGTGGGAAGGACCCCCTATCTCCCAAACTCACTTGGCGATGGTTCCGAATGCGGTCATGGAAAGGGGTGAAAACCGTTTGTTTAGGACCGACGCGCACCAGTGATGCATCGCACATAGTTTCGTTGAAGGGTCTCTAATTGTAGTGTCGCGTTAGCAGCATCCCATAGTAGTGAAACACACCGCAAAAGAAGATTATATCGGATAGAACTCCAAGAAGATCAGGGAGAACATTGTATTGAAGATCAAAGAGAGAGGAGAAGCCATCTAGCTACTAGCTATGGACCCGTAGTTTGTGATGAACTACTCATGGATCATCGGAAGGCAGCAAGGATTATGTAGAAGCCCCCGTGATCGAATTCCCCCTCCGACAGAGTACTGGAAAAGGACTCCAGATGGGACTACAGAAGAACAGAAGCTTGCGGCGGCAGAAAAAGTGTTCCGGTTGGCTCTCTGGAGGTTTCCCAATATTTGAGAATTTATAGAAGTGGAATTAGGTCACACGGAGCCTCGTGGGGATCACAATGTAACAGGGTGTGCCCCCCTGGGTGCGCCCTGTTGCCTTGCCGTCTCCTCGTTCGTCGTCTAGACTCCTCCCAATGCTTCTAGGGTCTCTTATATCTAGAAAAATCATCAAAAAGTTCTGTAGTGTTTGAACTTTGTTTGGTACTGATTTTCTAGAAATCCAAAAACAAGCAGAAAACATGAACTGGCACTAGGCACTAGGTTAAAAGGCTATTTCCCGAAAATGATATAAAACTGCATAAAATGCATATAAAGTATCCAGGATTGATAATATAATAGCGTGAAAAAATAAAAAAGTATAGATATGTTAGAGATGTATCAAAGGGCCCTAAGAATATCTCTCCATCGTGGGAGGAGCAAATCCCACTCTTGAACTTTCAAGTCCCTTGTCATACTTTCCGATATATGCCTGTAAGTTGTCGTTATGATCACCGTGTTACTTGCGACGTTGAGCAACCCCAAAGCCCACCGTACGATAATAAGTGACTATGATACTCTCATGATCTAAGGAGCAAATTCACATGCTAACACTTTGTATTATTACAATTTATTATAGATGATAATACCTAAATGCATAACAGACAAGATTGAGTCAATTGAATATGACCTTCCTTTCAATGTCACGATCTCAATGTTGTTTTAGGACTACGTTACACCTAAAGATTTCCTAAGATCCGAAAAACTTGATCACCAACAACACTTGAGCTAGTCCTAGAGGCAAGATTAGGAACATTTCACTACTAGGAAAAGGCCTACTAATGGCGCACCTAATTTGGCCATTAATGGCGCATTAGTGGTGCGCCATTAGTGCCACGCCATTAGTATATTTTGCTAATGGCGCACCACAGGTGCGCCATTAGTATCTGGTATACTAATGGCGCACCGCAGATGCGCCATTAGTATATACAACAGTGCGCCATTAGTATGCCTCCCAGGGGGGCATGTATACCCAGGTGCTTTGGCATACTAATGGCGCACAATAACAAGATGCGCCATTAGTAACTTCGGCATACTAAATGGTGCACTGTTTAATGATGCACCATTAGTATCCTTTGGCATACTAATGGCGCACTGTGATGTGATGCGCCATTAGTATGAATATTAGGTTTTTTTATTTTTTTATTTTCTGTTTTTTGCACAGGTTACAAAATGTATAATTGGACAAAATATAGACAGCACACATCAACAACAGATTCATCGTATACAATAGAAGATTAGTCTCTGAATACAATTCATCATATTAGTCTCCGAATACAATTCATCATATTAGTCTCCGAATTGAAAATACCGAACAAAGATAGAACATTATATTACAAGTCTCGAGACCGCAAGTAGCGAGTTTGTCTTCACATTACAAGTCGATATCGATCATCTAAACTACCATCACATAGAAGAGAGCTGCGGTCATCACGATGAGCATCATCACGATGAAACTCGTCTTCATCCGGTTCCTCCAGCGCTCCCTCCCCTCTCCCGCTAGATAGCGGGCGTATCTAGATTCGGCCTCGGCCCTAGTGGTGTACCCTTTGTAACTGTTACCGCTGAATCGGTGAACCTGTCTCCGACACTCCTCCCAGTCGTCGTAGACTCCAGGAACCTTACCCTTGTACACGACATACGACGGCATCGCTATGCAGTAGCCAAACGAAACGTTAGTACCAATTCACAGACAATACATAAGCAATATATAAGTATGCAATAGAACGATCGGAAGAGAAAAGCAAGACATTAATAGCATCAATTACATCTAAGTTGAACGACTCTCGAAACCAAAGAGACATACTACAAGTTCATTAAAGTTTAACTACAACATGAGGCAATCGATGTTTCAGAACTAGACACAGCATCACTGCTTTCAATTCGACTCAAGGGACCGGAGCGTGGATGAAGCCGCCGTCTATCGTGGGAGTCATGAAATAACGGTCGTTGTCAGCCTGCATTTGTAGCATTGTGTCGATGTCACTGTTGGACGGTTGATTGCTGAGGTAGAACTGCCCCGAGGTACGAAGGACATCTTGATGGATGATTTCCGCAAACTCCGACTGGATGTGAAAGAATTCTTGTCTGATGTCCACGTCCTGGATTGCCGACACGCTCGCGGCCCAATCTTTGAGTTTACTTGGTAGCAGAAGTTGATGATGGTCCCATACGATCGCCCACATGTGATGGATGGCATGGTAGGCACCCTTCTGACCGCCAGGTGGCTACTTGACGCAGCAGAACGTCGTATTGTGGGAGAACACGTGCTTGCCGTACTTACGAATAGGCCTGGTGAAGGTGCCTCCAGATTTGACGTAGCCGGGGAGAACATCATCAAGAACCTTCTTGACATTTGTGTAGTCTACGTTCGACTGACGGTCCGGGTCGAAATACATGGCCATGGAATATTTGGGGCTTAGGCGGATGAGCGTGCAATGTGTGTCACTGCAGAAAACACGGAATGTTAAAAGAAAAACGATCGAAATCTAAGAATTCATATGTTACGGGGCGGTTGAGGGGAGGACTTACTAGGGAAAGTAAGGCACGAGGAAGTTATACTTATCTTGGTTTGCCAGAATGACACCTTCGAGGTAAGAAGTCGCGACTTGCCAGTCCCCAGCGCTGCCCAAGATCTTGGCACGCATGTAGAAGGGGTCGACTATCACGATGTCCGGGGTCTTGTCGCGAATGATCCGCATCTCCATACTCAGCGAAAATTGCCGAACGAAGGTGTAGTGCAGCGGATGAAGGTTCAACATAGCGTGGATGTCATCAAACCGCAGGACGATCGTACCCTCGATGGAGTTATCCACAAAGCCCTTGCCCTCTGGCACCTTGGCCGCGAAAACCGGGTATGCCACATCCTTCTCTCCGAGACGCCGCTTCTCCAAAGAAAGAACACTGTCATGCAGACTCCGCATAGCACCGGTTGCAACATCGAGCATATTTCTCGGTAGCATCGGCCTACCCGCCACATGCACCCTCCTCGAGATATCCTCAGGTGAAGGTGGCCCGTCCTGAGCACGGATCGTACTCGGTGCCAGCTGGCCCGCACCCTTGTTAGTCTTTCTTTTGCATGCCTTCTTCTTCTACTGTAATGGGACCGAGTTCTGCTCACAGACCGCCTTCTTGAGTGTGTTGGGGCTGATAATATTTCGCACCTCGCCTATCTGAGGCTCGGTGAAGTCGGCAGCTGGAGGCGTCTCCTGAGAGCTGAACGGCAGACGACGCCTGTTGCAACTTGGCTTCTCCGCGGTACCAGCCAGATCGTGCACGTCTTTTGTTGGGTTGGGTTCTTGAGAAGGAGGCCCCATGAAGTCGCCACCGTACCCATGATCGGCAAAGTACTGATCGACGTTGGCAAATGTATCGTCATCGTCGTTGTTCTGATCCTGTGCCATATGCATGTTTGGATCCAGTGGCATAGGGATGTCCGGCACCGTTGCGGCGGTCTTGCCATGGGGCCGACTTGGCGCCGGCAAGACTGGCGGTGTTGTCTTTGGGGTGGTGTCCCCCGCCCCCAAACAAATCAGGCTCTTTGGCCAAAGCAGGGGCCAGCTCAGGCAGGCGCTGAGGGTCATCACGTCATCATCGTCGGCCCCGACGAGTCGAATCGGAGGTAACAACTCGTCGCAGCCTTGCAGCACCCGAACCAGTTGAACCCTAAACAAGTTGGGTGGCATCTGGGTACCGTGGAACAAGGGGTTGCCCGGTTGAACGATTTTGCCCTTGGCGACATCGACCAACTCATTGTTCACGAAGTGCAGGAGAGTGCACGGAACATCGGCGGTGCCCTGCGAAAACATGTAGGGCGTCAGGGATGCCCAGTCAAAGGCAAGGAGATGAAGTCCTCGGCCGAGAGAGGCTTAATTAGTTACCGTGATGATGGCGTCGAGCTCGGCTAATGTCGAGGCACCGCCAACGGCGGGCGTGCAGTTGACGGAGGGGCCGCTTGCTGCAGAGGTGCCGGCCGGCGTACACGCGGGTGCATTAAGCTCCCGGGCCGGCGTCGGAGACACCAATGGCCCCGCCATCGCGTTCTGCGAGTTGCTGGCCGTGAAGCTAGGAATCGGGGGTGGCCCCTGTTGGCCGCCCGCAATCCATGCACTAATCCCCTGGATCAAGGTAGGCACAATGGCGGTGATCGTCCTTCCGAGTTGTTGTTCCACTTGCTCTTGGACTATCTCCGGAATCCGCGCCACCTGTGCCCTGAGTTCTTGAACCTCACAAGCCTGGCTTTCCGAGCTGGTCTTTTTCTCCTTTCGCCCACCAGTGTTATAGTATGACGACCATTTTGTCGACAAGCCTTTGCCGGCCACACGACCAGCTGACGTCGGCTTACTGAGCTTATCCTTGTTCTTCATTACATTCAACGCCCTATTTAGAGTGGTGTCCCAAGGGTTGCTCTTAGTCGACCCTACGCTACTGCTTTCAGTTGCCTGCGGAAGGAATGTGAACCATTTAGAAATTTGGCTTCATTAATTAGAATGCAACCATATGGAGCTAATTACGCGGGGGTGTATTCCTTACCAGAACAAGCTCAAGCGCCCTGGTCTTCGGATCCATGGTAAGCTCCTTTGTTTTCGGGTCCTTCTTGTACCGGGCCCTGACAAAGTTCCTGGTCTGCTTGTCACTGTATTTATCGAAGAGGGGCGGTAGGCCTTGCTCGGCACGGTCCGCCTCCTCCTTGTCCCATATAGGCTCCGCCACTCTATAACCGCCGGGACCTAGTGTGTGTTCCCCTAAGTTCAGCTCCCGCATTTCTTTCCCCCACTTACTTGATTCGGAGTTTGCGGTGCTCGAGGAATTGATCTTGAAGTCGTTGTAGTCATCTTCGGTGATCGAAGAATTTTTCTCCTTGATCTTCTCATAACTCTCACCTTTCTCGATCATTCTCTTCACATTGCTTTTCCAAGTAGACAGGGCCTTGCTCATCTTCGTGAGGGCAGCATTGTTCACTTTATTCCCTTTGAGGCTTGTGTTTTCAAATTCAGCGGGGAACTTGTATCGTTCGTGCAGCTTCGTGAAGAGGAGGTTGTGCAAATTCCCTCGGTCAGGATGCCTCAGGTTCTCGGTGTTGATCGAGATGGTGCTCCGGGGAATGCACCCGAGCTGAAGCGAGTACCCCTTGACTATTCGTTCGGGCACTGTTGGATTCCCGTCGGAGTCCACTTCAGTAACTTCCTCCTTGAGGGCGCGGAGCACGGTCGGGCGCCGGTCCTTCCGTTGCCTCTTCGGTTGGCTGCCATCTGTGCGTGCGCCGCCATCATCAGTGGTGGCATCTTCGGCGGCACCATCAGTGGTGGCATCAGTGGGGTCATCCTCGGCGGTACCATCGGTGGTCTCAGGATCGGTGGGGAAGACGGCGTCCTCATACAAGTGAGGTTGTTCCTCCATCTCCTGGGACAGCTTCCAGAATGCCTTGCCGCCCGAACCCCCGGCCTCATCGTTGTTGGCCATGTTTCTCTCTAAATAGGAACAAAGTTTGGTCAAAAAGTTGGTTATTGTTAAGGAACAAGATCATGGTCTCATCATTTAGGGTTTGTCTACACCGAGGCATCCTAAAAGCTAAGCTTTTATCATTGAGGGTTTTTCGACGCCGAGGCACCTAAAAGCCTAAGCTTTCATCATTTTGGTTTTTATCGACACCGAGGCACCCTAAAAGCCATGCATTAGTCACAAGTACGCCGGGGCACTTGATCCTACTTAATTAACTACTAAGATACCCCAGCCCATGCATTAGTCACAAGTACCCCATATGTCCTATTTTTAGCAAAGTCATGCTAAAATTCACAGAAAATTTTAGCATGACCTTTGCTGAAAATAGGACATATGGAGTACCCGAATTTGCCGGAACGGAAGTTAATCGACATACCGGCAAACTCAAGGGCCTCTCGGGTGGACAAGGCAAAAAAGGCCTCCATCACAACATGGAAAATACATTGGCATGTGAAGAGGTGAAACAATATATGCATCTCCAAGAAGTATCATTCAACATTTTGGACAAACCACCACAAGCAACATGAGACACTGAAAACAATTGCTACCAATGAATCTACACTTCTATAAGAAAATAAATCAGAAACTTAGTCTGTCATCATTAGGCAGCCACCATTAGTTATTCCGTTATGTTAAAGCAGAAATAGAAAAATAGACTGAAAACACTAAAATCAGAAACAAATCCAACTGTACAGGCCAATGCATATAGGAAAAGTGAGGGGTTGAACTTCATTTTTTCAGGTTTTCTTGGGTGTATGAGGTCTGCTCTAATTTGTTTTGAAAAGTGAACCTGCTGTACTGGCCAATGCATATAGGAAAAGTGAACCTGCTGTACAGGCCAATGCATATAGGAAAATTAAGTCATGGAGAGTTGTTCATGATGTTCCTTGCCTTTTTTTATCGAACAAACTTGATGCTTAAATTTTGGGTCTGAACATCAAGGATTACTTTGTACTAGTTTACAGAGACGGGGCAGAACAGTTACTTGTTGTATATATATTGCAATGTTTCTCCAATTTATCAGCTCTCAGTCATAGTAGTACAATATTCTTGGTGTATTTATGGGTCCACTTAGCATGAAGGAGCTTGATCAAATTGAGAATCAAACAGAAATATCGTCAAGCATATCAGGTCAAAGAAGGCAAAAAACTTGTTACATAAGGTAAGGTTCAACAGCTTCAGAACTTTTTCTGTGATACAAATACTGCTTCAGTTTAAGAACATGTCTTAGTTTTGAATTCTCTTAGTGAAAACCTACTTCAAAGCATCTAAATGGTGATGTATCCACTGTAGTTAGGATTTAGCTCAACTTTTAAGAAAAAAAATTCTATAGAGTTAGGTTCACTATATATGACAGTGTTGTTAGTGGTTCTGCCTTGCTTATGTCAAAGCCGCATATTTTTGGAGAATAAGGTATTCCTTGATGAGCTATTTGACCTCAGAAATAAGGTACTGATGGATCAGGAACTTCGTAAAATCCTCACCCTAGATAGTATGCTCCTTCTGTTACTATTGTTTATTTAATGGCTAACAAAATGAGCTGCAAGAGCAAGAATTGCAGGATCAAACCAAAAATCTGAGGAAGAAGAAAGTATCAGTTGGATTTGTTGTCAAAGCCAATTCCCTACTGGAGCAGGAGGCGACGAGGTCCGGGAGGCGAGGGGGAGAGGGGGAGAGGAGGAGGGGGAGCTCAGGGGGGCGATGGTGTGGACGGGGCGACAAGGTGGGGCGACGAGGTCCGGGTGGTGGTGGTGCGACGAGGTCCGGGAGGCGACGAGGTCCGGGTGGTGGTGGTGCTCCGGCGACGGCGGTGTGGACGGGGCGGCGTCCGGGCCACCGGCAACGAGGGCGGCGGGGCGATGGCGTACAACGAGGTGGGGCGACGGGGAGAGTGGCGCCGAGGAGACGAGGACAATGGGGCGGTGGGGCGGCGACGTCAGGAGAGGAGAGGGCGGCGTCGCGGGGTCAGGGCGTCGGGGCGGAGACGAGGACGACGGGGCGGCGTCGCGGCGTCGGGGCGGCGGGGCAGCGGCGTCGGGAGAGGAGAGGGGAAGGGGATCAAGGGCGAGGGCGAGGGAGAGAGAGGGGATAGGTTTGGGCCGGGGAGGAAATATGGATGGGGGCGGCACAATACTAATGGCGCACCACCCCTCGATGCGCCATAAGTACATGCATACTAATGGCGCACCTCACCCTGGTGCGCCATTAGTATTTTTTTTGATTTTTGCTCGAGCCAACAGGTTATCTTCCACCTGACCTGATCCACACCAAGTTCCCTCTACTGGCTCGACTGGTCAGCAGCCAGTTCTCACACCAGGAGGTCCTGGGTTCGATTCCGAGGCTCCACAATTTTTTTTATGCATTTAAAATGCTGTTTGATACATATTTGTGTTTAAATATGTTCAAACTTGTTTAAATCATAACAGTAATATTTTTTTATAAGATAATAATAATTTTTTAAAAAATATCATCAAACAGTAATGCCGGTGGAGCGGGGGAGGGTGCGCGGGGTGCGGGGGGTCGGCGGTTGAGTAGGGGAGGGGTGCGGGGGGTCGGCGGCGGCGGTTGAGTAGGGGAATCGAGGGTGCGGGGGGTCGGCGGCGGCGGCCGGAGGACTGGGGGGTGCTCGGCGGCGAGGGGGACCGGATCTGGCGAGGTGGGATAGCGATCGAGATGGAGGGGAATCGAGATCGAGTGTCCATGAAATTTAAAAATATTCATGATAGTTCAAAAAGTGCCCATGAAATACAATCGAGAAATGAAGGCTACGATTTAAATATAATCGGGTATAACCATGGTGGTGAAATACCGGTCTTCTTTTAGGATGCTCTTCGCCCATATGACACGGAACATCGGGACCTTCTCTCCAGTGTAGCTCAGCTCCCAGATCTCCTCGATCCTTCCGTATTATCTGTCCTTGTCGTTACCGGTGTAGGATTCCATCGTTACCCCGGAGTTCTGATAACCATCGCTCTTCATGTCCTTGGCCTCGGTGTAGAATGTGTAGCCATTGATATCGTACGCCTCATAAGTCATCAGGTTGTGCTCGGCGCCCTGTGACAAGGCGAATATGAGTTGTTCTTCCGCGGAAGAATCCTCATGTAAAGGGTACGACAGAAGCTTCTGCTTGAACCAATGCGTGAAACATGAGTTGTGCTCTTTGAGTATATCTCCGTCCGTCCTCTGTTGGCCTCGGTCATTGTACGTCTTCTTAATAAAGGTTTTGTGCTCTACCACCCAAGGATCGACCACGTCTATGTGTTGTAGCGCGACTAGGTTTGCTCTTTCAAAGTCGGCGAGTCGACCCTCGAAGTCGACATGCATTTTGCGGCGACCCTCACGGTGACCCCATCCAGCGAGCCTGGCGAGGTGCCTGTTGACGGGCAGACCAACGGGGTTCTCGATGCCTAGATAATGCGTGCAGTAGGAGATGCACTCTTCGGTCAGAAAGCCCCTGGCTATGCTTCCCTCTGGACGTGACATGTTGCGAACGTATCCTTTGATGACACCATTCATCCTTTCGAACGGCATCATGCTGTGCAGGAACGTCAGCCCGAGTTGGATGATATCGTCCACGATATGGACCAGCAGATGCACCATAACGTCGAAGAATGCGGGCGGGAAGTACATCTCAAGCTCGCATAGTATCACCACGATCTCTTCCTGTAGCCTTCTGAGTTGCCTCACGCCAACAGACTTCCGAGAGATGACGTCGAAAAAGTTGCATAGGCCAAATAGCGTCTCACGGACGTGCGCGTCCATGGTCCCACGGATTGCAACTGGAAGTATCTGCGTCATCAGCACGTGACAGTCGTGAGACTTCGTTCCGCTGAACTTCTGCTTCGCTGGGTCTAGGTATCTGCTTATCTTCCCCGCATAACCGTAAGGAAGTTTTACTCCTAGGAGGCAGGTGAAAAACTGCTCGATCTCCTCCTGACTTAGAGTGAAGCACGCGGGAGGGTAGTCATTTCCGGTCTTCTTGGCCTTTTTGCCTTTGCGACGACTTTCCGTGTCCTGCTTCGCCTCATCATCATCATCATCATCATCATCATCATCATCATCATCATATATAGCGTGAAGCTCCTGCCTGATGCCCATTGATTTCAAGTCTACCCTTGCTTTCGGCCCATCTTTGGTCCTCTCTGGCATGTTGAGCAGGGTACCAAGCAGACTCTCGCACACGTTCTTCGTGATATGCATTACATCAAGGCTGTGAGGCACACGGTGGATCTTCCAGTACGGCAAGTCCCAGAAAACAGACCTCGTTTTCCATACCTTCACCAGCGGCTCTGGTGCCTTTCGCTTCTTTCCCGGCTCTGGCGCCTTTTGCTTCTTTCCCGGCAGTGGGCAATCTTTCTAATTTTTCAACAGCTCGTCTATTTCCTCGCCGCTCCTCGTACGCGAGCGTCCTCGGGGTTCGGTATCACCATCGAACAGATCCTTGCGTTTTCTCCACGGGTCATCGTCGCGAAGCCACCTTCGATGTCCCATGAACACGGTTTTCGAAGACCCGGGATCTCTATCTAGCTGGTGATACGTTGTGTCATCCATGCACCTGACGCATCCAGAAAATCCGTGGACCACCTGCCCCGTGACATATCCGTAACCGAGATAGTCGTGCACCGTCGTGAGCAGCGCGGCTCTCATAGGGAAATATTCTTTCTCTGCGGCGTCCCACGTATTGGCTGGCGTTTTCCACAGCGTGTCAAGCTCCTCTTTCAGCAGCCCCAAATACAGATTGATGTCGTTCCCTGGTTCTTTCGGTCCTTCAATTAGCATACTCATGTGAATGTACTTCCTCTTCATGCACAACCAGGGGGGAAGGTTGTACATCCACACAAACACAGGATAGGTGCTATGTGTGCTTCTCTGGCTGCCAAACAGATTGACTCCATTGGTGCTCGGGCCCAGCACGATGTTCCTTGGATCGTTCCCAAATTCTAGGTCTTCGAAGTTCAACGCCTGCCACTGGCTTGCATCCTTAGGGTGACTCAGCATCTTGTCTTTTTAGCTATCTCCGGATCATTTGCGTCATCTTCTCGCTTCTTCTCCTCCCTATCCGCGTGCCAACGCAGGAGCTTTGCTACCTTAGGGTCCGCGAAATACCGCTGCAGACGAGGAGTGATCAGAAACTACCACACCACTTTTCGAGGAGCTTTCTTCCTCTTCTTGTATCGAGTGACGCCGCACACCGGACATATGGTAGACTCCGCGTGCTCGTCCCGATAAATGATGCAATTGTTCATGCACACATGGTATTTCACGTGCGGTAAATCCAGAGGACACACGATTTTCTTCGCCTCCTCCAAACTGGCCGGGCACTTGTTCCCCTTGGGAAGACGTTCGTGCCAGAATGACATGTTCTCGTCGAAGCATGCGTCGGTCATTTTGTGTTTTACCTTCATCTCCAGAGCCATGAGCGTTACTTTCAGGCGGGTATCCTCGGGCCTGCATCCTTCATACAATGGAGTAACCGCGTCTAACTCAAGTTGATCCATCTTGGCTTTCTCTCGGGCGGCAGCTCTTGCGTTATCCGTCTGCTTGAGAAGCAGCTCTTGAATATGAGGGTCCTGCACCCAGCCCATCGATGGTCCAGCGTCTCTGCTCCGCCGGCATCATCATCGTCATGATCATGCCCGTCGTCTGCTCCGGCATCTTCCTCATCATCATGTCCTGCATCTTCTACATGATGACTGTGTACAGCATCACCGTCGTGATCATCTCCTGGGGATTCTTCGTCTTCTCGCCCGCCCGAGCCGCGGTGGTTGTCTTGCTGCCCTTCCTCATTTCTTGCCCGGCCCCCATGGACGACTTCGTAGTCATCTTCATCACCTTGCCACCGATAGCCATCCATGAAACCACGCAAGAGCAGGTGGTCCCGCACCTGCCCGAATTCCGGGTCCACAATAAGGCTCTTCAGCTTGCATCTACGACACGGACATCTTATCTCCGTCTCGTTCTTTTGAAGTATCTCGGCCTTCGCGGACCTCAAAAACCTATTCACGATGCCTTCGGTCATCATGCGGACCATGGTCGCCTGCGGGGTAGAGCAAAACGATATTTTAGAACCAAGAAAAAATTTGGCATGACTTTCCCTAAAAATAGGACCAAAAAGAATGCTTAATGCCAAAATTCTCGCCGAAACGAAAATGAATCAACATTCCGGCAAAATATTGGCAACTAGCGCATTTTAAATACCGGTACACCTCCAAACACAAACACATATGCAACACCACAAACATATGCAACACCACGAACATACATAGATCTAGCTAGGCCATAAAAAGTGCATGTGCACATTGTTGTAGGGAGAACAACATAAATATAGCTTCCCCCCTTACTTACCTATCAAAACAAGGTAATTTAACCACTTAAATTGAATGAATCTATGGTGGAAATGAGGTGAAAAAGAGGAGGCACCCGAGACAAGGAGGAGGTGGAGAGAATGAAGTGGGGAGAAAGTGAGTGTGGGTAGGAGAGGCTGTCCAAAATATCTTGTTGCTGCCCACTTACTAATGGCGCACCAACTCTAAATGCGCCATTAGTAATCCAGGTTACTAATGGCGCACCTTCTGGTGGTGCGCCATTAGTAGTTTTGCAAAAAAAAACATACTAATGGCGCACTGTTCCACAGTGCGCCACTAGTAGTTTTGCAAAAAAAGGAATAAAAAATATAATAAAAAAAACATTAGTGGCGCACTTTCCGACAGGTGCGTCATTACTAGTTACAACTAGTAATGGCGCACTGTGTCTCGATGCGCCATTAGTATGTTTGGACAGGCGCACTAGTTGAAAAAAATTTGATACTAATGGCGCACCCTGGGCCAGGTGCGCCATTAGTAGCTTCAGCTCTAATGGCGTATCAGAAGGTGGTGCACCATTAGTATATACTAATGGCGCACCGCTTGTCTGGTGTGCCATTAGTGTCAATCCCATCTATAGCCCTTTTTCTAGTAGTGTTTATTTACCGTTTATCATTCCACATCTGCATATGAGTTTTCCACTGAATCGAATATTCCAGGATCATAGCAGTTATAATATAGAATATAAACTCTACAATTATAAATATGAATATATAATAATACAAATATTATTGCCTCTAGGGCATATTTCCAACAAATACCAATGCCACTAAATCGTTCTTTGCTAGAAAACTTCATTATTTTGATTTTGTTAAAGTTTTTATTTCATTTTTTCTTTAATAGTAATAACTATGTCAGCACTAGTAGAAAACGGAGCTTTAAAACCGGTTTGTAAGGGCCTTTAGTGCCGGTTCTGTAACCGGCACCAAAGTGTGGGCACTAAAGGCCCCCCTTTTAGTACCGGTTCGGCACGAACCGCTACTAAAGGCCCACCACGTGGCGTGAGCTCGCGTCGTGGTATGGGGGACCTTTAGTACCGGTTGGTGTTACCAACCGATACTAAAGGTTTTTTTGTAAAAAAAAATTTGAAAATTTGGAACAAAAAAATTGATTTTTTTTCAATTTTCAATTTTCTAATATATTTGATGATTTAGTCTCTAATCACCCCTCTTAACTGCTCAAAGTGTGGATCACTCATTCCAAATCGTCTAACTTCCCGACCGGTCACCAATCCTCTCACTCCCCCAGCCTGAGCACGCTTAACTTCGGAGTTCTATTCCCCCTACTTTCCAAGTCTGCACTTGTTGTTTCCCTGACAAACGTAAGCTGTCAAACCTATTAACCCTCAGCAGTTTAGCTTGAGCATTAGGTCACACGTTTCACCATTTGAGTTTGAAACTATTATTCTAAAAAACAGTAATTATTTAGTAACACTAATATTTCTTGAATAAGTTTGACCATAGTTTGACCCATAGTTTGACCAGATTTGACCAAAATTCAAAACATTGAAATAATTATTTAGTAACACTAATATTCTTGACTAATTATGTAGTAACATTAATACTTCTTGAATAAGTAGTGTGACCATAGTTTGACCATATTTAACCAAAATTAAAAAAACTGAAATTTGGGCATATCTTTTTTTCCTTTTGGAATTTGAGGATTCTAAAAAATTGCAAACAGGCCAATGGGCTGTCAAAATCAGATGCGGATTTTCGGCTGAATTTTTTGATATATTATACGTTTTTTCGACATCGTATGCAAGTTATAACCGTTTTTACATTTTCCCTACCCTTTTTGCAAAACATGTCCAAATTTAAGTTTTCAAATTTTCCTAACGTGTAGATGTAGTAATATAACTACCTCTCGAAGGATTTTATTTTTTGAAGTTTTTATCATTTTCTTTTGATTTTTTCAGAACTGAAATGATAACAGGGGGGGGTAGAGTTTGAAAATTGCCTTATAGTCCCGGTTTGTGTCTCCAACCGGGACTATAGGTCAGACCCCTTTAGTCCCGGTTCATGGCACGAACCGGTACTAAAGGTTAGCCTTTAGTACCGGTTTGTGCCACGAACCGGTACTAAAGGTGATCGTGGGGCCCCGGCCTGACGCCAGCCTGCCACCACCCCTTTAGTACCGGTTCGTGGCACGAACCGGTACTAAAGGTTCAACACGAACCGGCATTAATGCATTGCCGTTCGAACCGACATTAATGGTACCATTAGTACCGGATAAAAATCAAACCGGGACTAATGTGTCTCACATTAGGTCCTTTTTCTACTAGTGATGGCCTTTGGATGTTGTGCGCGTGCATGACAGGCATAGGTTGATCGAATTCTTTGGAGCTAACCTAGGTAAAATGGATCATATTGGAGATAACCTAGGTTAAATGTGTCAGTTTGGAGCTAACTTAACTAATTATGCCATTTTTGAGTTAACTAAGCATAAATATGCCGTTTTTACACATGTAAGCCAAGTGTATGTCATTATTGAGCAAACCTAGGTAACTAAGCATATTAGAGATAACTAAGCATATTACAGCTAACTTAGGTCATTTCGGAGGAAACAAAGCTAAGTATAGATCATTTTGGAGATCTGACATACCTGACATAGTTCACTCCTCCTGACATAGTTCACTCCTCCTTCTTCTCCTTCTCATTCATCATCCTGATGCGCCTAGAGCGGCGAGGCAGTGAAGGCAGTGGGATGAGGCCTTCTACCACAATTGGCATGGTCATGTCACCCGGCTGTGGGATCGCTGATGCCACCACCATCCCGAGGTCATTGCCAGGCACCACCACCATCCTGAGGCCATCTTCAGGCAGCACCATCGCTAGGTCATCCTCAGCCACCACCATATCTTTCCCATTGTCAGCCACCACCATCGCTTGCCCATCGTCAGCCACCACCATTTCTTGCCCATCGTCAGCCAACACCTCCATATCCCCACCCTGCTCCTCTTCTTCCCCACTCCATTCCGGATCATCCTCACTGTTGCTTTCGCTGTCACTACTAGGAAAAAACCTACTAATGGTGCACCAGTTTTGCCTACTAATGGCGCATCACTGGTGCGCCATTACTAGCACGCCACTAGTAATTTTTACTAATGGCGCACCACTGGTGCGCCATTAGTATCTGGTATACTAATGGCGCACCACCAAGTGCGCCATTAGTGTGCCTCCCAGGGGCCATATTTAACCATGTGCTTTGGCACACTAATGGCGCACTGCGGATAGATGCGCCATTAGTATACTTGGCATACTAATGGCGCACTTTGTCTTGATGCGCCATTAGTATCCTTTGGCATACTAATGGCGCACTCTGTCTTGATGCGCCATTAGTATCCGTTAGCATACTAATGGCGCAACTTGTGGTGATGCGCCATTAGTATGAATATTTGGTTTTTCTTACTTTTCTGATTTTTGCACAGGTTACAAAATATATTATTTGATAGAATATAGACGGTAGCACACAGCAACAGCAGATTCATCGAATACAATAGAAGATTAGTCTCCGAATACAATTCATCATATTAGTCTCCGAATTCAAAAGACTGAACAAAGATAAAACATTACAAGTCTCGAGACCGCGAGTATCGAGTTTGTCTTCACATTACAAGTCGATATCAATCATCTAAACTACCATCACATGGAAGAGAGCTGTGGTCATCACGATGAGCATCATCGCGATCAAACTGGTCTTCATCCGGTTCCTCCAACGCTCCCTCCTCTCTCCCGCTAGATAGCGGCGTATCTAGATTCGGCCTCCGCCCTAGTGGTGTACCCTTTGTAACTGTTACTGCTGAAACGGTGAACCTGTCTCCGACACTCCTCCCAGTCGTCGTAGACTCCGGGAACCTTACCCTTGTACACGACATACGAAGGCATCTCTATGCACAAGCCAAACACCAGGCAATACATACATAAGCAATATATAAGTATGCAACAAAAGGATCGGAAGAGAAAAGCAAGACATTAATAGCACGATTCATGGTCCTACTAATAAATAGCATCGATTACATCTAAGTTGAACGATTGTCCAAACCAAAGAGACATACAATTCATTAAAGTTTAATTACAACATGAGCCAATCAACGTTTCAGAACTACACATCACTACTTTCGACTCGACTCATGGACAGGAGCATGGATGAAGCCGCCGTCTGTCGTGATGGTCATGAAATCGCGGGCGTTGTCAGCCTGCATTTGTAGCATTCCGTCTATCTCAATGTTGCACGGTTGATATCTGAGGAAGAACTGCCCCGAGGTATGAAGGACATCTTGATGGATGATGTCCGCAAACTCCGACTGGATGCGAAAGAATTCTTGTCTGATGTCCGTGTCACCGTACTTGTTGAAGTCCATCCATTCCGATGATCTTCCTTTTTCCTCTCCTCACGACAACACGACTGGGCTTTGACGGGTCGGTAATGAAGAAGCATTGGTCCTCTCCTCATTTTTCGCGGTGACGTTTGCGCCCGCGGTCTTGGATTTGGCTTCGGGTATAACCATGGCGGTGAAATACCGGTCTTCTTTTAGGACGCTCTTGGCCCATCTGACACGGAACATCGGGACCTTCTCTCCAGCGTAGCTCAGCTCCCAAATCTCCTCGATCCATCCGTAGTATCTATCCTTGTCATTACCGGTGTAGGATTCCATCGTTACCCCGGAGTTCTGATAACCATCGCTCTTCATGTCCTTGTCCTCGGTGTAGAATGTGTAGCCGTTGATATCGTACGCCTCATAGGTCATCAGGTTGTGCTCGGCGCCCTATGACAAGGCGAATATGAGTTGTTCTTCCGCGGAAGAATCCTCATGTAAAGGGTACGACAGAAGCTTCTGCTTGAACCAACGCATGAAACATGAGTTGTGCTCTTTGAGTATATCTCCGTCCATCCTCTGTTGGCCTCGGTCATTGTACGTCTTCTCAATAAAGGTTTTGTGCTCTACCACCCAAGGATCGACCACGTCTATGTGTTGTAGCGCGACTAGGTTTGCTCTTTCAAAGTCGGCGAGTCGACCCTCGAAGTTGACATGCATTTCGCGGCGACCCTTGCGGTGACCCCATCCAGCGAGCCTGCCGAGGTGCCTGTTGACGGGCAGACCAACGGGGTTCTCGATGCCTAGATAATTCGTGCAGTAGGAGATGCACTCTTTGGTCAGAAAGCCCCTGGCTATACTTCCCACTAGACGTGACATGTTGCGAACGTATCCTTTGATGACACCATTCATCCTTTCGAACGGCATGATGCTGTGCAGGAACGTCGGCCCGAGTTGGATGATATCCTCCATGATATGGACCAGCAGATGCACCATAACGTCGAAGAATGCGGGAGGGAAGTACATCTCAAGCTCGCATAGTATCACCACGAACTCTTCCTGTAGCCTTCTGAGTTGCCTCACGCCAATCGACTTCTGAGAGATGACATCGAAAAAGTTGCATAGGCCAAATAGCGTTTCACGGACGTGTGCGTCCATGATCCCACGGATTGCAACTGGAAGTATCTGCGTCATCAGCACGTGACAGTCGTGAGACTTCATCCCGCTGAACTTCTGCTTCGCTGGGTCTAGGTATCTTCTTATCTTCCCCGCGTAACCGTAAGGAAGTTTTACTCCTAGGAGGCAGGTGAAAAACTGCTCGATCTCCTCCTGACTTAGAGTGAAGCACGCGGGAGGGTAGTCATTTCCGGTCTTCTTGGCCTTTTTGCCTTTGCGACGACTTTCTGTGTCCTGCTTCGCCTCATCATCATCATCATCATCATCATCATCATCATCATCATCATTAGCGTGAAGCTCCTGCCTGATGCCCATTGATTTCAAGTCTGCCCTTGCTTTCGGCCCATCTTTGGTCCTCTCTGGCATGTTGAGCAGGGTACCAAGCAGACTCTCGCACACGTTCTTCGTGATATGCATGACATCAAGGCTGTGAGGCACACGGTGGATCTTCCAGTACGGCAAGTCCCAGAAAACAGACCTCGTTTTCCATACCTTCAGCAGCGGTTCTGGCGCCTTTCGCTTCTTTCCCGGCTCTGGCGCCTTTTGCTTCTTTCCCGGCAGTGGGCAGTCTTTCCAATTTTTCAACAGCTCATCTCTTTCCTCGCCGCTCCTCGTACACGGGCGCTTTTGGGGTTCGGTTTCACCATCGAACAGATCCTTGCGTTTCCTCCACGGGTCATCGTCGCTAAGCCACCTTCGATGTCCCATGAACACGGTTTTCGAAGACCCGGGATCTCTATCTAGCTGGCGATACGTTGTGTCATCCATGCACCTTACGCATTCAGAAAATCCGTGGACTACCTGCCCCGCGAGATATCCGTAACCAAGATAGTCGTGCACCGTCGTGAGCAGTGCGGCTCTCATAGGGAAATATTCTTTTTCTGCGGCGTCCCACGTATTGGCTGGCGTTTTCCACATCGTGTCTAGCTCCTCCTTCAGCATCCCCAGATACAGATTGATGTCGTTCCCTGGTTGTTTCGGCCCTTCAATTAGCATACTCATGTGAATGTACTTCCTCTTCATGCACAACCAGGGGGGAGGTTGTACATCCACACAAACACAGGCCAGGTGCTATGTGTGCTTCTCTGGATGCCAAACGAATTGACTCCATCGGTGCTCGCGCCCAGCACGATGTTCCTTGGATCCTTCCCAAATTCTGGGTATTCGAAGTTCAACGCTTGCCACTGGCTCGCATCCTTAGGGTGACTCAGCATCTTGTCTTTTTTATTTATCTCCGGATCATTTCCGTCATCTTCCCGCTTCTTCTCCTCCCTATCCGCGTGCCAACGCAGGAGCTTTGCTACCTTAGGGTCCGCGAAATACCATTGCAGACGAGGAGTGATCGGAAAGTACCACACCGATTTTCGAGGAGCTTTCTTCCTCTTCTTGTATCGAGTGACGCCGCACACCGGACATATGGTAGACTCCGCGTGCTCGTCCCGATAAATGATACAATTGTTCATGCACACATGGTATTTCACGTGTGGTAAATCTAGAGGACACACGATTTTCTTCGCCTCCTCGAAACTGGTCGGGCACTTTTCCCCTTGGGAAGACGTTCGTGCCAGAATGACATGTTCTCGTCGAAGCATGCGTCGGTCATTTTGTGTTTTACCTTCATCTCCAGAGCCATGAGCGTTACGTTCAGGTGGGTATCCTCGGGCCTGCATCCTTCATACAATGGAGTAACCGCGTCTATCTCCAGTTGATCTAGCTTGGCTTTCTCTCGGGCGGCAGCTCTTGCGTTATCCGTCTGCTTGAGAAGCAGCTTTTGAATATGAGGGTCCTGCACCCAGCCTCCATCGTCGTCTGCTCCGTCATCTTCATCTTCATGATCATGCCCTTCGTCTTGATCTTCCTCATCATCATGTACGACATCTTCTACATGATGACTGTGTACAGCATCACCGTCGTGATCATGTCCTGGAGATTCTTCGTCTTCTCGCCCACCCTCGCCGCGGTGGTACTTGTCTTGTTGCCCTTCCTCATTTCTTGCCCGGCCCCCATGGAAGACTTCATAGTCATCTTCATCACCTTGCCACCGATAGCCATCCATGAAACCACGCAAGAGCAGGTGGTCCCGCACCTGCCCGGAATTTGGGTCCGCAATAAGGCTCTTCAGCTTGCATCTTCGACACGGACATCTTATCTCCGTCTCGTTCTTTTGAAGCATCTCGGCCTTCGCGGAGCTCAAAAACCTATTCACGATGCCTTCGGTCATCGTGCGGACCATGGTCGCCTGCGGGGTAGAGCAAAACGATATTTTAGAACCAAGAAAAAATTTGGCATGACCTTCCCTAAAAATAGGACCAAAAAGAATGCATAGTGCCAAAATTCTCGCCGAAACGGAAATGAATCAAAACATTCCGGCAAAATATTGGGAACTATCGCATTTCAAATACCGGTACCTTCAAACACAAACATATATGCAACACCACAAACACATGCAACACCACAAACATACATAGATCTAGCTAGGCCACAAAAAGTGCATGTGCACGTTGTTGGAGCGAGCTAGGGAGAAAAAAAGTAGATCTACATCATGAAGATAGCTTTCCCCTTGCTTACCTATCAAAAAAAGGTAATTTCACCACTTAATTTTGATGAATGTATGGTGGAAATGAGGTGAGGAGGAGGAGGCAGCCGAAAGCTTGGAGAAGGAGGTGGAGGGAATGAAGTGGGGAAAGTGAGTGGGTAGGTGTGGGGCTGTCCAAAATATCTTGTTGGGGTCCCAGGTTACTAATGGCGCACCACCAGCAAATGCACCATTAGTAACCCTGGTTACTAATGGCGCACCTGCAGGTGGTGCGCCATTAGTAGTTTTGCAAAAAAGTAAAAAAATAAATATATATACTAATGGCGCATCGGGTAATAGTGCGTCATTACTAGTTTAAACTGGTAATGGCGCACTGTGAAACGGTGCGCCATTAGTAGTTTTGCAAAAAAAAGAATAATTTTTTTTACAGTAATGGCGCACCGTGTGCCTGGTGCGCCATTACTAGTTAGAACTAGTAATGGCGCATTTCGACCTGATGCGCCATTAGTTTGTATGGAAAAATGGAAAAAAAAATTAATACTAGTGGTGCACCCTGTTTCTAGTGCGCCATTAGTGTCTTCCACACTAATGGCGCATCACCAACCGGTGCGCCATTAGTATATAGTAGTGGCGCACTGCTTCCATGGTGCGCCATTAGTATCAATCCTATATATAGCCCTGTTCCTAGTAGTGTGTAGCCAGACTCGCTGCTGCTAGTGTTGTAGCCAGAGTCATTGCCGCTGCTCTGATTGCCAGACCAAATGCAACAAAGTATTTTTAACAATCAGTGTGAGACAAAGCCAAATGGAGAGGAAGAAGAGGAAGAGCGTACTGGCATCAACGTCGTCCTGGTAGTGCATGCGGCACATAGTCTTGTTGAACACCTTCACGATGAGCATGGCGTTGTCGTCGTACCTGAAGACAAGGAAGTACCCGTGCCTCAAGTCATTGGCACGGACGAACTACTCCAAGCCACGACACATGTACATGTGGTCTTCTTGATCACCACCTCCACATCCCAATGCCTGCGAAGCCCGCTGCCGTCCTGTCGCAGCGTCACATTATTTGGCCGATGGCCGTCCAGCATCTCCATAAAAGTGTCAGGCAGCCTCTGCAACATGGGTCAAGGAGTCATGTAGCAAACAACAGAGTTAAGATAAAAAGATTGGTGAAGCGGAGATCTCTCGTTTTATATACCTGCCTCTTGGAGGAATTCTCAAGTATGATCGTGAAGAACTCGAAACCATCCAACTCGTACTCCACTGTGGCAGAGCGTAGCCTGCGGTGGCGGCCTCCCCCATCTCTGATAATCAACAACATCAACAACACTTATTTAATTTCGTAGGTTATTTGGCAATGGCAATTGGCACCCTTCAAAACTAGGGATTTTTTAGACATGAAAGAAAACTAAAAATGTTGAAAAAACAGAGCATAGTAATCTAAAAAACACAACCAAAATTAATTAAGTGTTCTGAAATCAATAAAACAACAACTTATAAGAAATAACCCCAAGTTATTTGTCTCCCCAGCTTTCGTTTAGCTTATGTCTGCTAGTGCCCCTGGATTCCATCGTCATTCACAATCAGCTCGTGCTGTGTTGTGCCGTGTTGTTACCCTAGTGGGCGGTTCCCCCATTAGCATGCCACTTCTATCACACACAAATCAGAAGCAGATTCATCACACACAAATCCTCTTTACATAATGTTACTAGTATAAAAGGAAGAGGGAGATTGAATTCTTTGGACCAAATTATCTGGCTTGCGAGGGACTGACTCATCACTGTATTCTTATAGAGCTGGGCTCAACAGTGTTTAACTACCAAAGAGTAGTTGTTCAAAAAAAGTAGTTCAGTTCATGGCCGTGCTAAGCTGTGGAGGCGACTGGCTCATTACTACGATTGATTGGTCGATGAAGGAAGGGATAATATGAAGATGCCGGAGACAGCTAGCAGTACGAACTTCGGAACTGACCACTTTGTCTGTGTCTACCAACTAACAATAACACGAACAAACTAACCACTCTGTTCATAATACAACAATTCAATTCAGATAAATTAAGCCTACACATTATTAGCCCTATCTTATCATGTATCTAAACTACTAGTACCTGCTAATTAACAACCACCAACTAATCAAGAAACCAAATCTCTCTTAATCATCATCATCATCATCGTCCACTAATCAACAATGGGCAGCAAAAAATAAACCAAGGAAAAAACATTGTCATCACACGCGCAACACACCATGCAGAGAAGAATAGAGCATCCATGATTGGCCCCCTCTATAAGAGGCATTCCAAACCCGAGCCGGAGCATGCCGTTCTCCGTCTTGACGACGAGGCCTGGCGGGGGAGTGCCGACGCGCGCCATGACCTGGTCGGCAATGCCCGCGGCGAGCGCCACTGGCCAGAACCCAGCCATGCCGAACCTAAACCTAAACCTAGACAGAGAGATAGAGAGAGAAGAGGGAGGGAAGAGGGAGGGGTGCCGCACCTCGGTGTTGGGGACGGCCGGGGTTGGGGGAGGGGCCAGGTCGGGGGGTCGACGCTGACGGCGTCGGAGTCTGGTGCGGCATCGCAGGGGCCGGAGCTCGGGATGGTGGTGGTCGACGACGGAACTCGGGCGGCGAGGCAGAGGCCTCGGGTGGCGACACGCGGGGGCGGAGCTCGGGTGGCGGGTGAGGCGAGGATGAGGCGGTGATGGGGCGAGGCAGAGCTCAGGGCGGTGGGGGCAATGGGGCCGAGGGGTAGGGGCGGCAGCGGGGGCGTGGGGGCGGCAGCGCGGGTGAGGTGAGGGCTGGGAGAGAGAGGGGGAGGGGTAGGTGAGGTGGGGCATGTGGGATGGTGCCGAGGGGAAACAACCGTTAAAACGACCAGATTCTTTGCCGTTCGCTGGCTGACGGAAAAGAATCTTTGCCATCAGCTAGCTGGCGGCAAAGAAACTGGCCGTTAGGTCGTTCTTACAGTCCGCCACCCACCATCTTTGCCGTCTGCTAGCGAACGGCAAAGATTCTATGTTGTTAGCTAGCTGACGGCAAAGAGATGGTTGATGGCAAACACATTTTTTGCCATCCGCTTTTTCTTTGCCGTCAGCTTTACTTAAGCTGATGGCAAAGAACTTCTTTGTCGTCAGCTAGCCGACGGTAAAAAGATGGCTGACGGTAAAGATCCTGATTCCAATAGTGTGACATGCCTGCTAGATGGAAAGATCGATAACAGCCTTTGGATGCTGGCATATCAGACTGGACTTTGGACTCTACGTCTAGTCGTCTTGCGTTTTTTGGAATCTCTGCCAGGTCTTTGGACACTATGGCCTTGCCGGTTGGCGTATGTGCGAGTAAGTTATCACTGATCGTGATGAATGGTCCGGTAGGTTCACTTGTCTTCCTTCAGCTCATGTGGTTTTTTGTGGGGTGCAGGGTTTGTCTATCGTTAGTAAATAAACAGGGCAATTACAAATGCAATATGAATATAATTACTTCGAGGCAATTCACCAGAAACTTTCTTCAAATGGTTCACCTAATTTCTTAATTGTTGTTGTCCCGTAATTACGGATGAGGAATGGTCGGAGCATAAAAAGAAATCTTGGAGTCCATTCACATGCTCAAGCAAACGATCTATCTGTCGCCAAAGAAGTCTATATATGGGCCATGATCATCATCAAGGCAAATAGAAACGCAATGCGACCATATTCATTCCCAGAGAGTTGAGCAAAAAACCTTCAAATAGTTTGCTTAGCTTCCAAGTTGCAGTTGGCCTCTATGACAATGATGTAACGGGGCATCTAATAAAAACTATAGGTAAATAGTAAATTTGGATATCTATGTAGTGCACCCACTAGATTAATTACACATGTAATCGGGAAACACTAAATGCAAATATGCAATACACTTATCTCTATATAAAATGAGGGCATATCCAAGCATGATATGGTTAGTCTTATTAATGCTTTAATAAATATACCAATCTTAGAAAATCAATTTTAGCACTTTTTTGGCCTGGGAGCATTCAATATGGTTATCAGATATCGCAAGGCCATCCATAAGATTTAAGATCTTATCCAACAGATGAAATCTACATGTAGATTTTTTTGGTTGGAGAGATCTTGTATTTAAGTGTGCTCACCACCACAGCCCATATAAAAAACCATGTGGTGTAGAAGTCTTGCATAACCAAAGATTGATCAACACACCTGCCTAGTGTTTACATCTTCCACAAGAAAGATGGCTAGTTCTAAAGTAATGTGGGTGTTCTGCCTCCTAGCTTTACTGGCCTTCACTTCTTGTTCCTATCATGTACAAGCAGACGATCATGGCACCAAAGAGAAAAATGAGGTGATGGAGTATTGCAAGAGGCACATATTCAAAAATTATGGTGATCAGCATCCTAACCCCCACAGGAAATGTTGCCAAATAGTAAGAGAATCGAGAAACATCCATGCTATATGCCAGAAATTCACGCACGCGGATTTGCATAAGATCAGTCTAGCCAAGTGGGCTCATGTTACATATTGGTGCGGCAACGGATTGCACCCAGGGACTAATTGCGCAGGTGTGTTAATATGATTATATATATATTACTAGCATTTTGATATAGTTTCCTCGCTTATCTAAATGAAATTAATTACTTACGAGGAACTCAATCTCATATGTAGGTTTCATCGTTCCAGATTATAGTGCGCCACCACCTCCAGAACACTCAGCATAAGGCTGGTCCGGTCAAATAAGGAAAGGAGTGTTATGATATGGAGCATTTAGTCTAAGGCAGTCTTAGTCCCCAAAATAAAATAAGGCAATCGTAATGAACAAAGGAAGAGTATGGTATTGATCCTTTATTATGGGACCTCTGCAATAATGTATCTTACTTTTAATGTTGTGATTAATAAAAGGACTGCCTGCATGTTTCTTTGTGTTTAGCATGATATTTAGTTGTCCATCCACATACATGGCCTCAATAGATGACTTTCACTTCTCATTTAATGGAATGCTGAATTAAATCAAAAGTCTTGAAAACAAACATACCTTGTTCTATTCATAATACTCACTATAATAAACACTAATCAAAATTATGTGTTTGTCGGGTGTCATAGTCTTTGCCAAGATCTATTTTATGGGATATCAGCAGACCACATATTTGATGAGAACCACACTCGGTAAAAGCAATCACTTGATAGAGTGTTTTGTTTGCCGAGAGTTGTGACAAAAATACTCAGCAACCCCAAAACACTCGGCCAGTGCAACTTTTGATGAGAGCTCGCAACATAGAACTCAGCAACTCGGTGCCATGGGGCAAATATCCAGTGATACCGTCCATGAGATGGTACCATGCTACAGAACCATGTGGTGCGTCATATCTGCATGGAATGGACAGGATCGATATCGCTAATCTATTTACATATGCTCCCTTGTAACGTTTGCGTTTTGCCCCCTGAAAGCAGTGTGTCCTTGCAAAATTACAACAGTCTCCACATCTGTCCTCCAGAGCCCTGGTTCTCAGTTTCTCACACAACAAATACTTTGAAACTAAACTGGGAAGACATGGCACATTTCATTCGTTCTTACAAAAAAATCACTGGAATAGAAGCACTTCAAAACATTTGTTTGAAGTTGTACCAATCTATGAATAATTTCTGATAATTTTAATATAGTTCACAAATGTTGTGGCAGTGATGTATACAGCCAAAACATTTCGTAAAATTATCTAGTATTTCCTCCGTCCCAAAATAAGTGTCTCAACTTTGTGTTAACTTTAGTACAAAGCATTGTCGAACCTAGAAATAAAATGGAGGGTGTGCACACTTTAAAAAAATTGAAGTCTATTTCAGTTAACTTGCATGGGCCTTAAAAATAAGCTAATTTTTACATGGTGAAAAAATGTTTTCCAAAAATCTAGGTGTGCCATGGCACACCCCTGGGTATGCCACTGGTACAAAGGTGTACTCAACTTGAGACACTTATTTTGAGACAGAAGGAGTATAAGAAAGTATCATTTTGAAATAAATTCTGATCAACATCCACCCAGCTTCTCCACTTCCATCCATCCACTACTATTAAACGATGAAACAAGAACTTTCTTATGCGTACCCCATAATTAGCCCCCACAGTACCACACCACCCGATTAACACCACACGATTAGTCCCACAAATCTCAATCTAACCATCATTAATCTAATAAGGGGTGGTGTGGACTTAGCAATTTTTAATGACTGACCGTACTCCACCAGCAGAGGAGTATTCCAACTACCAGTCCCGTGTTTCCCTACAATCATGCGATCTGATTGCAAACTAAGGAAACTCAATCAAATCGGCTCCCTCGCCCTTGACCTCGACTTTTGTCTTCCTTGCATCACCACCGCGCCGGACGCTACCCACCAACACCGTTGCCTCGCTGCACGATCGCCATTGCCGATTGTTGCAGCTCACAGCGTGGAATCCGTCATCAACGTAGCGGGCACCCAGCAGCCTGCCCTCGCAGCGTCGAATCTGTCATCGATGTAGCGGGCGCCCAGGAGCCTGCCCTCGCAGCGTGGCATCCGTCCGTGAGATCACCAGTGCAGCCTGGCCGAGCACCCGCGCGGCCGTGCCCATCCTGCACGTCCCCTGAACCAGCCGACAACACACAGCTGTAATTCTTCCTGGCACTTCTTCAGGTTCAACTTTTTCCTTTGACCAGTTGCAGCATTACTCAGGATTAGAATTTTGATAATAGAGTTCTAAAAATACAAACAGTTGGAAAACAGAATGCTATAAGTCGTTCGTTTTACATCTCTAATTAATGGTTTTCTGTGGAAATGGTTAGTGTACAAGGACTAAGAGCTATACATATGTAGAGTTCATGTTGCACAATCATACCGCCCTATCTCTTTTACCGTGACAAATCAGCTATGCTGATACAGATCAGTAAAGGAAATTAGCTAAACTTGCGTACAGACCTCTTAGCTCCATCAGATCAGGCTAAAACCTCTTGTGTGAGGGGTCACTTAGGAACCAACTAGAACTTGTAGAGGTCGCCCTTCTTGAGTACAGAGACCATGGTGAGGATGGAGACTGGTGAACGAGTGATAAGGCACCAGCGGAGAGGCCAGTAGAAATAGCATGGCAGTATCACATCATCATTTTTTCCAGCAATCTTCCGATTCTTTAGGACACTCACCCTACTAGAAACAGATAGTTATCAATATACAGAAGAGACACACCCCCAAACTGAAAGATTAAACAACAGTGAGAATGAACCAGGCCGTAACAAAATCCAAATTATGTTGAAACAGAATTTTTTTAATAAAATATTTGTAACATAGGCTGATCATGTTTAGTAAAGATTTTTTTAATCAAATATCTGTAACATGGCCACATGAAGGAGAAATTGGAATTTTGGAAGTAAATACTTCTATTAGTACTTAAGATGATCCGTTTTGTCTAATTCACGTCTAGAAGCGTTTGAACCTTGGCTCATATGACATATTCTTGACATATCTGCACACTGCATGATCTGAACCTCGTATTACAAACTCAATCAGTTGAGATTCCATGGAAGGAACATTTGAAGTAGAAATGGATGGAAAGAATATAAGATCAAAGAAAAATAAACCATAAAGGATAATAACCTTCACACCAGCAGCACTGCATAATTGTACAGCGTCCCGCACTCCTAGGCGACAAGGATCTACATCAAATAAAGAACTCTTTACTGAAGGGTGAAAAGCTGCATCCAGCCATCAGAAGATAACTATAAGACAAAACTAAACAGAAAATGTGCCTAACTAGATTCAGACATAAAGTGATCTAAACAGAAAGCAGTTGGTTAACAAAGATAGAATACATGACGAACAAATGATACAAATAAAGCTGACAAACTAGCATGGCTAAATACTATTATGAATAGACACGTCCTAATTTTTTTGTTCATTTCCATCATCTCTCAATCCTCTGTGTATTGTTTATGCAAAACTTGGTGTTACTTCTTCGAACCATGCAACTAGCAAGATGGAAATGTACTATTTACTCCATGTTTTCTTTTCATTCGTGACGGAGACTTCTAAAATTAGCCAAAAATGAGGACAGAATATGCAGAGACACGGGCTGACTTGGACGGCCACGCACCAGATACAGACTGAATTTATTTTCACATGATCCTAAATTGTCATTGCATGATCCTAAGCAGGAAACCAAATTGGAGGATCCATGGGCGACGTCGTAGGAATCGAAGGTAGGCTGAGTTGAGCACCGTAGATAGATCTCTTACACGGGAACCCCAAGAATAACTGCATCAGACGGGATCGAAGCCCCCTTTCCACCGGCTTCGCGAGGATATTTTTTTTTGTAAAAGAGTGTTTCCCCTCTGATTTCCATTAGAGAAACCAAGTCGAAGTGCAGAGCTAGTAGTCTGATACAAACCAAACAGCGAAACAACTCGAAATAGGAGAGGGCCTAGCCACCCAGCGACAACTCTCCCTACACAAACTAAAGACAGACCAACTAAGAGGGCATCACATAAGTTTATTACATTCCATCCAAAAGAGAGAAGGCTAAAAACTCATGAAAAGCAAAATGGCAAGATCCGAAGAAGTAGAAGCGTCTGCTCCCCGAAGCATCACATTTGTACCATTGGTACTTCGAAGCGCCACCCCTGCGAAGCTTTGTAGATTTCACTTGCCGACTGTTTGATGAGTCTTGCCCCCAGCATCATCGTTCTTTCCCCTAGGTCCTTTTTCTGCAAAACAGCCCAGGCAGCGATCCAGTTGCACATTCTTTTGACGATCCCAATCGGGTCATTTATGATTTTCCTGACAAATACAATATCACTCCTACTATTCCAAATTGCCCACAGTAAAGCAGAGGTACCAGTCAAAACCATTTTCTTATCATTTTTGTTGAATTTATTTAACCAGCTTCCAAAGCAATCATTCAGATCTTTTGGAATAAGTTTAAGGTCAAAAGCACACACAACCAGGTTCCAAATGAGTCTAGCAACAGAACAAGAGAAGAATAGGTGATCTATATTCTCATCGTCCCCACACAGCACACAGTGTTTGTCTCCTTTACAACCCCTTTCCAGTAAATTATCTATGGTTAGAGTACTTTCTTTATTTAGGGGCCAAAGAAAAAACTTAATTTTTGCAGGCACTTTCACCTGTTGGGGAACATAGTAATTTCAAAAATTTCCTACGCACACGCAAGATCCTGGTGATGCATAGCAACGAGAGGGGAGAGTGTGTCCACGTACCCTCGTAGACCGAAAGCGGAAGCGTTAGCACAACGCGGTTGATGTAGTCATACGTCTTCACGATCCGACCGATCAAGTACCGAACGCACGGCACCTCCGAGTTCTGCACACATTCAACTCGATGAGGTCCCTCGAACTCCGATCCAGCTGAGTGTTGAGGGAGAGTTTCGTCAGCATGACGGCGTGGTGACGATGATGATGTTCTAACGACGCAGGGCTTCGCCTAAGCACCGCTACGATATGATCGAGGTGGATTATGGTGGAGGGGGGCACCGCACACGGCTAAGAGATCAAGAGATCAATTGTTGCCTCTATGGGGTGCCGCCTGGCCACGTATATAAAGGAGTGGAGGAGGGGAGGGGCCGGCCCTCTTTATGGCGCGTCCTAGGGGAGTCCTACTCCCACCGGGAGTAGGATTCCCCCTTTCCTAGTAGAACTAGGAGCCCTTCCAAGTAGTAGGAGTAGGAGAGAAGGAAAGGGAAAAGAGAAGAGAACGAAGGAGGGGGTGCAGCCCTTCCCCCTAGTCCAATTCGGACTAGGCCTTGGGGTGGCGCGCGGCCTGCCTCTCTCTCTTTCCCCTAAAGCCCAATAAGGCCCATACACTCCCCGGCGAATTCCCGTAACTCCCCGGTACTCTAATAAATACCCGAATCACTCGGAACCTTTCCGATGTCCGAATATAGTCGTCCAATATATTGATCTTTACGTCTCGACCATTTCGAGACTCCTCGTCATGTCCCCGATCTCATCCGGGACTCCAAACTACCTTCGGTACATCAAAACACATAAACTCATAATATAACCGTCATCGAACTTTAAGCGTGCGGACCCTACGGGTTCAAGAACTATGTAGACATGACCGAGACACGTCTCCGGTCAATAACCAATAGTGGAACCAGGATGCTCATATTGGCTCCTACATATTCTATGAAGATCTTTATCGGTCAAACCGCATAACAACATACAGTGTTCCCTTTGTCATTGATATGTTACTTGCCCGAGATTCGATCGTCGGTATCTCAATACCTAGTTTAATCTCGTTACCGGCAAGTCTCTTTACTCGTTTCGTAATACATCATCCTGCAACTAACTTATTAGTTGCAATGCTTGCAAGGCTTAAGTGATGTGTATTACCGAGTGGGCCCAGAGATACCTCTCCGACAATCGGAGTGACAAATCGTAATCTCGAAATACGCCAACCCAACAAGTACCTTTGGAGACACCTGTAGAGCACCTTTATAATCACCCAGTTATGTTTTGACGTTTGGTAGCACACAAAGTGTTCCTCCGGTAAACGGGAGTTGCATAATCTCATGGTCATAGGAACATGTATAAGTCATGAAGAAAGCAATAGCAACAAACTAAACGATCAAGTGCTAAGCTAACGGAATGGGTCAAGTCAATCACATCATTCTCCTAATGATGTGATCCCATTAATGAAATGACAACTCATGTCTATGGTTAGGAAACCTAACCATCTTTGATCAACAAGCTAGTCAAGTAGAGGCATACTAGTGACACTCTGTTTGTCTATGTATTCACACATGTAAATAATAAACATTTATCATGATATAAGGAAATAAATAATAACTTTATTATTGCCTCTAGGGCATATTTCCTTCAGTCTCCCACTTGCACTAGACTCAATAATCTAGTTCACATCGCCATGTGATTTAATACTAATAGTTCACATCACCATGTGATTAACACCCATAGTTCACATGGACATGTGACCAACACCCAAAGGGTTTACTAGAGTCAATAATCTAGTTCACATCGCTAAGTGATTAACACCCAAAGAGTACTAAGGTGTGATCATGTTTTGCTTGTGAGAGAAGTTTAGTCAACGGGTCTGCCACATTCAGATTCGTAAGTATTTTGCAAATTTCTATGTCAACAATGCTCTCCACGGAGCTACTCTAGCTAATTGCTCCCACTTTCAATATGTATCCAGATTGAGATTTAGAGTCATCTGGATCAGTGTCAAAATTTGCATCGACGTAATCCTTTACGACGAACCTTTTTGTCACCTTCGTAATCCAGAAACATATCCTTATTCCATTTAGGATAATTTTGACCACTGTCCAGTGATCTACTCCTAGATCAGTATTGTACTCCCTTGCCAAAAACAGTGTAGGTTATATGATACGTCTCCGTCGTATCTACTTTTCCAAACACTTTTGCCCTTGTTTTGGACTCTAACTTGTATGATTTGAATGGAACTAACCCGGACTGACGCTGTTTTCAGCAGAATTGCCATGATGTTGTTTTATGTGCAGAAAACAAATATTCTCGGAATGACCTGAAACTCCACGGAACATCTTAGAAAAAATAATAAAAAATCCTCGGCAAAGATGAAGACCAGGGGGCCCACACCATGTTCACGAGGGTGGGGGGTGCGCCCCCCTACCTCGTGGCCCCCCTGGATGCCCTCCAACGCCAACTCCAACTCTATATATTTGCTTTCGGAGAGAAAAAAATAGGGGAAAAATCATCGCGTTTTACGATACGGATCCGCCGCCAAGCCCTAAAACCTCTCGGGAGGGCTGATCTGGAGTCCGTTCAGGGCTCCGGAGAGGGGGATTCGTCGCCGTCGTCATCATCAACCATCCTCCATCACCAATTTCATGATGCTCACCGCCGTGCGTGAGTAATTCCATCGTAGGCTTGGTGGACGGTGATGGATTGGATGAGATTTATCATTTAATCGAGTTAGTTTTGTTAGGGTTTGATCCCTAGTATCCATTATGTTCTGAGATTGATGTTGCTATGACTTTGCTATGCTTAATGCTTGTCACTAGGGCCCGAGTGCCATGATTTCAGATCTGAACCTGTTATGTTTTCATGAATATATGTGAGTTCTTGATCCTATCTTGCAAGTCTATAGTCACATACTATGTGTTATGATCCGGCAACCCTGAAGTGACAATAATCGGGACCACTCCCGGTGATGACCATAGTTTGAGGAGTTCATGTATTCACTATGTGCTAATGCTTTGTTCGGGTTCTCTATTAAAAGGAGGCCTTAATATCCCTTAGTTTCCAATAGGACCCCGCTGCCACGGGAGGGTAGGACAAAAGATGTCATGCAAGTTCTTTTCCATAAGCACGTATGACTATATATGGAATACATGCCTACATTACATTGATGAATTGGAGCTAGTTCTATGTCACCCTATGTTATGACTGTTACATGATGAACCGCATCCGGCATAATTATCCATCACTGATCCGGTGCCTACGAGTTTTCCATATACTGGTTTACGCTTATTTACTTTCCCGCTGCTACTGTTACAATCACTACAAAATACCAAAAACATTACTTTTGCTGTCTTTACTTTTGTTGCCGCTACCACCACTATCATATTACTTTGCTACTAAACACTTTGCTGCAGATACTAAGTTTCCAGGTGTGGTTGAATTGACAACTCAGCTGCTAATACTTGAGAATATTCTTTGGCTCCCCTTATGTCGAATCAATAAATTTGGGTTGAATACTCTACCCTCGAAAGCTGTTGGGATCCCCTATACTTGTGGGTTATCAAGACTAATTTCTGGCGCCGTTGCCGGGGAGCATAGCTCTATTCTTTGAGTCACTTGGGATTTATATTTGCTTATCACTATGAAGAACTTGAGAGATCCAAAAATGAAGATCTATCCCTCAACTACGAGGGGAGGTAAGGAACCGCCATCTAGCTCTGCACTTGATTCACCTTATGTTATGAGTAAGGTTGCGACACCTAGACCTGCTTCTGCTATTCGTTCTGATATGTCGCATGTTATTGATGATGCCACTTCTGCTATGCCTGATACTACTATGCCCCTTGGTGAATTTCTTGATGAACAAATTGCTAGGGCTAGAGAAAAAGAAATTATTGAAACTGAATACGATGATGATAGTGATGATGAATATATGCCTGTTATTCCTGAGGGTTAACTTTTTGATGTGGAATCTTCTGTCGCTATTTTAGCTTGCAAAGATAGATATGAGCTTAAGAGGTTATTAGTTAAATGGAACAAAGAATCACTTAGAGATAAAATGAAACCCGACCCTGCTTTTGCTACTTCACCTATTTGTGTTCCTGATAAGGATTATGAATTCTCTGTTGATCCTGATGTAATTACTTTGGTTGAATCTGATCTGTTTTATGGCTATGAATCTAAAACTGTTGTGGCACATCTTACTAAGTTAAATGATATAGCTGCCCTGTTTACTAATGATGAGAGATCGCGTTACTTTTATATACTCAAAATATTTCTGTTCTCATTAAAGGGTGATGCTAAGATATGGTTTAATTCTCTTGATCCTGGTTGTGTGCGTAGTCCCAAGGATATGATTTATTACTTCTCTGCTAAATATTTCCCTGCTCATAAGAAACAAGCTGCTTTGAGGGAAATATACAACTTCGTGCAAATTAAAGAAGAGAGTCTCGCACAAGCTTGGGGGAGGCTCCTCAAGTTACTTAATGCTTTGCCTGATCATCCTCTTAAGAAACCCGCAATACTTGATATCTTTTATAATGGACTAATCGATGCTTCCAAAGATTACCTGGATAGTTGTGCTGGTTCTCTTTTCAGGGAAAGAACACCGGATGAAGATGAAATCCTATTGAATAATATGTTGAAAAATGAAAATAATTGGGCACCTCCTGAGCCACCTCCTGAGCCACCTCCTGCTCCAATTACTGAGCCTATTCTTAAACCAACTCCGAAGAAGAGAGGTGTTTTATTCCTTAGTCCCGAAGATATGCAAGAGGCAAAGAAATCTATGAAAGAAAAAGGTATTAAAGCTGAAGATGTTAAGAATTTACCTCCTATTGAAGAAATACATGGTCTTATTATACCGCCTGTTGAAGAAACATATGATCTCAATTCTTTATTTATTGAAGAACCTCCTGATCCCGATATCGCGACACAACTAGTAAAGGTAAATTCTCTCTATAGATATGATAAAGCTGAAGTTCCTCCTAAAAAAATTGCTAGTCAGTGCTTGGATGAGTTTGATAACTTTATGTTTAAGCAAGACGACTTCAATGCTTATTTTGGTAGACAATTAAAAGAAAATTCTTATATGATTAGACGCTTGGGTGATTATTGGCTAATATTAAAGGTGAACTTAAACTTGTTAGCAAACATGCTTCTATGGTTACCACTCAAGTAGAACAAGTACTTAAGGCTCAAAAAGAAGTGCTTGATGAAATGAATAGTAAGAAAAATGATTATGCTGTTAGAGTGGCTACTAGAACTGGTAGAATGACTCAGGAACCTTTGTATCCTGAAGGCCACAGTAAGAGAATCGAGCAAGATTCTCAAAGAAATAATATTGATGTTCCTAGTTCTTCTAAAAAGAAGAAGAAGAAAAATGATAGAACTGTGCAAACTTCTAGTGAACCTATTGCTGAACCACCCGATAATCCAAATGATATTTCTATGTCCGATGCTGAAACACAATCTGGTAATGAACATGAACCTAATGAAAATATTAATGATGATGTTCATGATGATGCTCAACCTAGTAATGATAATGATGTAGAAATTGAACCTGCTGTTGATCTTGATAACACACAATCAAAGAATCAACGTTATGATAAAAGAGACTTTGTTGCTAGGAAACATGGTAAAGAAAGGGAACCTTGGGTTCAGAAACCCATGCCTTTTCCTCCGAAACCATCCAAGAAAAAGGATGATGAGGATTTTGAGCGCTTTGCTGAAATGATTAGGCCTATCTTTTTGCGTATGCGATTAACTGATGTGCTTAAAACAAATTCTTATGCTAAATATATGAAGGATATCATTACTAATAAAAGAAAGATACCGGAAGCTGAGATTTCCACCATGCTTGCTAATTATACATTTAAGGGTGGAATACCAAAGTAACTTGGAGATCTCGGAGTACCTACTATACCTTGCTCCATTAAAAGAAATTATATTAAAACTGCTTTATGTGATCTTGGAGCCGGTGTTAGTGTTATGCCTCTCTCTTTATATCATAGACTTGACTTGAATGAGCTGACACCTACCGAAATATCTTTGCAAATGGCTGATAAATCAACTGCTATACCTGTTGTGGTTGCAAACGTTACTATTTTAACGGACTTTGTTATTCTTGATATTCTCGAGGATGATAGTATGTCTATTATTCTTGGAAGACCTTTTCTTAATACTGCAGGGGCTGTTATTGAATGCAACAAAGGCAATGTCACTTTTCATGTTAATGGTAATGAGCAGACGGTACACTTTCCGAGGAAAAAACCTCAAGTTCATAGTATCAACTCCATTGGAAAAATTCCATCGATTATAATTGGAGGTTTTGAATTTCCTCTTCCTACTGTCAAAAAGAAATATGATATACTTATTATAGGGGATGTGCATATCCCTGTTGAGGTAACCTAGTGTTATTCGAAATTTCTCTGGTTTCATGATTATCGAAATGAGTTTGTTAACAAGACTTGATCAACCTTGTTAATGGATTCTTTTTGATAAGCATGAGATGGATGAAACTAGAAGCACAACCTTCTGTACCTTCTCTATATTTTCTGTTAATTAGTAGAAATAAAGTAAAAATAGTATTTTTCTGCCTGTTTCCTGACTTATCCGTGCAATATAAAAATATCCCGAAAATAAAAGTCCTCAGAATTACATGCCAATTTAATATGATTTTTTCGGGAATATTTGAGGATTTACTGTGCAAAAATTACCACGGGAGGAGCTGCCCCCTGCCTCACGGTGGCCCTCCTCCACTTATCCCAGCACCCATCTTCTTCCTCTGTCTCACACAAACCCAAAAAACCAACTCAAGCACGAGTTCCAGCCAGTTTTGCTGTGATTTTCGATCTCCTTGCTCAAAGCACCTCTCGCAAAACTGCTTGGGGAGATTGTTCCTTGGTATGTGACTCCTCCATTGGTCCAATTAGTTTCTGTTCTAGTGATTTATTCTTTGCAAATTTTTGTTGCATAGGTGACCATGTTCTTGAGCTTGCATGTCAAATTTATATGGTTCCAGGTAGTTTGGATGCATGATATAGGCCCTAGGCACTTGTAGGAGTAGTTGCTATTGTCGGATTTCAGGTTCCGGCAGACCCTTAAGGTTCGAGCACTGGGGTGCGTGCGGAGATTACGTCTTCTACCTCTCCGTCTCGCAAAGATCTAGACTACTGAAAGAACTGCACGAGAGACACAAGGTTTATACTGATTCGGGCCACCGTTGTGGTGTAATACCTCCAGTGTGTGGTGGGTGGATTGCCTCTTGGGGCTGATGATGATGAACGATACAAGGAAGAACAACCTCGCGAGGGTCTGTTCTTGGCTGGGGCGATGAACTGCTGGGAGGAGTTCAGCCACCTTTCTCTCTTTCTCTCTCTCTCTCTTTCTCTCTCACTGCCTTACTCTTACTCTTTTTCCCCCACTCCCTTGCTCTGTGGGCGGTTGGTCCTATTTATAGAGGCCCTGGTCCTCTTCCCAAATATTGAGCGGGAAGGGAGCCAACAATGGCGGGCTAATTTGAAGGGGGACAACAAGTATCAACTATCCTGACAAAAGCAGTCTTCGCCTGCGCAAAGCTCTGGTGATGATGCCGTCTTGGGCTCCACAGTGACCTCCGTCTCGTAGTCCTCCTGGTCTTGGTATCGTTGCACCGAAATGGCAACCTTTGCCTGATGCCTCGGTACTCCGCGGCTGCGCTTGCCTCCTTTGCACCAAAGAGGAAAGGAGGACGCTGCGCGGGCTGGCACCCGCCTGGCGCCCTGAGTCGTCATGGCTTGCGTCACGGGCACCTCGTGAGGTACCCCGGCTTGATCTCTCCGCCTCCTCGCGAGCCAGCCTAACGAGGCCATGCCTGAGGAAGCTCCGTGTTGTCCGCCCCGCGAGGCTTGGGCCCTCGCGAGGGTCTTGAGTCTTGTGTTGATGAAGATGGGCCATGCTGGGCCCCCTTTGAGCCACGCCGCAGGCCGCAGGCAGGCAAGTCTGGGACCCCCATTCCCAGAACGCCGACAGTAGCCCCCGGGCCCAAGGCGCGCCCAGACTTGGCCGTGCTGTGAGGCGAAAGGGCAAAGGCGAAGCGCCGCGGGCCCTAACAGCCTGCGGCCTTGGGCGCCGCGTGGCGGTTGATGGGACGTGGGCGTCACTGTTCCCCCACGCCCCCTTATTTTGCGCCGTGCTAGGCGGACTTATAGTTGCACACAGCCGCTCCCCTTCCTGTTGCTCGAGCGTCCCCTGTTCTTCCTTCGAACGCCAGCTCTTGCATCCAATCCAATCTCGAATCTTCCCCCTCCTTCCCATCGCCATGGCTCCGACGAAGAAGGAGGGAGGGAAGAAACCCATGCCTCCATCTTGTGTGCCGCCATCGGTGGCCCCGCCGTCGGCCAGTCGACCATACTCAATCAAGAGTGCCTGGGCAAGGTCAGCTTGGCTCTAGCCACCATCATCAATGAGTGCAGGAGGACGACGGCCTGGGCCGCGCCCCACTTCTCCATCGACAGGATAGCTACCAAGGTCCCATATTTTACCGACGCCCTGTGGGCGGGTCTGGTTCCCCCCTTTTCTGATTTCTTCAATGCCGTGCTCTCCCATTATCAGATCCACATGATGCATCTAAGTCCTGAGTCCATCACCCTCCTTTCGGTCTTCGCCTTCGTTTGCGAAGCCATGGTGGGCATCCCTCCTTCGGTTGCCTTGCCGCGCCACTTCTTCTCGCAGCATCTTGTCGACCTTACCCAATGGTGGGCGTGCGTGAGCTTCGCTGCCGAGCCTGAGACCGCGGCCTCTGGGATTGACTTCAAGCTCCCCCTGCCCGCAGTTGGGTTCCGCGAGCTATCGGAGCCCAGCCCCCTGCTATCGGAGCCGACCTCGCCTGCTGTCCCCAATTCGGGTTGGGGCCAGGAGACGCTCGAGAGCCCCCGGCTTGTCTTCGTCTGGCGCCGCTTCGCGCTCCTGAGGAAGCTCGGCGTGACAGCGCCCAAGGTGGTGAAGGAGTTTCTGTTATGCCGTGTTGCTCCCCTTCGACGCCACTCTCGCCGGATGTGGGCCTTCCGTGGGCGCGAGGATAGCATGAGGCTCCAGGAAGAGGACCTGGCTCCTGAGGTGCTGAAGTCGGCGCTCTTGACCTTGTTCGGGGACCCCAACCCCGGCAGCGTCCGGCAGGGAGGGGCCTTGCTGTATCTGTGCCAGAGCAGGGTCGACTTCGTGAAGCAGATCCCCGTCTTTGATGAGTGGGGGCTGCGCCCCGCCGGCCTCCAGGGACCTCGTGAGAATCCAGTGGTGGTGACTGCCCTTCCAATCGGCCAAGGCGACTCCTCCTCAAGTGGCGGAGCAGGGAGGCAGGAGGCGCCGGAGGCCGAGGGGGCTCCCGATGAGGTGACAGCGCCGGGTGATGCTCTCGAGGGGACAGCTCCTGGGACCCGTGCCGCTGAGGCTGAGGGTGGCAAGCAGTCGCTCCCAGCGCCCGGGGCTAAGGCCTCGGAGGCCCCAGCCGCATCTTCTGACGAGGTGATGGGCGGCACACGCCAGGCAGGCGCCCCTGACGCGGATCGCTCCGATGCTCCGTCTTCGTCGCAGGTTGATCCTTGCGCTCTTCTCTTGGGCCGCTTCCGCGTGGACTTTGAGGCCCTCCAGAGGAAAAGGGAGGCCCTAGGTGATGACTTCCCTTGTCGCGTGCTGAAGCGCAGGAAGTACTTTGCCACTGACGAGTAAGTCTTCTCCCTTTCTGGCTCCTGATCCTCTTGTTGCTTTCGCTGATCCTTGCTCCGCAGGCCCCTTCCGGCCGAGCTCGCGGAAGTAGTTGAGGTGCCGCCTCCTTTGGCTTCGCCCCCTCTACCGTCCTCAAGTGCTCCGATCAGCTGTGCTCTTGTGGTGAGGGCGACTGAAGGGGTGGACCATCCCGAGGTGCACCGTGGCCCTTCATTCCCCCCGATTTTCCTTCGCGGGCCCTCACGGGGAATAGCCAGCCTGCCGTGGGCTTCTCGTCTGGTCGTGGACTACGACTGGTTGAGGCGCCCCCTGCGCCCTTCATTTGGGGATGGGCTGGCTCCAGGCCAGGCTTCTGGTGCGGCGCGCCTGGCCGTCGCGAGGGCGCCAGTCCCCAGCCACCTGCCCGGAGGAGGAACGATGATTCGTGGCCCCCGGCGCTTGCTTGGGGCAGATGATGGTGTGGAAGACGTGCTTGAGCGAACCCGGGAGCGCCGCGCTCGCCGCCAAGGGTTCCTTCGAAGGGCGACCGACGCGGTGAACCTGCTTGGGGAGGAGCTTGCTGACGAAGACGCGCGCCTGGAGGCCGAGGGCCTGCGCCTGGCTGCAGGGAGGCGCGAGCTGGAGGCCGCCATCGCCCTCGCGCGCCGTTAGTGTGATCTTGACGATGAATAGGTGAAGGCGTCGCTGGAGGCCTCTCGGGTGGCCCGATCCCAGGCCGCCGAGGAGGACCGAGGAGCTGACCGACGGCGAGAGGCGGCGGAGGAGCGGGCTCGTGAGCTCCTGGCCCGGTGCCACTCACTGGAGGAGGAAGTGGAGCTGCGTGAGTTGGCCCTCACGTCGATGCGGGTGGCCTCCGGCGACCCAGCTGAGCTCCAGAAGCGTGAAGAAGCGTTGACGCTGGAAGCCGCCGAACGCACCCGCGAGTATGAGCGGCTGGAGACGAGGGAGCGCTTGGTGACACAGGCGGAGGACGATGTCACCGCACGGGAAGCTCGTGTCCTGGAGGAGGTCGGACGTCGGGTGGCGATGGCGCGCCAAGACCTCGAGCGCGAGTTCGAGGGGAGGCTGGAGTTGATCCGGGTCGAAGCTGAACGGAGGACCGCAGCCTTGAGGGCCAAGCGGGAGGAGGCGACGCGGCTGGCCGACGCCTCCCGGGACGCCCTTGAGGTAGCGCAAGGGGAGCTAGCCGCCTCCCAGGCCGAGATGTTCCGTCTTCGCCAGCAGGTGGAGGAGGCTGAGGGCGTCGCGCGCCAGAATGCGGATGAGATATGTCCAGTGGCAGGTCCTGGAGCACGTGCACGGCCCCATGCTCGCCACGCTCCGGGAGAGGGCTAGCGTAGCCTTGGGCAACATCTATGAGGCGGCTGTTGGCGAGCCGCACACAGCCAACTATGCTGGCAACCTTCAGTTCTTCACCGCCGTGGTGACGCAGCTGGAGGCGCGGTCGGCCAGGGCCGACAGGTTGGTGGAAGAGAGGAGTCGCGCCTTGCTCGGGCGCGCCTTTTCCCGTGTCTTCAGTCATCTCCTGAACATGGATTCCCACTTCGATTTTGACGCCGTCATCGCCCCAGTTCCCGAGGCCATCTAAGGCAACCTGGCGAACTGGGTGGAAGACAACGTGGACGCCCTTGTCAGGGCCTTCGCTTCGGACGATGACGACGTGATCGTGGCTGCTAACGAGGGCGGTGCGGTGAACGGCCCTGACGCCGCTAGTGGCGACGCAGACAATGATGGCGAGTTCGGTGACGCCAGCGACGGCTCGGGAGGTGTTTCCGAGGACGCATTGGGGGATTGGTCCGACTGAGTGTGTATCGCTCCTGTCTTTTTTACCCTGCATGAATAGAACTCAGGTTTTTGACCTGATGGCTGTGAGAGCATTTTGGGAGGGGAAGCCCCTCATGTAAAACCTGTGTTCATCGTATTAGTAGTTATCATATTGCACGAGCGCCTGCGCCTGGTGGTTGGTTGGTTTACCTTTGTTTCGCAAAAGCCCCGGAGCAGCCTGTGGGAGGGCGTGACGTCTGGGGTGTTCTTTAGTTGAATCCGTAGGATATGAGAGTGTCGCCGGCGGGGAGCTTCACAGGCGTTGGCCTTTTTCATAGGCTCCGGGCCTTTTCCCAAATGCGATGGCTTCACAGGCATTTGCCTTCTTCACAGGCTCTGGGCCTTTTCCTAAACACGATAGCTTCACAGGCACTCGCCTTGCTTCACAGGCTCTGGGCCTTTTCCAAAACGCGATAGCTTCACAGGCACTCGCCTTGCTTCACAGGCTCTGGGCCTTTTCCAAAACGCGATTGCTTCACAGGCACTCGCCTTGCTTCACAGGCTCTGGGCCTTTTCCCAACCGGACAACCTCCGCAGGCACCCGAAAATCCTCCCGAGAGGTAGCAACAGCGGCTGTTTGGGTTGCGCACGAGCCAAGCCTGACCCGACTCGCGAGGGGCTCGCGAGGGGAGGCAGCTGTGGTGAAGCGGTAACCAGAACGCGAGAAATGGCTCGAACGAGAATAAGCACCCCTTCCCCGAACACACGCAAATCTCAAATTCGAATCCAACTTAAATCCAGCGGGGGAAAAGCTACAGCCAAAGGGAAAGGCAATGAAAGCAGACAAAAGGCCGCGTCCGGCCCCTAATCTAGTCTTGGATGTCTTCTCACTAGCGCGGAGGTAAGTGCTGTCCACTGGGCGTGGGAGGGAGCCCCAGGGCCAGAGGCCGGCACCCCTGAGACTCCGGGGCGTGTACAGCCCCACTCATTATAATGTGAGAGTGTCATGTGGCGGCGAGCTTCACAAGCACCGGGCCTTCTTCATAGGAACTGGCCTTGCTTCATATCGCCAGATGAGGGCCCCGCCTTGCGCCACACTGTAGTGCCATCAGCAACGACCGGAACCTAGGACGCCGCCCGATGGGGTAGAGCGGTCGCCAGCGGTTCCCCCGACGACCACGGGTCCTTCGCCAGGGGCAGGCCCTGAGGCACCTCCCCAGTAGAGGGCCTACCTCCTGAGAACACCTTGCTCCGAACGCCGCGGTGGTGATGTCGGATCTCGGCCCCTCTCCTGCAGCCCCCTGCGCCCTCCTCCCGAGGGATAGGAGACTGTGGGAGCGGGGCAGCTGCTTGCCGCTGCGACCTGCACCTCCTGCGATCCATGGTTAGCGTATACCTGCTCCTGAAGAATTAGCGGTGCCCGATAATCGTTGCCTTTAGCGTGGCCAGTGGGACCGTTCCGGGGCTCCTGGAAAGGCTCATCTTCTAGTGCCTCGTCCCCCCAGCTTGGGCCGAGGAGCGAGCCTTGTCCGTTCTCGTGAGGGTGTCCTTGGTCCACCTTGAGGGGAACGTATTCCTCCGGCGCCGTCATCCCGAATGCCACGCCGTGATGCCCCGCATGCCACGCGGTACCGCCTGTCATGCCCACTGCGGGGTGGCAACGCGGCCGCCCACTGGGGTCGCGGGTCGCGTTGGGTCCTTCTTTGGGGGCCGGGGGCGGGGGCAGCGCCGCCGCCCGCCCGGTGCTGACAGCTTCGCTGGCGTCGGAGTAGCCTTGGAGCCCGTGGGCGCGCGCGGAGCCCCCGTGCGGGTCGCCCTGGGCTTGAGATGGGAGCTGGGTGGAGAAGGGGTGAGCCCCCGAGGCGGCGAAGCCCAGGAGCTCCGCCACTCGCTCCAGCAGCACGTCGTGGCCGCCCTCCAGCAGTCTGCATAGCAGCAGCTCTCGGGCCACCGTTAGCGCGGCCCTCGAGTTCGCCTGCTCCCGGCAGGTGTACGGTGTCGTGGTCGCGGCGTGATTGGAGGCCCTTGCTGCCGACCGTGCCTGCCACAGTGTAAGAGTTGTCGAAGTCTGTCCGCGTCGCCCGCGGCCCGCAGCGCCCCGTGGACCGCGAGCTGCCTGGGGCACAGGGTCGCCCGAGGCGAGCGGTTGTGCGCGGGCGGGCCACGCAGCCCATGGGTCGGGGTTGCCCTTCCGGTCGCCGGGCATGGTGATGATGACACGACGGGGCACGGAGCGGTGGAAGACGAATTCCGGCGCACCCCTACCTGGCACGCCAAATGTCGGATTTCGGGTTCCGGCAGACCCTTAAGGTTCAAACACTGGGGTGCGCGCGGAGATTACGTCTTCTACCTCTCCGTCTCGCAAAGATCTAGACTACTGAAAGAACTGCACGAGAGACACAAGGTTTATACTGGTTCGGGCCACCGTTGTGGTGTAATACCCTACTCCAGTGTGTGGTGGGTGGATTGCCTCTTGGGGCTGATGATGATGAATGATACAAGGAAGAACAACCTCGCGAGGGTCTGTTCTTGGCTGGGGCGATGAACTGCTGGGAGGAGTTCAGCCACCTTTCTCTCTTTCTCTCTCTCTTTCTCTCTCACTGCCTTACTCTTACTCTTTTCCCCCACCCCCTTGCTCTATGGGCGGCTGGTCCTATTTATAGAGGCCCTGGTCCTCTTCCCAAATATCGAGCGGGAAGGGAGCCAACAATGGCGGGCTAATTTGAAGGGGGACAGCAAGTATCAACTATCCTAACAAAAGCAGTATTCGCCTGTGCAAAGCTCTGGTGATGACGCCGTCTTGGGCTCCACAGTGACCTCCATCTCGTAGTCCTCCTGGTCTTGGTCTCGTTGCACCGAAATGGCAACCTTTGCCTGATGCCTCGGTACTCCGCGGCTGCGCTTGCCCCCTTTGCACCAAAGAGGAAAGGAGGACGCTGCGCGGGCTGGCACCCGCCTGGCGCCCTGAGTCGTCATGGCTTGCGTCACGGGAACCTCGCGAGGTACCCCGCCTTGATATCTCCGCCTCCTCGCGAGCCAGCCTGACGAGGCCGTGCCTAAGGAAGCTCCGTGTCATCCGCCCCACGAGGCATGGCCCCTCGCGAGGGTCTTGTGTCTTGTGTTGATGAAGATGGGCCATGCTGGGCCCCCTTTGAGCCACGCCGCAGGCCGCAGGCAGGCAAGTCTGGGGACCCCCGTTCCCAGAATGCCGACAGCTATCAATATTATTGAGTTTGGTTTACTTTTATTTTGAAGTTACTAAAAATTTCAGAATTTTTCAGTGAAAAACAATATGCTTAGGAAGATGTTCCAAGGTGGTTCTTCCAAGAAGCAAGGACCCAGGATTGCTATGCGCGATGCTGACGAGGATCCACCAAGAGACGCTCCAGTACGGCCTTGCGAATGGCCGTCGGAAAACTTTGTGGACCGTGCGGGAATTAAAGAAGAATGAAAGGCATATTTGCGCAATGCCGGTCTTGAGGATTTTGATGCTAACAAATGCCCCCAGTATCATGATCTCACAAGTTCATTTGTGAGGAGGTTTGAGTATTCATCTTCGCGTAATTCTCCTGCAGTCATGTTTGATCCCTATGACAAATCTTATACCATGGACTTAGAGGATTTTACTTCTTCTTGCAAACTTCCATCATGGGGTAGTGTCAGGGACCCCGCTAAATCGGAATTTAGAAACTTTCTTGCTAGTATAACTGTGGGGGAATCTAGAGATATAACGCAGGCTACCATAGGGAGCATTCACTTTCCTGCTATACATTATTTCGCTCTCTTCATCGGTAGATGCATAAATGCTAAGGATGAAGCATGTCACATGTGTGTCCCTGATCTTAGCATTCTTAGGAGTGCTGTGTTAGGAAACCAATCTTATCATATGGGAGGCATTGTAGCTCATAGGTTGCATCATAATAGACATAATGGAGATTTCTTTGGAGGAATTTATGCAACCCGCTTAGCTCATTTTCTTGAGATAGACATTCGTGAGGGTGATACGGAGTTTCCTCCTACATATTTAGATTATAACTCTATGGCTTCGCACCAGTTTGTCGAGAGGCCTGAATCACCTCTCTTATATCGTTTAATTTTTGATAAACGACGTGTTTTCCGTATTACTCTCCCTGCTCCTGCCTTCTTTAATTCACAGACAAAAAGAAGATATGTTATTACCAGAGAGGAGGCGGAAGAGTACGAGAGGAGAGCGGAGGCAGCTCGACTCCACGCTGCAGCTCAGCAGGCGATAACCGCTCCACATCAGTATGATCCCAACTATTCCTCGTCACAGTACGACCCCAACAGCTACACCTATGGGTATCCGCCAGGCTATCCCTGGCAATAGACCAACTTAGGCCAAAAGCCTAAGCTTGGGGGAGTACGTATTTCTCACCGACATTACATTTATGTTCACACACACTCATTACTAGATGTCGGTGCTCATACTCTTTCACTGTAATATCCATGCTAGTTTATTTTCTTTTTCCTCCTTTCTTCTTGTGTGTTTGTTAAACCTTAATAAAAACCAAAAAAATTAGTAGTAGTTTATTTTTCTGCTATAGTAGTAATAATTAAAACAAAACCCAAAAATATTTCCCATTCTTCTTTTTGCTTGTTGGGAGCTTTCCCACGTAAATAGTTTTATTTCTTTTCTTTTCTTTGGGGGTCAGTAGGAGAAGACCTTAATTAAATTGTTGAAGTGGCCCGGAGATTCCAGCTTACTCCAATGCATGTACACTCTTATTATTATTCACACCGTTCGGTCGTGTAAGTGAAAGGCAATTATGATGATATATGATGGACTGACTGAGATGGGAAAAGCTGGTATGAACTCGACCTCTTTTGTTTCTGTAAATATGATGAGTCCCTCGTTCTTGATTCAGCTTATCATGAATAAACATGTTTGCAATGACAATTAGAGATCATAGTTGCTTGTGCCATGCTTGATTAGCTATGAGTTCTAATGATTTACCTTGTGTGCCAACATGCTATTGAGGTGGTTATGATGTGGTATGATGGGGTGGTATCCTCCTTTGAATGATTTAAGTGACTTGACTTGGCATATGTTCACGCATGTAGTTGAAAAAAATCAACATGGACTTCACGATATTTATGTTCATGGTGGATTATATCCTACTCATGCTTGCATCAAATGTTCATTAATCTTAATGCATGTACATGGCTGTTGTCACTCTCTAGTTGGTCGCTTCCCAGTCTTTTGCTAGCCTTCACCTGTACTAAGCGGGAATACTGCTTGTGCATCCAATTCCTTAAACCCCAAAGTTATTCCAGATGAGTCCACTATACCTTCCTATATGCGGTATCTACCTGCCATTCCAAGTAAATTTGTTTGTGCCAAACTCTAAACCTTCAAATAAACATTCTGTTTTGTATGCTCGAATAGCTCATGTATCAACCAAGGATGTCCTTATCTTCCATGTTAGGAGGGTTATTCTCAAGAGGAGTGGACTCCGCTCCTCACTCACGAGAAGATGGCTGGTCACCGGGATGCCCAGTCCCATGCTTTATGCAAACTAAATCAAAATTAATTGCAAACAAAACTCCCCCTGGGACCTGATGTATGTTGGAGGCACTCGTTGTTTCGAGCAAGCCATGGATTGATGCTTGTTGGTGGAGGGGGAGTATAAACTTTACCATTCTGTTTGGGAACCGCCTATAATGTGTTTAGCATGGAAGATATCGCCATCTCTTAGTTGTTACGTTGACAATGAAAGTATACCGCTCAAAATACAATTTATCTCTATTGCAAAACCAAGCTCTGGCACCTCTACAAATCCCTGCTTCCCTCTGTGAAGGGCCTATCCATTTACTTTTATGTTGAGCCATCACCCTCTTATTAAAAAGCACTAGCTGGAGAGCACAACTGTCAGTTGCATTCATCACTGTTAATTTATATTGGGTATGACTATGATTGGATCTCTTTTACCATGAGTTACAATGTCTAGTCAGTCCTTGATCTTTAAAGGTGCTCTGCATTTATGTTTTGCGGTCTCAGAAAGGGCTAGCGAGATACCATCTTGTTATATCATATTATGATTGTTTTGAGAAAGTGTTGTCATCCGAGATTTATTATTATGACTTGCTAGTTGATTATGCTATTGATATTAGTAATTATGAGACCTGAGAATTATTGCAAATGTGGTTAGTTATGATCTATGCTGAAAACTTGAATACTGGCTTGACATAGTTACAACAACCAGAGCAAACAGAGTTTGTAAAAGTTTTTCTTTCTTTATTTCAGTTTGTCAACTGAATTGCTTGAGGACAAGCAAGGGCTTAAGCTTGGGGGAGTTGATACGTCTCCGTTGTATCTACTTTTCCAAACACTTTTGCCCTTGTTTTGGACTCTAACTTGTATGATTTGAATGGAACTAACCCGGACAGACGCTATTTTCAGCAGAATTGCCATGATGTTGTTTTATGTGCAGAAAGCAAATATTCTCGGAATGACCTGAAACTCCACGGAACATCTTAGAAAAAATAATAAAAAATCCTCGCCAAACATGAAGACCAGGGGGCCCACACCATGTTCACGAGGGTGGGGGTGCCCCCCCTAGGGCGCGCCCCTACCTCGTGGGCCCCCTGGATGCCCTCCGACGCCAACTCCAACTCTATATATTTGCTTTCGGAGAGAAAAAATAGGAAAACAATCATCGACTTTTACGATACGGAGCCGCCGCCAAGCCCTAAAACCTCTCGGGAGGGATGATCTGGAGTCTGTTCGGGGCTCCGGAGAGGGGGATTCGTCGCCGTCGTCATCATCAACCATCCTCCAGCATCAATTTCATGATGCTCACCACCGTCCGCGAGTAATTCCATCGTAGGCTTGCTGGACGGTGATGGGTTGGATGAGATTTATCATGTAATTGAGTTAGTTTTGTTAGGGTTTGATCCCTAGTATCCATTATGTTCTGAGATTGATGTTGCTATGACTTTGCTATGCTTAATGCTTGTCACTAGGGCCCGAGTGCCATGATTTCAGATATGAACCTATTATGTTTTCATGAATATATGTGAGTTCTTGATCCTATCTTGCAAGTCTATAGTCACCTACTATGTGTTATGATCCGGCAACCCCGAAGTGACAATAATCGGGACCACTCCCGGTGATGACCATAGTTTGAGGAGTTCATGTATTCACTATGTGCTAATGCTTTGTTCCGGTTATCTATTAAAAGGAGGCCTTAATATTCCTTAGTTTCCAATAGGACCCCGCTGCCACGGGAGGGTAGGACAAAAGATGTCATGCAAGTTCTTTTCCATAAGCACGTATGACTATATACGGAATACATGCCTACATTACATTGATGAATTGGAGCTAGTTCTGTGTCACCCTAAGTTATGACTATTACATGATGAACCGCATCCGGCATAATTATCCATCACTGATCCGGTGCCTACGAGTTTTCGATATACTGGTTTATGCTTATTTACTTTCCCACTGCTACTATTACAATCACTACAAAATACCAAAAACATTACTTTTGCTGTCTTTACTTTTTTTGCCGCTACCACCACTATCATATTACTTTGCTACTAAACACTTTGCTACAGATACTAAGTTTCCAGGTGTGGTTGAATTGACAACTCAGCTGCTAATACTTGAGAATATTCTATGGCTCCCCTTGTGTCGAATCAATAAATTTGGGTTGAATACTCTAGCCTTGAAAGCTGTTGTGATCCCCTATACTTGTTGGTTATCAGTATAAAATTGATCTGGTACACAGCATGGCCTATTTTATAGAACCTATGGCCAAGGCATAGGGAATGACTTTCATTCTCTTTCTATCTTCTGCCGTGGTCGGGCTTTGAGTCTTACTCAGTTTCACACCTTGTAACACAGGCAAGAACTCTTTCTTTGATTGTTCCATTTTGAACTACTTCAAAATCTTGTCAAGGTATGTACTCATTGAAAAACTTATCAAGCTTCTTGATCTATCTCTATAGATCTTGATGCTCAATATGTAAGCAGCTTCACCGAGGTATTTTTTGAAAAACTCCTTTCAAACACTCCTTTATGCTTTGCAGAATAATTCTACATTATCTCCGATCAACAATATGACATTCACATATACTTATCAGAAATGCTGTAGTGCTCCCACTCACTTTCTTGTAAATACAGGCTTCACCGCAAGTCTGTATAAAACTATATGCTTTGATCAACTTATCAAAGCGCATATTCCAACTCCGAGATGCTTGCACCAGTCCATAGATGGATCGCTGGAGCTTGCATATTTTGTTAGCACCTTTAGGATTGACAAAACCTTCTGGTTGCATCATATACAACTCTTCTTTAATAAATCCATTACGGAATGCAGTTTTGTTTATCCATTTGCCAGATTTCATAAAATGCGGCAATTGCTAACATGATTCGGACAGACTTAAGCATAGATACGAGTGAGAAACTCTCATCGTAGTCAATACCTTGAACTTTTTCAAAACCCTTTTTCGACAAGTCTAGCTTTGTAGATAGTAACACTACTATCAGAGTCCGTCTTCCTCTTGAAGATCCATTTATTTTCTATGGCTTGCTGATCAATGGGCAAGTCAACCAAAGTCCACACTTTGTTCTCATACATGGATCCCATCTCAGATTTCATGGCCTCAAGCCATTTCGCGGAATCTGGGCTCATCATCGCTTCCTCATAGTTCGTAGGTTTGTCATGGTCAATTAACATGACCTCCAGAACATGATTACCGTACCACTCTGGTGTGGATCTCACTCTGGTTGACCTACGAGGTTCAGTAGTAACTTGATCTGAAGTTACATGATTGTCACACCCTAGCTAGTTCAGGCATTAGAGTGTGCATCATGTTTAAATTCCTTTTAATTTGAAATGGGGAAGGCAGAAACCCCCAACACCCCCCTGGAAACAACTAGGGTTTACTAAAATTATTTTCAATGAACCTGAAATGCCCTTCTAAAAAGTTCACCCTCTTTGTCTTGGGTTAAAACCTCTCGCAAAATTGGTGCACATTTTTCTAGGTCAATAGAAGGTCATTGAATTAAATCATAAGTATTTGAATTTGGGCATTTAAATGCTATAAAATAATTTGAATGCCCAAATAGTTCTGGAAATAAATGTTTGCTGTTGGAAATAATCTAAACAAAGCCCACAATTATTTTCAGGATTTTTGGAAACGTTTTAGTATTTTATTTAAAGCCCAACAATTGCAGTTAATTAGAAAAACAGAAACAAATCAAAAAAGAGAGAGGGAGCCACCTGGGACTTACCTGAGCTGGCCAGCCCACCTGGCTCGGCCCAGCCTACTGGCTTCGCCAGTCGTCGTACTCCTCGCGCTAGGAGGCAGGGGCGCGTGCTCGCCGCGCGCCGGCCACGCGCTGGCCACCTCCTGCTTCCGCCGACGCCCGGAGACGCCTAGAGGTGCCACGCGACCCCCAGGTCCCCCTCTCATCCTCTTGCACTCTCCCCCTCGTCTCTCTCACTCTCCCCCGTGATGGCCGAGCGCGACCCTCGCTGCCGATCGCCGTAGTTGCCACCACAGCCACTCCCTTGCCCCTCCGACGAGCCCAACAGCTCCGCCTCGTCGCCCTGGACCTCTTCGCCGACCCACGCGACCCCAAACGCCGCCGAACGCCGTCTACGCCCTCGTCTTCAACCTCGGGCACCCAAGCCGTCTCCGGCCGATTCGCCGTCGCCGGGACCTCCCCGAGTTCGCTGACCCCCTCTCCGACTCCGCTGTGAGCCCCTCTTCCTTTCCCCCTAACTCCCGTGCTCGTTTGGCCTCTGTAGCCACCGTTTCCACCGCACCCGAGAACTCCTCGCCGCCGGCCATGTCGCCGTCGTGGCTACGGCCGTGCAAGCACGCGTCCGAGCGCACCACCGCATTCAGTGCGTCCCCAGGAGCCTAACGCACGCACTTCCTCGCCCTGCCGTGCACCGTAGCCCTCTTTCCCTCTCCGTCTGAACTCCGGCCACCGCCACGAGCTCGATTCCGGCGAGCTCGCTCCACCCCAGCTCCTCCCACTTGCCCCACTAGATGCGCACGAGCCCCAGCTACGCGTAGCACGTCTCCGCCGTCGATTTGGTCACCGGAGGACCAAATCCGAAGCCCTTCGCCGTCTCGGCCTCGCCGGTGGCTCAACGCCGGCGAGTTTGACCCAGTTTCACCCCTGGGTGGGCCCAGGTAGACCCCCTGAGTCTATGACAGTTGGGGCCGGTCTGCTAACTAAATTAGGATTAGTTTTAACTAATTTTAATTATATTAGTCACTGACATGTGGGCCCAGGCCCCACTGACAGCTAATTAGTGTTAATAAAATCCTGTTAACTAGCTGAGAGGCTGACAGAAGGGGCCCACCAGTCAGGTTTGACCTGGGGTGGCGCCTTTGACCTGCTGAGGTCAGCATGACGCAATGCTGACGCAGTAATGCATTTTCTGGATTTATTTTTATTCAGGAAATTCCAGAAAATAGTCAAAACTTCTAAAAATCATAGAAAATCAACCATAGCTCCAAATGCAAAGATTTATATTTGAAAAGTGATCAGAAAAATTCAATCTATCCATCTGTAATGGTTTCATGCATGAAAAAGTTTACCTTGCTGTTTAAGCAGAATAAGGAAATGCACTATTAAGGCCATGTTTAATGAGCTAATATTTGAATCTTTGATTCAAATGAGTTCATTCCTTTCTAATAAACTTGCATTAGGCCAAGACACATTCATATTGCCATGTCATAGCATGCATCATATTGTTGCATATCGTCATGTGTTGATTGTATTCCGATGTGTTCTTCGTGGTAGGTTCTGCCTCCGAGGATATTCACGAGTATCTAACTGAAGGGCAGTATCCCGCTACCACTCCATCAGGCAAGCAACCATTCATCATTCCGATACAAACCCATGTTCTCGCTTCTGCTCTTGTGTACTGCATTAAGACAACGCGATTCAAACTGCTGTGTGCTACGGTAGTTGAACCCTTATCCTCTGCATGACCTGTCATTGCCACAGTAACTAGATGAAACCCACTAGCATGTGTAGGAGTTGATTGAGCCATGTATGTGATTCCTACCTTGCTATGCCTGCTATGCTTAGAGTTGTGTCAGGTCTGGTTCATCTGGGTGATGGGCTAGAGTGAAATGCTTATGTCGTAATGTGAGGGATGTGTTGAACATGTTTTGGTAAAGGTATCGATGAGAGGCCATGTAGGAGTACATGGTGGGTTGTTTCATTGAGGCCGTCCCTAAGAACTGAGATCTGTATGTGTGATTTAAGATGCAGTTACTACCGTACATTGGGCCCGAAACCAATGGACCCTCTCGGCTTCTTAATCACCTTAGTACTCTGTCCAGGAGTTGCAAATAGTTTCTGGTGTTTGTAGGAATGTGTTGGCGGCCGTGCGTAGCGCTGACCCTAGGGGTGGGCTATGTTGCGGTAGATACACCGTGGCCGGGTATGCCGGGCGCCCGTTTGGCGTCTCGGGACCCTGTTCACATCGTTCGGGGCCGTATGTGGAAACCTCGCGACTCCCTGCGGATGGAACCTGGACAGGCGATAAACCTGGACTAGAGACTTAAGTGTTTAGGTAGGCCGTGGCCAACACCCTCGCTGGGCTTCCGCTTGAAGGTTGCCGAGTACATGTCGTGTAAGCGGCGGTAAGTGGTGAAAGCGTGTATGAAGAAGTACACCCCTGCAGGGTATAAAACTATTCGAATAGCCGCGTCCGCCGGTAAAGGACTACTTGGTTGCCTATACAGTTCATAGACAAGTTAATGGACACTACTAAAAGACTCAAGATAAGTGTGAGTATCGAGGATGGCCCTCTCGTAGGATGACGAGGGAGGATCCACGGTGGAGTATTGTGTTGGTGAGTAGTGGACTCGTGTGCGAAAACTATTTACTGGTGAAGTTCCGTAGGATAGCTTAGCCAAGAGTCAAAGCTGGCTTGCTGCATTAACCCCACCACCTTCTTGAGAATAAGCATGTATAGTAGGTTCTGATGTAAGACTTGCTGAGTACCTTTGTACTCATGTTTGCTTAATTACTGTTTTCAGACGACAACACTGCCCCCTCCGATGGGTTCTACATAGACCTTGACATCGATGAGTGACTAGCCACCCAGGTGGTGATCCTGGCCATGGAGGGCCCTATGTAGATAGACAGGCTTCGAGAAGCCTTCTTTCTTTCTAGAGTCTGTACTCAGACTAGTTGCTTCCGCATGTGCTTGTATGAGTGTATGACTTGAGTGTCGGGTCATGTGACCCCTATCTGTATGAACTTGTTATGTATGGCTCTCTGGAGCCTTTAAATAAAGTACTTGAGTTGTAGAGTTTTGTTGTGATGCCATGTTGTATGTACTCATATCGGGCATATTGTGTGTATGATTGAAATGCTTGGTATGAGTGGGATCCGACAATCTAGTTGTCTATCCTTGGCAGCCTTTCTTATGGGGAAATGTAGTCTAGTGTTCCTCGAGCCATAGTAGTCCGCTACAGCCCGGTTCACCGGAGTCCTGCTAGCCCAGCACTACTGTTCAGGACACTTGACTGGCCGGCATGTGTTTCACTTCGTTCCTATGTCTGTCCCTTCGGGGAAATGTCACGGGGTGATTTCCGGAGTCCTACCTAGCCTGCTACAGCCCGGGTTCCCCGGAGTCCTGTTAGCCCAGTGCTACAGCCCGGAATCACTCGCTGATGACCGACATGCTCGATGTGATACATGTATGCCTGTCTCCATAGGTCTGTGCCGCTTTGGGTTCACGACTAGCCATGTCGGCCCGGGTTCTCTGTCATATGGATGCTAGCGATGCTATCATATACGTGAGCCAAAAGGCGCAAACGGTCCCGGGCCATGGTAAGGCGACACCCGTGGGATACCGTGCATGAGGCCGCAAAGTGATATGAGGTGTTACCGGCTAGATCGATGTGACTTGGAATCGGGGTCCTGGCAGCGTTGGTATCGGAGCCGGACTGCCTGTAGGTTCGTTGAGCCAAACTGGTCGATGTCGAGTCTAGAAATGCTTTAGTTATATGTAGGGGAATTGATTGTGGGAGGGAACGTAAGGCTCTTTTACTTCTTTACCCTATGCCTCTGATCTGAGTCATTCTCTTCTCATTCAATGTGGGTTGAGGACTAGGCTCTCTTCTTCTATCAGGTTCACGTGTTACTAATCCGTAGTAGCTTATAGGATTGTTGTTACCAGTCCCACTTCAGTTTCTACTATCCTTAGTATGTTGCTAATTGGATCAGAACCTTGATATGATGTTGTTGAGTGGTATTGCGAACCGTTGTGGATGTCTCAAATCTTTTTCTGAGCATTTACTGCTGTTATGCTGTCCGATTTTCCCTAGAAATTCTGATGTCTTTACATTGTGGTTGTGCTTTCAGATGGCCAACAGTGTTCAAAACCAAGTGGTTCGCCTGACCCGGTGCCTCGACGTGCCCGGTCATACTGCTATGCTAGTCCGGGTAATGATCGAGACGGGCTACCCTTGGTATCCCGAATACACCGTCGAAGAGCAGTTCCACGACTTTAATCAAAGCCAATATCTCTGCACCGTCAGGATATTTCCTTCTTATCCTGGATCTACCGAGCCCCTTCACTGTTCCTATGGACTCGGGGTTACTGTTGAGATGGCTGTGCAGGATGCTGCCTATTCCATGATGACCATCTTGCGAGTCCGGACTGGCCTGCTTCGGAACACCGACTTCCGTTACATGCCAGCTTCACTTCCGGGAGCGCAAGGGTATCTTCAGGCTATCTATGCTGACTCCACTCAGGAGGACTCATTAACTCGTACCATTGCCGAGATGCTCGAAGATAAGGACCGAGAGAATCGGGCCTTGAGGCTGGAGCTTTTCAATACCCGTGCTGATCATTGGGCCACATTAACTCGGTTTGCACCTGCGGTGCAAGCTGGATGTATGGATACAAGGGATCTGTATCCTGTGAGATCAGCTCTGCCAGACATGGTGGATTGGTGTGATGTGGGAGGCATCACCCCACCCAGTGGTCCCCGCAGGCCACTGTTTGTTGGTCCAAGACCTCATCCTAGCCCCTTTGGTCCACAGGATTCTCAGGACCGTCTGTTTCCGAATGGTCATGTTGAACTTCCAGGCTACGGAGGATGGTCAACACCCACAGCAACCCTGCTGCCTCGGAGCAGGGGGAAGCCAGTGCAGCTAGGGGTGAAAATCTGCCTCACCCGCCTTCTCTGGCCGAAGTAATGCTGGAGGCGGAAAGAAACAAGTGTGAGACTAACCGCCTGCTAGAGCGGATTGAGGAGAACACTGCACGCCACCCACGAAATGACTTGGTGTCAATCAATGACTTTATCAAGCTGTACCCACCAAAGTTTAACCATTCCGTCGAACCCCTCGACGCGGATGACTGGCTTCGCAGCATCACTCACAAGCTACGTTCTGCCAACGTAGCCGAAGCCGACAAGGTTACCTATGCTGCCTATCACCTCGAAGGCCCTGCTAGCCTTTGGTGGGAAAACTTCGAAGCTATGCGCCCGGTCGGCCAAATCACTACTTGGGCTGAATTCAGTGAGGCTTTCCGCGAGCATCACATTCCGGAAGGTCTCATGGATCGCAAGAGGGAGGAGTTCTACAACTTCACCCAAGGCAGATTGACTGTGGATGCTTATAGTCGTGAATTTGGAAATCTGGCACGCTATGCTCCCGAAGAGGTATCTACTGACGCTAAGAAGCAAGCAAGGTTCCGCAAGGGACTTAGCCCTGAGCTTCGCCGTGATCTTCGTCTGCACGAGTGCACCTCCTTCCAGAAGTTGGTCAATAAATCCATCAGTGCTGAGACGGGCCAGACTGATTATGACGCTTCACGCAAGCACTCCCGTGATTTTGGCTCTTCATCCGGCTCTGGAACTCAGAAGCGCCGGGTGTGGATTCCAAGCACGGCACTGCCACCCAGGTTCATCCCGAGGCCATCCTTTGAGGCGCCTCGTCCCAACCAGCAATTTGCACCGCCCAAGGCTTATGGTGGCCCCGCTGCTAATGCTGCTCCACGCCCCAATGTGGTGACATGCTTTAAGTGTGGAGAGCCGGGTCACTATAGCCGAGAGTGTCCCCAGAACAACAACCCCAATCAAACTGGAAAGTCCGTTGGTCGTGGTAAGCCTGCGGGAAAAACATTCTACGCCAAGCCGGCCACCACTGCACGTGGCCATGTCAACTATGTTTCAGCCGAGGAGGCTCATGAGGATCCCAACGTCGTCCTTGGTACGCTCCTTTTTAACTGCCATCCGGCATCTGTTCTTTTCGATACTGGAGCATCTCATTCATTCATATCCGAGAACTATGCTCGATTGCACAACACGACATTCTGTGACATGCCCTCTACCATGGAAATTCAAACTCCTGGCTCTAGATGGCAAACTTCTAGAGTAAGCCATGGGAACAAAATTCTTGTCGATAGACTTGTCTTCCTTGCATCCTTAATAGCTCTCAAGTCCTCGGACATAAACATCATCTTGGGTATGGACTGGATGTCAGCTCATTATGCTAAGATCGATTGTGCCACTAGAACCGTTCAACTTACTCACCCATCGGGCAAGACAGTCAATGTCTTAACTCGAGTGGCCAAGCGCCAGCTTTACTCCTTAAATGCCAACCCCCTTCCAGACCTTGAGGATGTTCCGATAGTCCGAGACTTTCCAGATGTCTTTCCAGAAGAACCGCCAGGTGTTCCACCTGACAGGGATGTTGAGTTTGTGATAGACCTTGTTCCAGGAACCGTGCCAATTTCTAGAAGACCCTACAAGGTGGCACCCTTAGAATTAGCCGAGCTTAAGAACCAACTCGATGAGTCCTTGAAAAAGGGTTTCATCCGTCCTAGTTCCTCTCCTTGGGCTTGCCCCGTCCTCTTCGTTAAGAAGAAGGATGGAACGGATCGAATGGTTGTGGACTATCGCCCTGTCAACCTGGTCACCATTAAGAACAAATACCCGCTTCCCAGGATTAACAATCTGTATGATCAGCTCGCTGGATCCTCAGTCTTCTCCAAGATGGATTTGAGGTTGGGCTACCATCAAATCAAAATCAGAAACGGGGACATTCCCAAAACGGCCTTTGTTACTCGTTATGGCCAATACAAGTACACCGTGATGTCCTTCGGTTTAACCAATGCCCCAGCCACCTTCTCCCGGTTAATGAACTCGGTTTTCATGGAGTACTTGGACAAATTTGTCGTAGTATACCTCGATGACATACTCATCTACTCCAAGAATGAAGAGGAACATGCCGAACATCTAAGGCTGGTATTGATGAAACTTTGAGAGCATCGCCTTTATGCCAAATTCTCCAAGTGTGAATTTTGGTTGCCAGAAGTGACCTATCTAGGCCGTGTAATCTCTGGCAAGGGTATTGCTGTCAATCCCGAGCGAGTTCAAGCCGTCCTTGATTGGACTCCACCTGAGACGGTTAAGCAAGTTCGGAGCTTCCTTGGCTTAGCGAGCTATTGCCGCCGCTTTGTCAAGAATTTCTCCAGGGTTGCTAAACCTCTAACTGAACTCCTCAAGAAAGATAAAAAGTTCGAGTGGACTCCACAGTGCGAGTTCAGTTTTCAGGAACTGAAAAGACGCCTGACATCTGCTCCCGTACTGGTACCACCAGATTTCTCCAAGGACTTTATTATCTATTGCGACGCCTCGCGACAAGGACTAGGTTGCATACTCATGCAAGATCGTCAGGTAATTGCCTATGCTTCACGGCAATTACACCCACATGAGGAAAATTATCCCACACATGATCTAGAGCTTGCAGCTGTAGTCCATGCACTTAAAACTTGGCGACATTACCTTCTCGGTAATCGTTGCGAGATCTTCACCGATCACCAAAGTTTGAAATATATCTTCACCCAATCAGATTTGAATCTCAGGCAAAGACGTTGGGTTGAGTTGATCTCGGATTACGACTCAGGAATAACTTACACCCCGGGCAAAGCCAATGTCATGGCTGATGCGCTAAGCCGTAAGTCCTATTGTAACAACCTGATGTTACAACAAAGTCAACCATTTCTCCATGAGGAATTTCGTAAGCTAAATCTTCACATTGTTCCTCAAGGATTCCTATCCACCCTGGTGGCAAAACCTACCCTTACGGATCAGATCATCAAGGCACAGAAGGTAGATCCGGGAATCTCCCGTATTAAGAGAAACATTAAGAAAGGAGTCGCGAATTGTTTCTCCATTGATGATCAGGGTGTCGTATACTTTGGGAATCGCCTAGTGGTTCCAAAGGCACAAAACCTGAGGGGGCTGATCCTTAAGGAAGCTCATGAATCCCCCCTCACCATTCATCTCGGTAGTACTAAAATGTATCAAGACCTACGCCAGAGGTTTTGGTGGACGAGGATGAAGAGAGAAATCGCTCAATACATTGTTAATTGCGACGTTTGTCGTCGTGTTAAAGCAGAGCATCAACGGCCTGCTGGCACCCTTCAACCTTTGGCTATTCCCGAGTGGAAATGGGACAAAATCAGTATGGATTTCATCACTGGATTTCCCAGGACCAAGAGAGGGAATAAGGCCATCTTTGTCGTGATCGACCGTCTTTCCAAAGTAGCCCATTTCCTACCTGTTCGTGAGAGTATCACCGCTAGCCAGCTAGCTGATTTATACATCTCCCGAATAGTGTCTCTTCATGGTGTTCCATTGGAAATTAACTCAGACCGTGGGAGTCTCTTCACCTCTCAATTTTGGGAAAGTTTCCAAAATGCTATGGGAACTCGTCTCTCCTTTAGCACCGCCTTCCATCCTCAATCAAGTGGTCAAGTGGAACGAGTCAATCAAATTCTGGAAGATATGCTCCGAGCCTCTGTCATCTCGTTCGGAATGAGTTGGGAGAAATGCCTTCCATTCGCAGAGTTTGCTTATAACAATAGTTATCAAACCAGCTTAGGCAAGGATCCTTTCGAAGTTCTCTATGGACGAAAATATCGAACGCCTCTTAACTGGTCAGAAACCGGGGAAAGACAACTCTTTGGCCCGGATATCATTCAGGAAGCAGAAGAGCAGGTTCACGTTATTCGTGAGAAATTGAAAACAGCCCAATCTCGTCAAAAGAGTCAATATGATCGTAACCATAAGCCTGTGACTTATGAAGTCGACGAGAAAGCTTACCTTCAGGTTACCCCGTTAAAAGGAACCCGTCGTTTCGGTATCAAAGGCAAATTGGCTCCTTGTTACATTGGACCCTTGCCAAACGAGGAGAAGTTGCCTACCAATTGGAACTACCTCTGCATCTTTCCATAGTTCACGATGTCTTCCACGTTTCACAACTCAGGCGTTGCTTCGCGGATCTTATCCGTGGGGTGGACCACGAAACGCTTGATCTACAAGATAACCTCTCCTATCGGGAATATCCCGTTCGTATCCTTGATCTGGCCGAGCATACCACTCGACGTCAGAATATCAAGTTTTTCAAGGTTCAATGGTCACACCATTCCGAGAAAGAAGCCACTTGGGAAAGGGAGGATCGTCTTCGACTCGAGTACCCCACCTTCTTTCCAGAGGATCCTAAATCTCGGGACGAGATTCTTTTGAGTGGGGGTGAGTTGTCACACCCTAGCTAGTTCAGGCATTAGAGTGTGCATCATGTTTAAATTCCTTTTAATTTGAAATGGGGAAGGCAGAAACCCCCAACACCCCCCCTTGGAAACAACTAGGGTTTACTAAAATTATTTTCAATGAACCTGAAATGCCCTTCTAAAAAGTTCACCCTCTTTGTCTTGGGTTAAAACCTCTGGCAAAATTGGTGCACTTTTTTCTAGGTCAACAAAAGGTCATTGAATTAAATCATAAGTATTTGAATTTGGGCATTTAAATGCTATAAAATAATTTGAATGCCCAAATAATTTTGGAAATAAATGTTTGATGTTGGAAATAATCTAAACAGAGCCCAAAATTATTTTCAGGATTTTTGGAAACGTTTTAGTATTTTATTTAAAGCCCAACAATTGCAGTTAATTAGAAAAACAAAAACAAATCAAAAAAAGAGAGAGGGAGCCACCTGGGCCTTACCTGAGCTGGCCAGCCCACCTGGCTCGGCCCAGCCTACTGGCTTCGCCAGTCGTCGTCCTCCTCGCGCCAGGAGGCAGGGGCGCGTGCTCGCCGCGCGCCGGCCACGCGCTGGCCACCTCCTGCTTCCGCCGACGCCTGGAGACGCGTAGAGGTACCACGCGACCCCCACGTCCCCCTCTCATCCTCTTGCACTCTCCCCCTCGTCTCTCTCACTCTCCCCCGTGATGGCCGAGCGCGACCCTCGCCGTCGATCGCCGTAGTTGCCACCATAGCCACTCCCTCGCCCCTCCGACGAGCCCAACAGCTCTGCCTCGTCGCCCTGGACCTCTTCGCCGACCCACGCGACCCCAAACGCCGCCGAACGCCGTCTACGCCCTCGTCTTCAACCTCGGGCACCCGAGCCGTATCCGGCCGATTCGCCGTCGCCGGGACCTCCCCGAGCTCACTGACCCCCTCTCCGACTCCGCTGTGAGCTCCTCTTCCTTTCCCCCTAACTCCCATGCTCGTTTGGCCTCTGTAGCCGCCGTTTCCACCGCACCCGAGAGCTCCTCGTCGCCGGCCATGTCGCCGTCGTGGCTACGGCCGTGCAAGCACGCGTCCGAGCACACCACCACATTCAGTGCGTCCCCAGGAGCCTAACACACGCACTTCCTCGCCCTGCCGTGCACCGTAGCCCTCTTTCCCTCTCCGTCCGAACTCCGGCCTCCGCCACGAGCTCGATTCCAGCGAGCTCGCTCCACCCCAGCTCCTCCCACTTGCCCCACTAGATGCGCACGAGCCCCAGCTATGCGTAGCACGTCTCCGCCGTCGATTTGGTCACCGGAGGACCAAATCCGAAGCCCTCCGCCGTCTCGGCCTCGCCGGCGGCTCAACGCCGGCGAGTTTGACCCAGTTTGACCCCTGGGTGGGCCCAGGTAGACCCCCCCTGAATCTGTGACAGGTGGGGCCGGTCTGCTAACTAAATTAGGATTAGTTTTAACTAATTTTAATTAAATTAGTCACTGACATGTGGGCCCAGTCCCCACTGACAGCTAATTAGTGTTAATAAAATCTTGTTAACTAGCTGAGAGGCTGACAGAAGGGGCCCACCAGTCAGGTTTGACCTGGGCTGGCGCCTTTGACCTACTTTAGGTCAGCATGACGCAATGCTGACGCAGTAATGCATTTTCTAGATTTATTTTTATTCAGGAAATTCCAGAAAATAGTCGAAACTTCTAAAAATCATAGAAAATCAACCATAGCTCCAAATGCAAAGATTTATATATGAAAAATGATCAGAAAAATTCAATCTATCCATCTGTAATGGTTTCATGCATGACAAAACAAGTTTACCTTGCTGTTTAAGCAGAATAAGGAAATGCACTATTAAGGCCATGTTTAATGAGCTAATATTTGAATCTTTGATTCAAATGAGTTCATTCCTTTCTATTACAACTTGCATTAGGCCAAGACACATTCATATTGCCATGTCATAGCATGCATCATATTGTTGCATATCGTCATGTGTTGATTGTGTTCCGATGTGTTCTTCGTGGTAGGTTCTGCCTCCGAGGATATTCACGAGTATCCAACTGAAGGGCAGTATCCCACTACCACTCCATCAGGCAAGCAACCATTGATCATTCCGATACAAACCCATGTTCTCACTTCTGCTCTTGTTTACTGCATTAAGACAACGCGATTCAAACTGCTGTGTGCTACGGTAGTTGGACCCCTATCCTCTGCATGACCTGTCATTGCCACAGTAACTAGATGAAACCCACTAGCATGTGTAGGAGTTGATTGAGCCATGTATGTGATTCCTACCTTGCTATGCCTGCTATGCTTAGAGTTGTGTCAGGTCTGGTTCATCTGGGTGATGGGCTAGAGTGAAATGCTTATGTCGGTAATGTGAGGAATGTGTTGAACATGCTTTGGTAAAGGTATCGATGAGAGGCCATGTAGGAGTACATGGTGGGTTGTTTCATTGAGGCCGTCCCTAAGAACTGAGATCTGTATGTGTGATTTAAGATGCAGTTACTACCGTACATTGGGCCCGAAACCAATGGACCCTCTCGGCTTCTTAATCACCTTAGTACTCTGTCCAGGAGTTGCAAATAGTTTCTGGTGTTTGTAGGATATGTGTTGGCGGCCAGGCGTAGCGCTGACCCTAGGGGTGGGCTATGTTGCGGTAGATACACCGTGGCTGGGTATGCCGGGCGCCCGTTTGGCGTCTCGGGACCCTGTTCAAATCGTTCGGGGCCGTATGTGGAAACCTCGGCCGGACTCCCTGCGGATGGAACCTGGATAGGCGATAAACCTGGACTAGAGACTTAAGTGTTTAGGCAGGCCGTGGCCAACACCCTCGCTGGGCTTCCGCTTGAAGGTTGCCGAGTACATGTCGTGTAAGCGGCGGTAAGTGGTGAAAGCGTGTATGAAGAAGTACACCCCTGCAGGGTATAAAACTATTCGAATAGCCGCGTCCGCGGTAAAGGACTACTTGGTTGCCTATACAGTTCATAGACAAGTTAATGGACACTACTAAAAGACTCAAGATAAGTGTGAGTATCGAGGATGGCCCTCTCGTAGGATGACGAGGGAGGATCCACGGTGGAGTATTGTGTTGGTGAGTAGTGGACTCGTGTGCGAAAACTATTTACTGGTGAAGTTCCGTAGGATAGCTTAGCCAAGAGTCAAAGCTGGCTTGCTGCATTAACCCCACCACCTTCTTGAGAATAAGCATGTATAGTAGGTTCTGATGTAAGACATGCTGAGTACCTTTGTACTCATGTTTTCTTAATTACTGTTTTCAGACGACAACACCGCCCCCTCCGATGGGTTCTACGTAGACCTTGACGTCGACGAGTGACTAGCCACCCAGGTGGTGATCCTGGCCATGGGGGGCCCTATGTAGATAGACAGGCTTCGAGAAGCCTTCTTTCTTTCTAGAGTCTGTACTCAGACTAGTTGCTTCCGCATGTGCTTGTATGAGTGTATGACTTGAGTGTCGGGTCATGTGACCCCTATCTGTATGAACTTGTTATGTATGGCTCTCTGGAGCCTTTAAATAAAGTACTTGAGTTGTAGAGTTTTGTTGTGATGCCATGTTGTATGTACTCATATCGGGCATATTGTGTGTATGATTGAAATGCTTGGTATGAGTGGGATCCGACAATCTAGTTGTCTATCCTTGGCAGCCTTTCTTATGGGGAAATGTAGTCTAGTGTTCCTCAAGCCATAGTAGTCCGCTACAGCCCGGTTCAACGGAGTCCTGCTAGCCCAGCACTACTGTTCAGGACACTTGACTGGCCGGCATGTGTTTCACTTCGTTCCTATGTCTGTCCCTTCGGGGAAATGTCACGGGGTGATTTCCAGAGTCCTACCTAGCCTGCTACAGCCCGGGATCCCCGGAGTCCTGTTAGCCCAGTGCTATAGCCCGGAATCACTCGCTGATGACCGACATGCTCGATGTGATACATGTATGCCTGTCTCCATAGGTCTATGCCGCTTTGGGTTCACGACTAGCCATGTCAGCCCGGGTTCTCTGTCATATGGATGCTAGCGACGCTATCATATACGTGAGCCAAAAGGTGCAAACGGTCCCGGGCCATGGTAAGGCGACACCCGTGGGATACCGTGCGTGAGGCCGCAAAGTGATATGAGGTGTTACCGGCTAGATCGATGTGACTTGGAATCGGGGTCCTGACAATGATCATCATCATTAGCTTCCTCACTAATTGGTCTAGGAGTCACAGAAACAGATTTCTGTGATGATCTACTTTCCAATAAGGGAGCAGGTACAATTACCTCATCAAGTTCTTCTTTCCTCCCACTCACTTCTTTCGAGAGAAACTCCTTCTCTAGAAAGGATCCATTCTCAGCAATGAATATCTTGCCTTTGGATCTGTGATAGAAGGTGTACCCAACATTTTCTTATGGGTATCCTATGAAGACGCACTTCTCCGATTTGGGTTCGAGCTTATCAGGTTGAAACTTTTTCACATAAGCATTGCAACCTCAAACTTTAAGAAACGACAGCTTAGGTTTCTTGCCAAACCATAGTTCATATAGTGTCATCTCAAAGGATTTAGATGGTGCCCTATTTAACATGAATGTAGCTGTCTCTAATGCATAACCCCAAAACGATATTGGTAAATCGGTACGAGACATCATAGATCGCACCATATCAAGTAAAGTACGATTACGATGTTCAGAAACACCATTACGCTGTGGTGTTCCAGGTGGCGTGAGTTGCGAAACTATTCCACATTGTTTCAAATGAAGACCAAACTCGTAACTCAAATATTCTCCTCCATGATCAGATCGTAGAAACTTTATTTTCTTGTTACGATGATTTTCAACTTCACTCTGAAATTCTTTGAAGTTTTCAAATGTTTCAGACTTGTTTCATTAAGTAGATATACCAATATCTGCTCAAATCATCTGTGAAGGTGAGAAAATAACGATATCCGCCACGAGCCTCAATATTCATCGAACCACATACATCTGTATGTATGATTTCCAACAAATCTGTTGCTCGCTCCATAGTACTGGAGAACGGTGTTTTAGTCATCTTGCCCATGAGGCACAGTTCGCAAGTACCAAGTGATTCATAATCATGTGGTTCCAAAAGTCCATCAGTATGGAGTTTCTTCATGCGCTTTACACCAATATGACCTAAACGGCAGTGCCACAAATAAGTTGCACTATCATTATTAACTTTGCATCTTTTGGCTTCAATATTATGAAAATGTGTATCACCACGATCGAGCTCCAACAAACCATTTTCATTGGGTGTATGACCATAGAAGGTTTTATTCATGTAAATAGAACAACAATTATTCTCTAACTTGTATGAATAACTGTGTTGCAATAAACATGATCCAATCATATTCATGCTCAACGCAAAAACTAAATAACATTTATTTTAGGTTTAACACTAATCCCGAAAGTATAGGGAGTGTGCGCTGATGATCATATCAATCTTGGAACCATTTCCAATACACATCGTCACTTCACCCTTAACTAGTCTTTGTTCATCCTGCAACTCTCGTTTCGAGTTACTATTCTTAGCAACTGAACTAGTATCATATACTGAGGGGTTGCTATAAACACTAGTAAAGTACACATCAATAACATGTATATCAAATATACCTATGTTCACTTTGCCATCCTTCTTATCCGCCAATTACTTGGGGTAGTTCCGCTTCAAGTGACTAGTCCCTTTGTAGTAGAAGCACTCAGTTTCAGGCTTAGGTCCAGACTTAGGTTTTTTCACTTGTGCAGCAACTTGCTTGCTGTTCTTCTTGAAGTTCCCCTTTTTTCCCTTTGTCCCTTTACTTGAAACTAGTGGTTTTGTTTACCATCAACACTTGATGCTTTTCTTGATTTCTACCTTAGTCGATTTCAGCATCACGAAGAGCTTGGGAATCGTTTCCGTTATCCCTTGCATATTATAGTTCATCACGAAGTTCTACTAACTTGGTGATGGTGACTAGAGAATTCTGTCAATCACTATTTTATCTGGAAGATTAACTCCCACTTGATTCAAGCGATTGTAGTACCCAGACAATCTGAGCACATGCTCACTGCTTGAGCTATTCTCCTCCATCTTTTAGCTATAGAACTTGTTGGAGACTTCATATCTCTCAACTCGGGTATTTGCTTGAAATATTAACTTCAACTCCTGGAACATCTCATATGGTCCATGATGTTCAAAACGTCTTTGAAGTCCCAATTCTAAGCCATTTAAGCATGGTGCACTAAACTATCAAGTAGTCATCACATTGAGCTAGCCAAACGTTCATAACATCTGCATCTTCTCCTGCAATAGGTTTGTCACCTAGCGGTGCATCAAGGACATAATTCTTCTGTGCAGCAATGAGGAAAAACCTCAGATCACGGATCCAATCTGCATCATTGCTACTAACATATTTCAACTTAATTTTCTCTAGGAACATATCAAAAATAAAACAGGGGAGCTAAATGCGAGCTATTGATCTACAACATAGATATGCTAATACTACCAGGACTAAGTTCATGATAAACTAAAGTTCAATTAATCATATTACTTAAGAACTCCAACTTAGATAGACATCCCTCTAATCCTCTAAGTGATCACATGATCCATATCAACTAAACCATGTCCGATCATCACGTGAGATGGGGTAGTTTCAATGGTGAACATCACTATGTTGATCATATCTACTATATGATTCACACTCAACCTTTCGGTCTCAGTGTTCCGAGGCCATATCTGTTATATGCTAGGCTCGTCTAGTTTAACCTGAGTATTCCACGTGTGCAACTGTTTTGCACCCATTGCATTTGAACGTAGAGCCTATCACACCCGATCATCACGTGGTGTCTCAGCACGAAGAACTTTCGCAACAGTGCATACTCAGGGAGAACACTTGTACCTTGATAATTAGTGAGAGATCATCTTATAAAGCTACCATCGAACTAAGAAAAATAAGATGAATAAAATATAAACATCACATGCAATCAAAATATGTCACATGATATGGCCATCATCATCTTGTGCCTTTGATCTCCATCTCCAAAGCATCGTCATGATTTCCATCGTCACCGGCATGACACCATGTTCTCCATCATCTTGATCTATATCAATGTGTCCTTACATGGTCGTCTCGCCAACTATTGCTCTTGCAACTATTGCAATCGCATAGCGATAAAGTAAAGCAATTATTTGGCGCTTGCATCTTATGCAATAAAGAGACAACCATAAGGCTTCTGCCAGTTGCCGATAACTTCAACAAAACATGATCATATCATACAACAACTTATATCTCATCACGTCTTGACCATATCACATCACAACATGCCCTGCAAAAACAAGTTAAACGTCCTCTACTTTGTTGTTGCAAGTTTTACGTGGCTGCTACGGGCTAAGCAAGAACCGTTCTTACCTACGCATCAAAACCACAACGATAGTTTGTCAAGTTAGTGTTGTTTTAACCTTCTCAAGGACCGGGCGTAGCCACACTCGGTTCAACCAAAGTTGGACAAACTGACACCCGCTAGTCACCTCTGTGCATAGCATGGCGGTAAAACCAGTCTCGCGTAAGCGTACGCGTAATGTCGGTCCGGGCTGCTTCATCCAACAATACCGCCAAACCAAAGTGTGACATGCTGGTAAGCAGTATGACTTATATCGCCCACAACTCACTTGTGTTCTACTCATGCATATTACATCAACGCATAAAACCTCGCTCGGATGCCACTGTTGGGGAACGTAGTAATTTCAAAAATTTCCTACGCACACGCAAGATCATGGTGATGCATAGCAACGGGAGGGGAGAGTGTGTCCACGTACCCTCATAGACCAAAAGCAGAAGCGTTAGCACAACGCGGTTGATGTAGTCGTACGTCTTCACGATCCGACCGATCAAGTACCGAACGCACGGCACCTCCAAGTTCTGCACACGTTCAACTCGGTGACGTCCCTCAAACTCCGATCCAGCCAAGTGTTGAGGGAGAGTTTTGTCAGCATGACGACGTGGTGACGATGATGATGTTCTACCGACGCAGGGCTTCGCCTAAGCACCGCTACGATATGATCGAGGTGGATTATGGTGGAGGGGGGCACCGGACATGGCTAAGAGATCAAGAGATCAATTGTTGTCTCTATGGGGTGCCCCCTGGCCCTCTCTATGGCGCGCCCTAGGGGAGTCCTACTCCCATCGGGAGTAGGATTCCCCCTTTCCTAGTAGAACTAGGATCCCTTCCAAGTAGTAGGAGTAGGAGAGAAGGAAAGGGAAAAGAGCAGAGAAGGAAGGAGGGGGTGCTGCCCTTCCCCCTAGTCCAATTCGGACTAGGCCTTGGGGGGGGCCTGCCTCTCTCTCTTTCCCCTAAAGCCCAATAAGGCCCACACATTCCCCGGCGAATTCCCGTAATTCCCCGGTACTCCGATAAATACCCGAATCACTCGGAACCTTGCCGATGTCCGAATATAGTCGTCCAATATATTGATCTTTACGTCTCGACCATTTCGAGACTCCTCGTCATGTCCCCGATCTCATCCGGGACTCTGAACTACCTTCGGTACATCAAAACACATAAACTCATAATATAACCGTCATCGAACTTTAAGCGTGCGGACCCTACGGGTTCGAGAACTATGTAGACATGACCGAGACACGTCTCCGGTCAATAACCAATAGTGGAACCTGGATGCTCATATTGGCTTCTACATATTCTACGAAGATCTTTATCGGTCAAACCGCATAACAACATACGTTGTTCCCTTTGTCATCGGTATGTTACTTCCCCGAGATTCGATCGTCGGTATCTCAATACCTAGTTCAATCTCGTTACCGGCAAGTCTCTTTACTCGTTCCGTAATACATCATCCCGCAACTAACTGATTAGTTGCGATGCTTGCAACGCTTAAGTGATGTGTATTACCAAGTGGGCCCAGAGATACCTCTCCGACAATCAGAGTGACAGATCCTAATGTCGAAATACGCCAACCCAACAAGTACCTTCGGAGACACCTGTAGAGCACCTTTATAATCACCCAGTTACGTTGTGACGTTTGGTGGCACACAAAGTGTTCCTCCGGTAAACGAGAGTTTCATAATCTCATAATCATAGGAACATGTATAAGTCATGAAGAAAGCAATAGCAACAAACTAAACGATCAAGTGCTAAGCTAATGGAATGGGTCAAGTCAATCACATCATTCTCCTAATGACGCGAACCCATTAATCAAATGACAACTCATGTCTATGGTTAGGAAACATAACTATCTTTGATCAACGAGCTAGTCAAGTAGAGGCATACTAGTGACACTCTGTTTGTCTATGTATTCACACATGTATTATATTTCCGGTTAATACAATTCTAGCATGAATAATAAACATTTATCATGATATAAGGAAATAAATAATAACTTTATTATTGCCTCTAGGGCATATTTCCTTCATCACCTTCCACATAAATTTCTGTGGAAAGCCAACATCAGATTTAACAAGATGCAAAGTATAAAATTTCATAGAAATTTTTTTGTTTGTGGTCAACATCCACATGGGCTTATCCCTCCCTCCATACATTATTATTTCCTCAAACCTCATTTTAAGCTATCCCAAATATTTTGAGAGTCCCCAAAAAAATTTCTTCTAAAAGATATAGCCCCCACCCCCTATCTATCACTTCCCTGACAGTGATCTCCCTGTCATTACTAATGAAATAGAGTGATGGGTAAGCCTCCTTAAGGGGTTTATCATCCACCCACCAATCTTCCCAGAATATAGTATTTCTATCATCACCAGGTTTTTTCTTGATGTGAGGGTAAACCAACCCCCTAATTTCAAGAAGGCTAGACCAGAATTGTGAGTCCCCCTTCTTGTATTTGACACCAGAAAGGCATTTCTCTTTGAGGTATTTAGATTTAATAATATCTTGCCAAATTTCAACTTCATCTTCAAGTTTCCAAATCCATTTAGCAAGCAAAGCAATATTGAAATTCTAAAGATTTGTGATTCCTAGCCCACATTATTATTTCCTCACTCCTCCTTTTTAAGCTATCCCAATGTTTTTGAGAGTCCCCAAAAGTATTTCTTCTAAAAGACATAGCCCCCCACCCCCTATCTACCACTTCTCTGACAATGATCTCCCTGTCATTACTAATGAAATAGAGTGAGGGGTAAGACTCCTTCAGGGGTTTATCATCTACCCACCAGTCTTCCCAGAATCTAGTATTTCTATCATCACCAAGTTTTTTCTTGATGTGAGGGTAAACCAGCCCCCTAGTTTTAAGAAGACTAGACCAGAAATGTGAGTCCCCCTTCTTGTATTTGACATCAGAAAGGCATTTCTCTTTGAGGTCTTTAGATTTAATAATATCTTGCCAAATTCCATCATCATCATCAAGTTTCCAAATCCATTTAGCATGCAAAGCAATATTGAAATTCTCAAGATTTTTTATTCCCAGACCACCTTGTTGTTTTGGAAGTCAACAAGTTTTCCTATTAACTAAGTGATACTTCTTCTTATCTTCCTCAGCTTGCCACAATAATGTGGCTCTATAAATGTCCAATTTTTTCAACTCCAGCAGGGAGTAGGTAAAAAGACATCATATAAATGGGGATATTTGTTAGGCGGGATTGTACCAGTGTAACTCTACCAGCTATATTGAGCAGTCTGCCCTACCAGCAAGCACATCTTTTTTAAATTTTTTCAGTCACATTCCTCCACATTTTATTTCTAATTCTTTTATTGTGCACTGGTAAACCTAAATATTTCAAAGGCATTTCCCCAAGGGCACATGTGAAGATTCTCTTGGTATAAATTCCTCTTACTTTTGGCTTCCCCAAAGAGATAGATTTCACTTTTATGAAAATTTATTGTCAAACCTGACATTTGTTCATATGCAGTCAATATGAATTTTAAATTTCTAGCCGATTCCTCATCATCCTGTATCAGGAATATAGTATCATCGGCATATTGCAACATGTTCACCCCATTCTCATGAATGTCAGTAAGTACCCCTTTAATGTATCCTTCAGTTCTAGCTTGATCCATTATCATAGCCATGGCATCTATAGCTAGATCAAATAACAGAGGGGAGAGAGAATCCCCCTGCCTAAGCCCTTTATAAGTTTTGAAAAAATGTCACACACTATCATTAACTTTGGGTTTTTATCAGTTATGCCACCGGTTGTGTCCCACTACTCAGTTTTGCCACTAGAAATTTCAACTGCTCAAAAATGCCATCGCTTCATTAGACACATGCTCAAAAATGCCACTAAACACCATTATTGTGATCTCAAATCTCTTTTGCCATGTTATAATGACATAAATACCTATGAACCAACATGCCAGCTCTCCCTCTATCTCACTACAATAAAGTATGGGGCCCACTTGATCCCAACAGCGTTCTTATTTTCCTGTAAAATTATTCGCTTGGTTACTCCTGACAAGTGGGGCCACACATATCATTGTGAGATAGAGAGAACTGACATGTGGGTCTAGGCTTATTTTTGTCATAGAACATGGTCAACGGGTTTGACGTAAAAATAACAATGTCTAATGGCATTTTTGAGCAAACATCTAATAGAACGATGGCATTTTTGAGATATCTAATGGCATTTTTGAGCAAGCATCTCACGGATTGATGGCATTTTTGAGCAGTTGTAACTTCTAATGGCAAAACTGAGTAGTGGGACACAACTAGTGGCATAAATGATAAAAACCCTTAAATTTAACTCCACCTAACCCCCTCAGTGTGTGCATCACCCAATCACACCACTTATCAGGGAAGTTTTTCAACATGAGCATTTTGTGAACAAAAGGCCACTTAATTTTTTCATATGATTTTTCAAAATCCACTTTGAACTACATAGCATTCTGTTTCTTTGTACGAATTTAATTTAGAGCCTCATGCAAAATAACCACTCCTTCCATGATATATCTTCCTTTGTCATCCGGAAAGTCCCATTTTCTCATCCAGATGCTCATTTAGACCCAAACTTTGTTTTGAAAAGCCCCAAATGTGACATGGAGAATGCCAAACACGGAAGCAGCGTAACTGACGGAGTAGGTTGGCTCATGACGTCTCCAACGTATCTATAATTTTTGAATTGTTCCATGGCCTTATTTATATATATTGTTTGGATGTTAATGGGCTTTGTTTTACACTTTTATATTATTTTTGGGGACTAGCCTATTAACCCTAGGCCTAGTGCAAATTGCTGTTTTTTTGCCTATTTCAGTGTCGCAGAAAAGGAATATCAACCGGAAATCCAAACGGAATGTAACCTTCGGGAACGTGATTTTTGGAACAAACATGATCGAGAGAACTTGGAGTGGACATTCAAGAAACGAACGTGGTTGTCCACGAGGTAAGAGGGGCGGGCCTACCCCCTGGGCGCGCCCCTCCCCCCTCGTGGCTTCAACCGACCTACATCTTCCTCCCTATATATACTCATATACCCTGAAAACATCCAGGAGCACCACGAAAGCCTATTTCCACCCCACCGCAACCTTCTGTACCCAAGAGATCCCATCTTGGGGCCTTTTCCAGAGCTCCGCCAGAGGGGGCGTCGATCATGGAGGGCCTCTACGTCAACTCCATCGCCCCTCTGATAATGTGTGAGTAGTTTACTTCAGACCTTTGGGTCCATAGTTATTAGCTAGATGGCTTCTTCTCTCTCTTTGAATCTCAATACAAAGTTCTCCTCGGTCTTCTTGGAGATCTATTTGATGTAACTCTTTTTGCGCTGTGTTTGTCAAGATCCGATGAATTGTGGGTTTATGATCGAGTCTATTTATGAACAATATTAGATTCTTCTCTGAAATCTTGTATGCATGATTGGTTATCTTTGCAAGTCTCTTTGAATTATCAGTTTGGTTTGCCCTACTAGATTGATCTTTCTTGCAATGGGAGAAGTGCTTAGCTTTGGGTTCAATCTTACGGTGCTCGATCCTAGTGACAGAAAAGGAAATGACACGTATTGTATTGTTGCCATCGAGGATAAAAAGATGGGGTTTATATCATATTGCTTGAGTTTATCCCTCTACATCATGTCATCTTACCTAATGCATTACTCTGTTCTTATGAACTTAATACTCTAGATGCATGCTCGATAGTGGTCGATGTGTGGAGTAATAGTAGTAGATGCAGGCAGGAGTCGGTCTACTTGTCACGGACGTGATGCCTATATACATGATCATTCCTAGATATTCTCATAATTATTCGCTTTTCTATCAATTGCTCGAACTATTGCGACGGTTTTTGGTGTGTACTCTAGTAGCGGCGATGACGCTTGAGTACTCGGTCGGGTGCATGGTGAAGTGTTGCCCTTCCGGTATTTTGTATGTATTGTGTGCTTTAGGCCTAGTCTAGCTATGTGCTTTGTAGGTTTTTTGCCATTTTTCCTCAATAAATTGTTTGCCCTTTATTCTTTCTTATTTTTTAGCGCTCGCCTTATGCGGTGCAATTCTTCTTTGGGGTGTTTTTGTAATACCCTTGCAAATGAAATTCAGTAAGCATATATTCCATTCATAGATTGAGCAATTGTCTTCTATACAAACAGTTTAGCTCGACAGCGGAAATGAACAAACTTTTCCCCAATTGTTGCCAACCACGTACTGAAATAGCCAGTTCAACTATATATACTAGATAATTTTAAGTATGTAGTACAGTTTAACCATATCTATAGCCAGATGAACTGAACAAAATAGCCCATAAATACTACTACTATAGAGGGGCTTTGTCCTACTTCCAGTAGCCTCTCATCTACCGAGCACACTCAGTAAGAGGTAGAGGAGGAGGAGCCTACCGATGAGTTGGGGAAGTGGAATCTGGCCCATGCCACTTCTGCACTTTTAGCAACGGCTAGCTCAAACACCCTCTACCGCTCCTAATTACCCCTCCCAAAGCGGCAGGACTCCTCATAGATGTCCGCATTCCACGCCTCTGCGACAGCGTGTGCCGCGGCCATGGCGACGGTAAGACTCTTTGTATGCTTGACCAGGCACTCCTCCTCCTCGCATGGGAACTTAATGTAGTGCGCAAGGTCACTGACGCACATGCGGGCCTCCACCTCCCTCCTTCAGGCCATGGTTGCGGAGCGGGTGTTGACCCCTGTGGTCTATGGTGGGGTGGCAGCCATGGCGGGCGATAGTAGGGTGCCGGCAATAATGGCCACCTCCCGCCTTCGGGCCGCGGTGGCGGAGTGGGTGATGGCATAGCGGCCGACGGTGGGGTGGCGGGCACGTCACCCACCTCCCACCTTAGGATCGCGGTGGCGGAGCTGGCTATGGCACTGGCGACCGATGATGGGGTGGCGGGTACGGCGACCGGCAACAGCTACCGAGGGCAGTGGCAGCGGAGCATTTGATGGGTGTTGTGCGCACACCAAACAGGGACATCATGTGCAGTACATGACGTTGGGAACTGCGCCGCTGCCGCGTTGTAGCGTCCTAGCTGGCGCTGTCCTCTGATGATGGCGGAGTGACTGAGTGAAGACGACGGACTGGTGCCATTTGTGATCGTGGCAGCAGCATACGAGATAAGATACGAGGAGGGAGGGGAAAATGATATGTGTACTCGCCGGTCGTGAGGGTTTATATAGCAGGCCGATAAGCATCACTACAAAAAAAGACACATCTGTGACATTTTGGGACGAACGAATTTTTTTTCTGTCATACATATGACACTTCTATGACGATAATTGTGACAAAACCCGGTATCATCATAGATGTGGTGGGCTCCTACGTGTATGACAAAAAATCATGACAGAAAATGGGCTTTTCGTTCTGGGCGGGCCGGAGACGCAGCTGCATGACATTCTTTGGGACGTCCATGACGGAAAAAACCATGGTAGAAGCGAGGGTGAGGAAAATTTCTGGGAGTTCCCGGTTACGGTGGGAGGTCGGGGCCGAGCGATGCACGCTTCTCTCGTACACGTACGCGCGTGTGTGCGAGGCGTTGGATCTAACTGAACCCGAGCGAGGCGTTGGGCTCTAACTGAATCCAAGCGATTGCACTGCAGGCTACGCGTTACTGAACCCGAGCGATCGATTGATGGCTGTTAACTGAACCCAATCGAGCGATTCCTTCGCTACTGCTGCTAACTGAAGTCGATCGATGCTGCCTCTGGATGAACAGTGAGCGTTGCAGGGGGGCGGGGGGGTTGGATGAACACACTACAAAAAAAATACACTTTCGTGATGATACGTGTTTGTCACAGTAGGTCGCTTTTTTGTCATGCATGTACATCCATGATAAATTTATGACAGAATCAAGATAGTCATACCTGTGCTGTCGTAGAAGTGTTCCATGACATTACCAAGATTATCATCACGGAAGTGTCCACTTCCATGACGATAAATTGCGCGTCACAGAAGTGCTTTCGTCAAGGGTGACCGACACGTGGCATCCACCGTAACGGAACGCCGTTAAGCTATCGGGTCGGGTTTTGGATCCGATAACCCGTTAACAGCCCCGACCAATGGGGATTTTCCACGTGTAAATTCATCATTGGCTAGACAAAACACGTGTCGGCTCATCGTCGGGACAGATGTCATCCACTCACTGGACAGAATACGCCTATGATACATCGACACGTGGCATGGCCCAACAAGTTTAAATGGGACAGCCCAACTAAAGGACCACAAGATTTTGCGGACCATAATGGGACGGCCCAGCTAAAGGCCCATGAGATTTTGCGGACCATAATGGGCTGGCCCAGCTAAAGGCCCACAAGATTTTGCGGGCCATAATGGGCCAGCCCAGGTAAAGGCCCACAAGATTTTCGTGTGCCATAATAGGCCGGCCCAGGTAAAGGCCCACAAAATTCTTGCGGATCATAATGGGCCGGCCCAGCTAAAGGCCCACGAGATTTCGCCGACATTAATGGGCCGGCCCAGCTGTAGGCCCACAAGATTTTGAGGACCCTAGTAGGCCGGCCCGTTAAGTGGCTGCCATGTTTTGGGCCAAATGCCGGCCCATATTTGATCCGGTCTATTAATGGCCTGCCACGCTCCAGGCCTAATAGTGGCCCATATGAGATCCGGCCCGTTAAAAGCCTACCATGTTCTGGGCCAAATTACGTCCCAGATCGGGTCCGGCCCTTTAAGAGGTTTTGGGCCTAATTATGGCCCATATCAGATTCGGCCCGTCAACTGGACACTATGCTTTTGGGCCCACTTGCTAAAGACCCACTTAGTAATTCGGCCTGATATTAGTTTTGGCCTGTTAAGGGCCCGTTTAACATTTCAGCCCTATATTAATTTCAGCCTGTTAAAAGCCCGTCATATAGTTGGGCCTAACTACGGCCCGGTTCTCATGCCCCCTGCTCGCAGCCGATATCTGATTGGGCCAAACAAGGACCGAGACAATTTTTTAGCCTGTTAAAAGCCCGTGATTTGATTCGCACAATCATGGGTCGGTGTTCATTTCGAGCTGCTGCCGGCCCGTGAGCTGATCGGCACGTTTCAGGCCCAACCTACATCGTGATTGCATGACGGCCCGATTATGTACCGTAATTTTACGGTTTGGCCGGTTTACTGCGAAGCCAGTATATATAAACAGTAAAATAACTACAGCATCGTGAATAAGAAAAAACCTATACAATCCAATAAAGAAATTACGACATATTACATCCACTGGGCATCATAGTTCGCCACTATGATAATAAAGCACAAGCAGATAGCAGATTACATACACTGGGCATCAAAGATCGCCACCAGTGCAAATAAACAAGCCAATAAAATAATATACAAAACCGACAGCACTTCAATAGAGTTCAAGAAAGGTTAGCCCTGCTGGGGAGCTGCAGCGCAAGTAGCTGAGCAAGATGATGAGACTGCGCTTGTTCAACACTTATATCTTCCTCACTCTAAAAGATAAACAAGCAGACATATGACAGGTTTTGCACATAAAAGTATCAGTGCTGACAATTCATCACATTTCTTACTGATGAATAAAGTGACACAATTTAAATTTGCATTAACACAACATGGTATTGTTCAGGTCAAGACATGGCAGGAAATGACATTGTGAAGGAGTTGGCAGCTTCACGACACCACTGGATTACAGATCAAGAACTCATAAGTATCAATGGTTAGTGTGTTGTCAATTTATACCATTTCAAATTGGCAAATAAAGAGATGGTTCAAATAATAGTAGAATGATATGACATTGTTCATAGTTAAGACATTGCAGAATATGACATTGTGCTGTAGTGGGTAGGTTCACCACACCACTGGACGGATGAAGAACAGAAGCATACATGCAGTGCAAAAGAAGATCACTTGCTCTGTATAGTTTAATTTACATGGTATGAAGAAGGAAGTTGGTTGTACAACTGAAAACTTAAATTGAGAAAGGACAAACTTTTGTTTATGAACTACATAATAAACTTTAAACAAGCAATTTGATGCAAACACCAAAAATAAACAACTGTTACAGTCATGCCTAACCAAATATATACAACAAAGTTTGAAGGCTTGAGATGGACAAACTTACATTATTGGTGAAGATAGGCTCTATAAAGGCCTTGTCCATGCTGATGAAGGGCAATTCAAGAAGTTTACCACAGAATCTTCTTCAAAAGCATTGCCTTTATTCTACATTTTGTTAAGAGTAAATATAGATGTGATAATATACAAAAAAATGGAGAATATTTAAGATAAGATGAAGAACGATGCTACATAACCAAGTAGCTATAAATGTAAGTGCAGCGATACATCCAAAAAATGTAAGTGCAGCGATACATGCAAAAGGTACAGCCAAGAGCAATGCACAGCTAAACTTCTTCAGTACCAACCTTATGGTAAGAGTAAATATAGATCTGATGTGTAGAAAATGGAGGGCAAAGGAAAATAAGCTGCAGAGTGATGGTACATGAACAACTACCTATCATTATAAGTACACTGATAAAGGACATCATGTACTTACAAGAACAATGCAGAGCTAAAAAAACATTGGCATTGGATATATTCTACACTAATGTAACCATTCATACAGATCAGATAATTTGGAGCGAACAATTGATAAGCAAGCTATCATGCATACTGCTGTCACATAATGAACCAGGTATGTATGCAAGTACAGTGATACAGGACAACAGGTACTATCAAGAGCAAAGCAGCGGGCAGCATATTTGCAATATCTTGTCGTTCTTGTGAAACCGGAATTTGTCTTCCTACAAAAAAGATCCGTAAGGCACATGCGAAAAAGTAGAATTTCAAATTGTCATGTGATTTCATAGACAGTACCTCATCCTGGGAACGAGACCAGTGCAAAAAAAGTTATTCCATTCAATGTCTTCTAAATTTAGCACATGAGACTTCACCGGAAATTCGTTTATAGACTTGCCATCAAAGTGTGATTTCCTCAGGTAACACCGATACTGCTGCAATGCTTCCTTGAAAAGCACAAGCAAGCTTTTCTCGTCATGACTATCCAGATTGACCCTCACCTAGTTACAACAATGTAATGTAAATCATTCATGTGTTCAATCAGCTGAAAACAGGAAAATAATATCCATGAATAATAGCACTTACACGTAAGTTGGACAGGAAGATGTGAAAATGGTGTTTGTCTTCACAATAATCTTCCCATGATGGGAATATATGCACGTAGTCCCTAACAACATTGAAAGCATAGTCTTTTAAATTGGGAATAAATGGAATGGGGTTCCAATCTGCAAGAATTGGCCGTCTCTACAGTTGGGATAGGTCTTCGGCCAGTGGACTTGCTGTACTTTTTGCTGGAGTGGAATTTTTCTATGGTACAACTAGTGCTATGGCAAATGAAATCGGTATACCTTTTGCTGGAGTGCAGGTCCTGTGTGGAGGGGCTAGTGGTGTGGCTAGTAAAGTATGGGTACAGTCTGCTGGAGTCGGTCCAACGTTTTGTGTCACTGGTTGTACAACCAATATAAGTGGGGTGCTGTCTGATTTCTCCGGCACCACCACGTTTTTCAAGGACTTTGCTGGTGCTCCATCAGGTTCGGCAATCACCCTCTTCCTTTTTGATGTCTGATGCACAAGAACAACATTTGAGTGGAAAAACATGGTATGATGACAGATGGAATATGTATTGATAATGGATGGGCATGGCATCTCGACATATATGATGAGTAAACTAAGCAGATGGCGGTGCAACAAAGCAGAAGAAATGCAAGACAACATATGCAAGATATGCGCAATCAATAAAACATTGCCAAATTAGAACAGACACCTTGATGGGTGAACAGGACATGCCATCTGCCTTTGACTCCTCGAGGTTAGAATAGTCATTAGGAAGATATTCTGAACAAGAATCAACAGGTGGGGAGCGTATGAGTTTCATTGCATCCAGAATGGCACTCAATGCCTTGGTGCCAATTTTGTAAGTCATTGAAGTGTTTAGCTTCAAGAGTGGACTGCTGCTAGTGCGACACAAAGTAGCTACACAGATCATAGTGTAGACATAACCGGGAAACCATAAGCATCAGAGTAAAATCAGCAAAGTGGAACTTGCTGGAATATATGTGTTAGTATTGCCGGTACGGCTAGAAAGGCTTCAGATACCAGCTCTCTTCAAGTGAAGGTGCGGTACTGTTAATATCAATGTAACTCTCAAACGCGACACAGCTCTCCGCATTTCCTTGCTATTCTTATAAGATTCAAGTGGGCATGCCGCTACAAATCCTATTCCTATGTTTACAAGATCCTACGAATCAAAGAGGCTCAAAGTGTCCATCACAACCGACCATATAGACCTCTACACTGCAAATGTCCATGCTTATCTTCAGTACAAGGAACATACTGTACTACTATCATACTCCCTCCATTCCAAAATATAAGTCTTGGTAGAGATTTCCACTATGGATCACATACAGATGTATCTAGGTACATTTTAGAGTGTAGATTCACTCATTTTGCTTCATATGTAGTCCATGGTGGAATCTATACAAATACTTGTATTTAGGAACGGAGAGAGTACATATTAAAGAAGAACGGAAGAGGAACATGGTAAAGAAGAGCAAGCAGATTTTGGATAATAAAATGTTGGTTGCGCAGTGCCCACACATGATGAACCAAAGTGCATTAAGAATGCAACTCCTAGCTGTCTCTCGACCATTTCAGGCGGTTGGATGAAGATCCTACGTCTCCTAACCCTTCTTCTTCCTTGTCTCTGATTCTTCCCATACAGAACACCGCACGGGCCGATGGCCGGACCACCGGCCCCCACCGCCTATGTTCCTCCGCCACCCCCACCCCCACCCCCATCCCAACCCCCACCCGCGTCGAGTTTTCTTCGTTCGGCAAGGCCCCACAACCACCCAGCCCCTTCGATCGCATCGGCGAACTCCGGCGAGCTCTGAAAAATCGAACGACCCAATTTTGAAATTTAGTCCACTGTGATTTAACTAGTGTGGAATATAAAAGGGGAGAACCATAAGCATTGTGAGTATGGTGTTGAGCGTTCCATGGCGGATCTGAAGGTGCAAACCGGACAAAGGCAACTTCGCAACCAAGACAAGAAATCAGAGTAAAGCAGTGGCGATCTATTTTCTTGCTGCGATAAATATGTTGAGCAGATACGAAAGAGTGTCGCCTCTGGTGCGGCGCCGTGTACGCATCTGCTGAGAATTTGACGGTGCTGCGGTAGCGATGGCTGTCGGCGACGTGGAAGCAGATCTAGGAGGGTAGACGGTGGTGGCGGGGCGCGGTGGACGAGACGGTCGTAGGAGCAGCGCTGGCAAGGTGGACGACGGCGGGGATGAAACGAGAGGATGGGATGCAAGGATCCTGGTCCGAAGCCATGGATGAGAGAGGTCGATCTCTTGTAATGGACGGCGGCGTCGGGGTATCAGCTCCGGCATGGTGGAGGAGGACGGCGGTGGATGGGGTGGCGGACGGCGGCGGACGGAGGAGGGTGGGGTGGAGAGGGTGTTTTGGCGCCCACGGAGTACGAATGGGGAAATGGGAGGTAGAGAGGAAGGGGGAACCATGTATTCAGGGCGCGCTTGTCTCAAATGCGAGGAAATTTACAAACTTAGCCCCCGTTTCAAATTTCTACTACATCACAGCAACACTAGTCGGTTGGGGATAGGACGGTAATCTCGCATACACCGAATATTTGCCGACGAGAGTTTGTTTTTGGCGCCCAGCGTGTATGAATATGAATCGGGGAGGGAGTCGATTTCGGTTGTGGACACACTATGTTTTGGCGCCCACCGTGTATGAATCCAGGTGAGAGGTGGTTACGTCACGTTTGGGTGAAATTACAAACCTACCCCTATCGAAACCTATAGAAATCCAGCATATATGCTTTGCATGGCAGGGAAAGCCAGTAGTGATTTCCATCTCGCAGATTTTGGTTTCGGGCGGTTACTGCGACTTTCCCCGCTTCGTTCAAATTTTGCAGAGTGCACGTTTTCCCGTTTGTATTCTATTTTTTTCGGGCGGGATCCATTTTCAATTGGAATTACATTCTATATACATAATTTTTTATATATATATACTTTCAAAAGCACAACACCATTTATACATAAATATTGTTTACAAATGGCATGATCTCAGATTCATAAGGTTGTATCCATCAATTTGGATTTTCAAATATTTGAAACCACTTTATGTTGAAATCCAATGTATGCATTCCTCGCTAACTGTCTCCAATTATGTTGTTTCATGTCGGGTTTTTTTACTTCTCAACATGTATAATGTGTTCACACACGCAACATATAGTAATCGTTTAGGACCATTAATTGCATATAAACCATGCATTGTTTGTAATTGAAGAATCTATGGATCACCAATATTGATAAACTATATAACATTACACGTGTGCCCAAATTCAAATGAATATGCATGTTTGATACACCAATTTGCGTTATGATATTATCGATGTCGTGATCTCCAGTTTAAATATTTGAATCCCCTTTAATCCAGATATTCGTCTCATATACATATAGCTATCACTCATGCTTATATAGGACTATCTCTCTGGACCTATACACGTTCATCGTCTCTCAGGTATCTCTCGTGCTACATGTATGTCGACAATGATCTTTTATCTTCATAACACACTAATGGTACTCTCTCCCTCGACCTTCATCACTCTATCTCTCTCTAAGTATATCTCGCTCCCTGCTATGTGTCTCTAACTATGATTCTCCATGTGGAATCTCTTTCTCTCACACAAACACAAAACTTTGTCTCCTGGGGTCTCATTTCCCTCTACTATTCCCATGTGTGCCACTCGCACACCCCTCATACAGAGATGTCTTTCGCTCCTTAGATATGAGAACCTACGACTCTTCCTCATCAATATCTCTTTCTCACACACAAACACAAACTCTGTCTCCCAGGGTCTCATATTTCTCCATTGTTCTCCTGTATGTCGCTCACACACACCCTCTCTCCCTAGAGATATCTTGCGTTCCCTCGTATGTCTCTCTAGCTATCAGTCCCGTTGTGAAATATCTTTCTCTCTCGTAGACACAAAACTCCGTCTCTCTGGATCTCATTTCTCTCTGATATCTGTTTGTATGTGACTCACACGCACCCTCTCTCTATCTCTCTCACACCCACACACATAACCCAGCCTTCTGATCCACTCGACTCCTATCTCTAACGCACACTATCTAGCATCTTTATCTTTCTATTTATCTGTTTCTCCATCAACCTTCTTTCTCGCCCTCACTCTTCATTCCTGTCACGCACACTACATATGTTTCTCTCTACATGCAGTCAAGTGCCCTCTCACACACATATATAACTTCACCCTTTGAACCACCCGACGGTCATCTCCAACACCCAAACTAGCAGATGTCCCTCTAGCTAGCATCTCCATCTCTGTATCTATGTGTAGTTTCTCCATCAACATTTCTTTCTCGCACGGATGTGAGAATGCATTTATAGGTTGGTCTCTTTTGCACAATCGTTGCGCCTCACTCCCTCTGCTCGCCATAGATGCATGCTCCAACCCACGCCACTATCTCTTAAAGACAAAAACACATGCTCAATTGTCGGGACTTCTTCCATGCATTCTCACATGCATGCATATTGTCATACCGATCCGTCTCTCCCATGTCGTTGATCTTATGACTTATGTCTTCTTTCTTTTATCTAGATCATGCGCGCGCGCACACACACATCCCACGTATACATGTATACCTCTCACACATGCACGTTCAAGGTCTCTATGTCTCCATACGTAGTTAATTACCCTCAATCGTAACGCCACATCGAATCGTTCTCCTCTTTTGTGCACATAACTTCCGCCTAGATGGGTAAAACACACACTCACACTTAACAATCTCCTTCTAGCTACCCCCCCCCCCCCCCCCCCCCCCCCCCCCCCCCCGCTTCTCACTCTTCCCCTATATTCCCGAAACCAATAAGACCATCCCTTAGTTTAATTCCCACCTACATGCACCATCGATATATAGTAGTCTTCCTCAGTGTCTCTCGAACAAACACGTTCTCTCGAAGTCGACTCCTCTCATGCATATAGGTCCTAATGCGTTTTTCGAGGCTAACTTTGACCAAACGTTAGAGCAATAATATATGACATGCAACTTACACAAAGCATACCTTCAATTTTGTATGTCAAAGGAGCTTCCAATAATATAATTTGCATAGTATACATCTCATGTGCTATTAATCTTGTCAATAGTCAAAGGCTGTCTTGAAAAACACAGTAGGCCCTATATAGATGGAAGGAGGGAGTAGGTACCATGCAAAAAATGAGAATAAAATTCAAACATCTGGGCATCATGGCTCGGTCGATAACATTGAGAAACTTGGTCTTAAAATCATGAAACTTGGCATGGTGTCATGTCATGGTAGTACCATGCCGTGGTAAAAAAATTTGGCCGAATAGGAACAAATTTTGGTATAAGCTTCTTGCAAATCGGAGCTTCTCTCAAGAAGGCTCGTGGTTCTGGGAGGGAATGTGTCACCTTTGTGTGCATAATTCAAATTTGAAATACAAGCACATGTTCCAGTGCACCAAAGTTGGTTGAAAAATCACATGTGTGTCCTCGGGTAAATTTCTAGGTTCCATGCAAGAAATGGGAATGAAATTCAAAATTTTGGGCGTCGTGGCTGCGTTGGAAACATTGAGAAACTTAGTTTTTTAATTCCTATAAATCCAAAACACGCATGAAAATAATGAAACTTGGCTTGGTGCCATGACATGGCACCAACATGCTGTGGTAAATTTGCAGTCCGATTTGCGAAGGCGCACACATTAACAATCAACAAAGTCATTTTGGAAGAAGTGTTGTCACGTTACAATTGGAAACACAAGTATTATTGAAACCGTGGGCGTTCTACTTACTAGTACCATTTACGTGTCGCCATGCGTCCCCTTTTTTATTAGCTAGGAGGCGACGTGCAGGGTAGCTATTTGAGTACGAGAGGCGTGCAATCAGACCCCTGCGCGTGCTTATCAGGAGGAGAGCCCTTTGACCTCCATCTGCCGTCCACCTCTCTCCCAAGGTCTCCATTAATGGTGCCCGAGCCTCTGTTTAATGGCGAGGCTATGTCTCACTCGACTGAGAATTAAGAGAGAAAAATGAAAATCTGAAAGCACGGATCTTGATGTAAGATCCAACGGACCCATATAGCATCTACTGCAACTTATAGCAAGACTGATGAATATATAAGGATGATTAATTTTTTTTTGATCAAAGAAGGGCTTGCCCCTTCCAATTTTCATTACTGAAAAGCACCATAATTCACAAGAAGTTCAGCACAACTCCAGCCTAACACGAAGGACTAAAAGCTACCAGATTGAAATCACAACATCCCAAGAGGCCAACAAAGGCCAAACATCCGCGCTAGAACCCAACATTTCACAACCGACGACACAATCCACATCCTAAACCTATTATTACATCAAAAGAAACCAGGAAACTAGTCTCCACGGCGAGCGGCAATGAGCTCTTTCGTGTCCTCAAGATGCTGCTTGACAACATCCACGGATTCCTCCAACAGCCTTTGGCACTCGTTGCGGAGCATGTCATTCTCGTCCATAAGTTTCTTCAACAAGGCACTAGTCTCCTCCTGCAGGTCTGCACTTCGGACGATCTTCTCCCTCAGCAGGTTGCGCTCGGCCCGGAGCCTCTCATTGCCCTCCCTTAGTTGCTAGATGACACCAGTAGCCTATTCAAACGAGGCTATCATGTCGTCCTGCAACCTCGCCGAGCAGGAGATCTGATCCGTCTGGCTATGGACGATCGCATGTATGCGCCTGTAACAGTCGTCGCGTGCCCGCGAGAAATTTTCCCAGGCCGTCGCGGCGCGGCGGAACATCTCTACTGCATTCGTGGCGCGGCGGGACATCTCTGCTGCTTCCGTGGCGCGGCCGGACCAGTCTGCTGCATCGACGGCTCGGCGGGACCTCCGTGCTGCTTCAGCGGCACGGTGGGACCTCTGTGCTGCTACTTCCGCGCGGCGGGACATGTCGGCTGCTCTCGCAGCGAGGCGGGACATCTCTCGTGCTTCCGCTTCCGTGCTTGCCTCTCCCTGGTGGCAATCTCTCGACCCAGAACTCACGATGGCCATGGCAGACGCAAGGGAAGGATGCTGAATGACTTGTTTGTTTTTGTGGATGAGGAGTTGAGGAGGAATGTGTAGTCATCTTGGCATACTAGTATTTATAACCGAGTACTAATACGATCCTAAGTGGGAAACCGTTTAGGTTGTGATCGGTGTGAACAGGTTTGCAATTCAATATAGCGTGGAGTAATTTGGAATGTGATGAGACGCAAGCTCAAAATTTATTGACGGTTCTAGTTTCGAAGTGGGGCACTATTCCCGGATGGAGTACTTCTTTTTCTACTCCCTCCTTTCCGGTTTTATAGGGCTTATCTCAAAATTTTAGTTTTTCCATTTTATAAGGCACAATTTGGTTGTCCCCAACACATGTTCAGATTCCAAGGTGCATTAAATCATTGCATGCAAGTATTAAGAGAAAATTGACCAATGCATGTACTTTATGCATGCATGCATTGCAATTAATGCATTAAACCTATCTCTCGGGACTTCTCGCACGCACCATCGTGCCACCCACAAAAACTTGTACTCTGAATTTAGTAGTACGTTATACAGGAAGAGAAGAGGTGCACACACGCACTCTTCCTCTCACACACGCGTCTATTTTTTCTCAAAAAGGAGGATGATGACCCCCGGCCTCTGCATCTAGGAGTCACACACGCAAATTATTGAAATATATCGAGTGCAGTGCTTTGATGTGTCACGTCAACTCATACATCAACGAGAAGTTTGATTATCCTCTCCCTCGTGGACTTAACTGCACATGCCTTTGGCTGTATGACAGGTTGGCCACACACCTGTAGGGCCGACCTGTCATACACGCAAAGGCAGGAGCGTCCCTCCCTCGTCCATGAGCGTGGTGGCTGGCAAGACTAGGAGAAGCTTTCACTACACGCTCTCCCTCCCGCGCGCGATGGACATGCAGCAGTTCAATCGGTGTCAGATGGCCAGAAGCGTACTGTAGTACTCCTCCAGTGAAGTAGTATTCCATCATTGTTCGACTTCCCGAAGAGGCGAAGAGCCAAGCGCAGCCGGACACTCGTGTGGCAGTTTCATGTGTATAGTAGTCTAGGATAGTGTGTACCGTGCCTGTAAGCTTAAAATCATTGGGGTCGGCTCCATGCTATGTGGCCATCTCGAAGTTTTTTTTTAAAAAAATAGTCTTCAACTTTTAACTATGGGTAAACAGTTCGAGCTTGTTCGTTCTATATAAATACAGTACTGCCTGTATGTTATTCACCCATGGGGTTGTTCAATGAATGGAGGGGCGGGGAGCAAAAGTGAACAATACTGTAGTACTACTAGTAGTAAGTAGGAGTCGTACAGTAGTCACCTTAAATAGAGTTTTTTTCTTTAATGCCACGTACACAAATTGAAACACTTGTTGTGGAGAGAAAAAGGATAATCACTCCACTATATATGGACGCAGGGGCCTAAGCGCTTGCTTTACTAGGGTTGCTCTCTTCATTCTCTCATCCTCTCCAGATATAAACAAGACAGCGGTACCGACATTTTCTCTTTGCTCACCGCTGGTCACAGATCCGGTCGTATCCCTTCGGCCGGTGTGTGTAGAGGACTAAAAGGTGCATCGTTCATGCGGTCATCGCCACCGAGGGAGGAAACCCACAGCTGCCGGAGGGGCCCGATCATGTGCCCGTGCCGTTCTCTCCGACACATGGTCGGCTCGGGAGGTCCTCCGACCCTTCTTCCCCTCTGCCGTATTGTCCGCAGATCCGACCTGCCGCCGCCGACATCGCGGCGACCCTCAGGTATAAGCTCTTCGAAAGCGGCCCCAGCTCCCCATGTGTCTGCATGTGCATCTTTTTCTACTCCCATCAGCTCTTCCAAAGCCACCTAAATTTTTAGTATTATTAGAGGTAAAGCTACTTCATGCATTCGAATCTAGGGCTTTGTTCAAACAATGAAGAAAGGGGGGAAAGTTGTAGCATGAATCTAGGACTTGATTCAAAGAGGAAATAATATGGTGAAAGTAGTAGAGACCGGATACCCAACCGGTCTCTTGGTTGAAAAGGGAAATAATGGGAAAACGCAGTACAAACTGGATAAGGAACAGATCTATTATTGCTTGAAAAAAGGATAGAAAGTGGCGTCTGGTGGACAAGTCAACAGAGTATGTCCAGGATTAGATTTGCTGCCATCACATAGTAAAAGGTCTCCAGGATTAGATTGCTACCCTCACATAGTAAAAGGTCTCAGGATTAGATTTTCTTCCCTCACATAGTAAAAGGTCTCCAGGATTAGATTTGCTGCCCTCACATAGTAAAAGGTCTCCAGGATTAGCTTTGCTTCCCTCACATAGTACAATGGCACTCCTGCTGTTTTCCCCAGTATGATAAGTAAGTTGCTCCTTTACGCTGCTGAGTGTCCTAGTGACCCCACGGTCCCATGCCCTTAAACCAACTCTTTAGCTGCTGTTGATTTACTGTGTCTGGTAAATAAGAAATGCTACCATTAAAGTAATCCCATATTTGAGGAATCTCATTGTTGATCGTAATGCTTCTGGTAACATGAAGCATCACTGACGTTTTAAAATTTCTATTGTCCTTGCGTGATTTCCATGAACATAATTAAGATGCTTCTTTTCATTTTGTATATGTTTCGTATATTCTTATTGACCAGCAACTGTTTACTTTCTATCTTTTTGTTTAGATAGGGATATCCATTTCACCTTGTTGCTATTGTGACCTTTTGGTGAACTGCAGAAAACACTTTTTTGGAATGAGTGTCTTGTGCAGTTCAACTAAAATGTCACGTGGGTAACATCTCTCAATTTTGGTGGAACTCAACAAAATAGTGATTGGAGTTTCCAAAATCTCCGTCAAGTTCTGCTGGTAATCTCGTGCAACATTTTATTATCCTTTGCAAGATGGAGCCATCACTGTCACCACAATGGCACTTTATTTTAGTGGAACTGCATAAAAGGATAAGAAAATTATAGTTGCACCTTACATGAGCCGGACAGCCAACCTTAATGTTCCTCAATTTTAGTGCAACTACTAAAGAAGAATCTGCCAGCTCACAAGAGCAAGTACTTCTTGCTAGCTGAATGATGCAATCTTTGCTTCATTTCTGGTGAACTACAGAAAAAGGCGCATGAATTGAATCATGGAACTCCAGGCAGACCTCATCCAAGTAGAGCTGGAGGTTGAGTTCAAGGAGGCCGCTATTAAAGCGAAATCATGCTCTCATATCTCCTTGTTTGTGCTGTGCAAACATGCTGTGCAAACAGGAATACTCAACTACAGATGTTGTGACGGTCAAGAGCATTCGCCAAGTTCTTCGATTGTATGACATGGCTAGCAAAGATGGATTTAATCCCAATATTCACTTTATCAAAAGGCTCTAATGGGTTGGTTCTGAATCTTGCAAGCTGGGAATCGGTGAGATGTGTAGGCATCTTTGTTGTACTTATTATTTGGATCTCATTTGTTGGTTCTGAATCTTGCAAGCTGGGAATCAATGAGATGTGTAGGCATCTTTGTTGTACTTATTATTTGGATCTTATTTGTTGGTTCTGAATCTTGCAAGCTGGGAAACACGGCATGATGATGCAGAGGACAACAACCATAACACACAGTTCAAACTCAGTAGTATTATCTTTTGTGAAAGTGCGACAAATGTGAATAGTGTGTGTCCTGAGAATAATAATTCTAATTGTTGTGCCTGTTGATCCTGTGTCACTAATAGAACGAGCGAATGCATTGCTTGTTTTAAGTACAAATTTCTATTAAAGCTAATTAAATTTAAGTAAAGTTACCACTAACTCCTGTTATTACAGTACAATACAGACCCACTCGTGAAACGACGTGTGGCCGAGGGTGCATCTTCTGCCGGGCATACAGCGGACGAGGGAGGGGTAGTAACTGTTGTCGCCTATACACACTCAGCTTACTGTTGAATCCAGTTCCCCAAGAGCTGAAAAACGAACTGTTGCCACCGCCTACACACTCGTTCACTCGAAGAGACTCCAATGGCGATCTGAGGGGTGAGCCTGCTGGATATGGACTTCAGCAAGGAGTTCCCCTTTGAGTTCTCCATTCAGTCCTATGGCTGCCCCAAGTTGAATGTGATGTACACCAATGATACGGACTCGGTGAAGCTCTGCCTCGCCTCAGTCCTATGGCTGCACCAGGTTCTGGAGCATTCGCCCGTTTCATCGGCAGCGCTGACTGCACCTTGGCTACGGTGGAGAGAAGGAAGAACGCGATGATTCGGCTATTTGGTGCAACAAGCCTGTCGACATCCAGAAGCAATACAAGATCATCAGCAACGGGCAGGAGAAGGACTCTGTGGTTGACCTCGCTGAGACCATCATCGACCCCTGATACGCCAACATGAAAGAAGACGACCTGAACATGTGGGAAGTACCTCCGAATCTAGCCTACATAACCTACGCGGCCAAGGGCGCATACGCATGCTACGACAGTACATCCAGATCTTGGACATGAGGGCGTGTCTGCTTCCCGTAACCGATGAGTACACGGACAGCCACATCGTCATGATCAAGCGTGCCAGGAAGGTCTAGATGTTGTACTTTATATGTTTATAAGCACCTTTATCATGTGAGTGTTTCATGCATTAGCCTATGTGTCGTAATTATCTGTTTTGTCTGAAATATTTATTTTAAGAACCCATTAACCTGATTGCTTTTTTAGTGGCAATTTTCTTATGTATGTAAACTAGTTCACTTGTCCGTAAAAAAACTAGTTCACTCGGCTTCCGTGCTTTGAATCTCCTTCCTCCCAACATATTCCTCTCCTCAGGTGGACCCAACAGGTCTCTGAATTTTCGCCCACTTTCTTTTTCGATGTAAACTGCGTTTTCTCCCAGTACTTTCCCCTAGAACCAACTCAACTGTCCCACGTCTAGCCTAAATAATAATAATACCCCACATACTATTAACTCATCAAATTAAAATGATATGTTATTTCATAAGTTGAAAGTTCTTACAAAATAATAATAATAATTGTTTATATATAACTTGGTAAGATAACTCCTAGTGATTGCGTACATAGGCTTGCAAAGATTTTACTAACGTGCAATCATGTGTTTATGTTTTTATAACATTTCTCCGTCTAGCCCAACATGATATTTTCCCCCAGCCCAGCAAGTCCACGGCTTTCGAGAAAAATGCAAATGGGATTTAAATGGGCTGCATAGATGCTACATCATTGTTTCACCCAGCCCACCAAATAGACTAAAAAACAAATGGAATGACAGCTGGGTCCATGGCCACAGCCCCACCGTACTCCCATCGCTGGCCTAGCCATCCCTCTACTCACCCACAGGAGGGCTTTGTCAACTTAGTCAATACGCATGATTTGACGCTTTCCTAAGAATTAGCAAATGGGTTGTATGCTATTCTCCACAGATTTGAGGCTTTCCTAAAAAAAGGTTGACGCACAAGCAGTGACTGTTGGATGGCCATCGAACGACCGTCGTGCTTCTTCAATCTGTGCTCTTCCTGCTCCAGCCGCTCAAACAGGCGCCGGTGGGAATGCCTGCTCCCTCCTCCCCGTGGCAGGCTCTGCTGCCGCGCAGGCCTCACCGCCCCATCGTACTCCCATCGCTAGCCTAGCCATCCCTCTACTCACACACACCTGCTGTTATTCTCCAGCGACGGCGGACGAACTAGTAAACCCTCGTACAGTCGTACTCCCCTCCGCGTGGGAAACAACTGCCGAGTCTTCCCTACCTCCACGTCGTTCCCTTCCTAGGCCTCGCCGTCGTCCACCGCCCTGGTGCTCTCGACGCGACCTGGTCAACGTGGTCAACGACCGACATGCATTTGAAGTGGACTTTACGTGGAGAGGCCGACAGCTGGGTCCACGACCGCACGCAAAGAAATGCCTCCTTATTACGCGCAAAATAATGATTCCTCCACCTGACATCAGGGACCCACCGAAAGGGCCTCTGTATTTCACGAAAAAACGTTAACGCCGTTGATAGCTCGGACCCACCAGTTATATCTTCGCACGCAAGGAAGTGCCTCCTTATTACGCACAAAAAAATGAATACTCCCCCTGTTAGCTGGGACCTAGTATAGTGGCAGGCTGACTTGTGGGCCTACTAAGTTGACGGGGGCGGAGGGCTTTGTCAACTTAGTCAATATGCATGATTCTAGCTCCAGTGACCGTACGATGTCCATCCAACGGCTGTAGTGCTTCTTCAACCTCTGGTCTTCTTGCTCCAGCCGCCCAAACCAGCGCCGGTCATGCCTCGTGCTCCTACCTCCCATGGCCGGCTGCGATGCGGCGGAGGCCTCACCGCCCTATACTACTCCCACCGCTGGCTAGGCCATCCCTCTACTCACCCATACCCCCTATTATTCTGCGGCGACGGCAGCCTCACAACGCAGCGAACCAGTGAACCCTCGTACTCCTCTACGCGTGGGCATCCACTGTCGCGTCTTCCCCGGCTCCGCATCGTCCCCTTCCTAGGCTTCGCCGTCGTCTACCGCCCTGGTGCTCTCGGCGCGGCGTGGTCAACGTGGTCAAGGAACGGCTTCCATCGAACGTGGACTGTACGTGGAGAGGCTGACAGCTAGGTCCACGGCCGCAGCAAGGAAGTGCCTCCTTATTACGTGCAAAATAATTATTCCTCCACCTGACAGCGGGAGCCACCGGACGGGCCACCGTATTTCGCGAAAAAAATGTTTCCCCCTGACTGCTGGGACCCACCAGCTACATCTTCGCACGCAAGGAAGTGCGTCGCGGCAAAAAAAAACGATTCGCCCCCTGACTGCTGGGACCCACCAGCTGAAGGAAATATGCCCTAGAGGCAATAATAAAGTTATTATTTATTTCCTTATTTCATGATGAATGTTTATTATTCATGCTAGAATTGTATTAACCGGAAACATAATACATGTGTGAATACATAGACAAACGAAGTGTCACTAGTATGCCTCTATTTGACTAGCTCGTTAATCAAAGATGGTTATGTTTCCTAACCATGAACAAAGTGTTGTTATTTGATTAACGAGGTCACATGATTAGTTGAATGATCGGATTGACATGACCCATTCCATTAACTTAGCACCTGATCGTTTAGTTTGTTCCTATTGCTTTCTTCATGACTTATACATGTTCCTATGACTATGAGATTATGCAACTCCCGTTTGCCGGAGGAACACTTTGGGTGCTACCAAACGTCACAACATAACTGGGTGATTATAAAGGAGCATTACAGGTGTCTCCAAAGGGAGATGTTGGGTTGGCGTATTTCAAGATTAGGATTTGTCACTCCGATTGTCGGAGAGGTATCTCTGGGCCCTCTCGGTAATGCACATCACATAAGCCTTGCAAGCATTACAACTAATATGTTAGTTGTGAGATGATGTATTACAGAACGAGTAAAGAGACTTGCCGGTAACAAGATTGCACTAGGTATTGGATACCGACGATCGAATCTCGGGCAAGGAACATACCGATGACAAAGGGAACAACGTATGTTGTTATGCGGTCTGACCGATAAAGATCTTCGTAGAATATGTAGGAGCCAATATGGGCATCCAGGTCCCGCTATTGGTTATTGACCGAAGACGTGTCTCGGTCATGTCTACATTGTTCTCGAACCCATAGGGTCCGCACGCTTAAGATTACGATGACAGTTGTATTATGAGTTTGTGCATTTTGATGTACCGAAGGTTGTTCGGAGTCCCGGATGTGATCACGGACATGAAGAGGAGTCTCAAAATGGTCGAGACATAAAGATTGATATATTGGAAGCCTATATTTGGACATCAGAAGTGTTCTGGGTGAAATCGGGATTTTACCGGAGTACCGGGAGGTTACCAGAACCCCCCGGGAGCCATATGGGCCTTAATGGGCTTTAGTGGAAAGGAAAAAGGGGCAGCCCAAGGTGGCCGCGTGCCTCCCCCCTCCCCTAGTCCTATTAGAACTAGGAGAGGTGGCCGGCCCCCCTCTCTCTCTTTCCCCCTCGGGGAATCCTAGTACAACTAGGATTGGGGGGGGGGGTCCTACTCCCGGGAGGAGTAGGACTCCTCCTGCGCCCTCCTCCTAGCCGGCGGCCCCCTCCCCCTTGGCTCCTTTATATACTGAGGCAGAGGCACCCCAGAAACACACAAGTTGATCCACGTGATCTATTCCTTAGCCGTGTGCGGTGCCCCAGCCACCATATTCCTCAATAATAATGTAGCGGAGTTTAGGCGAAGCCCTGCTGCTGTAGTGCATCAAGATCGTCACCACGCCGTCGTGCTGACGGAACTCTTCCCTGACACTTTGCTGGATCAGAGTCCGGGGATCATCATCGAGCTGAACGTGTGCTCGAACTCGGAGGCGCCGTAGTTTCGGTGCTTGATCGGTTGGATCGTGAAGACGTACGACTACTTCCTCTACGTTGTGTCAACGCTTCCACAGTCGGTCTGCGTGGGTACGTCGACAACACTCTCCCCTCTCATTGCTATGCATCACCATGATCTTGCGTGTGCGTAGGAAATTTTTTGAAATTACTATGAAACCCAAATGTGGCATCCGAGCCTAGGTTATTTATGTTGATGTTATATGCACGAGTAGAACACAAGTGAGTTGTGGGCGATATAAGTCATACTGCCTACCAGCATGTCATACTTTGGTTCGGCGGCATTGTTGGACGAGACGACCCGGACCAACATTACGCGTACGCTTACGCGAGACCGGTTCCCCCGACGTGCTTTGCACATAGGTGGCTTGCGGGCGACTGTCTCTCCAACTTTAGTTGAACCAAGTATGGCTACGCCCGGTCCTTGCGAAGGTTAAAACGGAGTCTATTTGACAAACTATCGTTGTGGTTTTGATGCGTAGGTGAGATTGGTTCTTGCTTAAGCCCGTAGCAGCCACGTAAAACTTGCAACAACAAAGTAGAGGACGTCTAACTTGTTTTTGCAGGGCATGTTGTGATGTGATATGGTCAAGACATGATTCTGAATTTTATTGTATGAGATGATCATGTTTTGTAACCGATTTATCGGCAACTGGCAGGAGCCTTATGGTTGTCGTTTTATTGTATGCAATGCAATCGCGATGTAATGCTTTACTTTATTACTAAGCGGTAGTGATAGTCGTAGAAGCATAAGCTTGGCGAGACGACAACGATGCTACGATGGAGATCAAGGTGTCACGCCGGTGACGATGGTGATCACGACGGTGCTTCGGAGATGGAGATCACAAGCACAAGATGATGATGGCCATATCATATCACTTATATTGATTGCACGTGATGTTTATCCTTTTATGCATCTTATCTTGCTTTGATTGACGGTAGCATTATAAGATGATCTCTCACTAAATTATCAAGAAGTGTTCTCCCTGAGTATGCACCGTTGCGAAAGTTCTTCGTGCTGAGACACCACGTGATGATCGGGTGTGATAGGTTCTACGTTCAAATATAACGGGTGCAAAACAGTTGCACATGCGGAATACTCAGGTTATACTTGACGAGCCAAGCATATACAGATATGGCCTCGGAACACGGAGACCGAAAGGTCGAGCGTGAATCATATAGTAGATATGATCAACATAACGATGTTCACCATTGAAAACTATTCCATCTCACGTGATGATCGATTATGGTTTAGTTGATTTGGATCACGTGATCACTTAGAAGATTAGAGGGATGTCTTTCTAAGTGGGAGTTCTTAAGTAATATGATTAATTGAACTTTAATTTATCATGAACTTAGTCCTGGTAGTATTAGCATATCTATGTTATAGATCAATAGCTCGCGTTGTTGCTTTCATATGTTTTGATATGTTCCTAGAGAAAATTGTGTTGAAAGATGTTAGTAGCAATGATGCGGATTGGATCCGTGATCTGAGGTTTATCCTCATTGCTGCACAGAAGAATTATGTCCTTGATGCACCGCTAGGTGAGAGACCTATTGCAGGAGCAGATACAGACGTTATGAACGTTTGGCTAGCTCAATATGATGACTACTTGATAGTTTAAGTGCACCATGCTTAACGGCTTAGAATCGGGACTTCAAAGACGTTTTGAATGTCATGGACCATATGAGATGTTCCAGGAGTTAAAGTTAATATTTCAAGCAAATACCCGAGTTGAGAGATATGAAGTCTCCAACAAGTTCTATAGCTAAAAGATGGAGGAGAATCGCTCAACTAGTGAGCATGTGCTCAGATTGTCTGGGTACTACAATCGCTTGAATAAAGTGGGAGTTAATCTTCCAGATAAGATAGTGATTGACAGAATTCGCTAGTCACCATCACCAAGTTAGTAGAACTTCATGATGAACTATAATATGCAAGGGATAACGGAAACAACTCCCAAGCTCTTCGTGATGCTGAAATCAACGAAGGTAGAAATCAAGAAAAACATCAAGTGTTGATGGTTGACAAGATCACTAGTTTCAAGAAAAGGGCAGAGGGAAGAAGGGGAACTTCAAGAAGAACAGCAAGCAAGTTGCTGCTCAAGTGAAGAAGCCCAAGTCTGGTCCTAAGCCTGAGACTAAGTGCTTCTACTTCAAAGGGACTGGTCACTGGAAGCGGAACTACCCCAAGTGATTGGTGGATAAGAAGGATGGCAAAGTGAACATAAGCATATTTGATATACATGTTATTGATGTGTACTTTACTAGTGTTTATAGCAAACCCTCAGTATTTGATACAAGTTCAGTTGCTAAGATTAGTAACTCGATACGGGAGTTGCAGAATAAACAGAGACTAGTTAAGGGTGAAGTGACGATGTGTGTTGGAAGTGGTTCCAAGATTGATGTGATCATCATCGCACACTCCCTATAATTTCGAGATTAGTGTTGAACCTAAATAAGTGTTATTTGGTGTTTACGTTGAGCATGAATATGATTTGATCATGTTTATTGTAATACAGTTATTCATTTAAGTAAGAGAATAAATTGTTGTTCTGTTTATATGAATAAAACCTTATATGGTTACACACCCAATGAAAATAGTTCGTTGGATCTCGATCGTAGTGATACACATAATCATAATATTGAAACCAAAAGATGCAAGGTTAATAATGATGGTGCAACTTATTTGTGGCACTGCTGTTTAGGTCATATTGGTGTAAAGTGCATGAAGAAACTCCATGCTGATGGGCTTTTGGAATCACTTGATTATGAATCAGTTGATGCTTGCGAACCATGCCTCATGGGCAAGATGACTAAGACTCTGTTCTTCAGAACAATGGAGCGAGCAACAGATTTGTTGGAAATCATACATACTGATGTATGTGGTCCGATGAATATTGAGGCTCGCGACAAGTATCATTATTTTCTGATCTTCACAGATGATTTGAGCAGATATGAGTATATCTACTTGATAAAACATAAGTCTGAAACATTTGAAAAGTTCAAAGAATTTCAGAGTGAAGTGAAAAATCATCGTAACAAGAAAATAAAGTTTCTACGATCTGATCATAGAGAAGAGTATTTGAGTTACGAGTTTGGCCTTCAGTTAAAAACAATGTGAAATAGTTTCACTACTCATGCCACCTGGAACACCACAATGTAATGGTGTGTCCGAAAGTCATAACCGTACTTTATTGGATATGGTGCAATCCATGATGTATCTTACCGATCTACCACTATCGTTTTGGGGTTATGCATTAGAGACAGCTGCATTCACGTTAAATAGGGCACCATCAAAATCCGTTGAGACGACGCCTTATGAACTGTGGTTTGGCAAGAAACCAAAGTTGTCATTTCTTAAAATTTGAGGTTGCAATGCTTATGTGAAAAAGTTTCAACCTGATAAGCTCAAACCCAAATCGGAGAAGTGCGTCTTCATAGGATACCCAAAAGAAAAATGTTGGGTACACCTTCTATCACAGATCCAAAGGAAAAGTCGTTGCTGAGAATGGATCCTTTCCAGAGAAGGAGTTTCTCTCGAAAGAAGTGAGTGGGAGGAAAGTAGAAAACTTGATAAGGTAATTGTACCTTCTCCTTTATTGGAAAGTAGTTCATCACAGAAATTTGTTCCTGTGACTCCTACACCAATTAGTGAGGAAGCTAATGATGATGATCATGAAACTTCAGATCAAGTTACTACCGAATCTCGTAGGTAAACCAGAGTGAGATCCGCACCAGAGTGGTACGGTAATCCTGTTCTGGAAGTCATGTTACTAGACCATGACGAACTTGCGAACTATGAGGAAGCGATGATGAGCCCAGATTCCGCGAAATGGTTTGAGGCCATGAAATCTGAGATATGATCCATGTATGAGAACAAAGTTTGGACTTTGGTTGACTTTCCCGTTGATCGGAAAGCAATTGAAAATAAATGGATCTTCAAGAGGAAGACAGACGCTGATAGTAGTGTTACTATCTATAAAGCTAGAATTGTCGCAAAAGGTTTTCGACAAGTTCAAGGTGTTGACTACGATGAGAGTTTCTCACTCGTATCCATGCTTGACTCTGTCCAAATCATGTTAGTAATTGCCACATTTTATGAAATCTGGCAAATGGATAAACAAAACTGCATTCCTTAATGGATTTATTAAAGAAGAGTTGTATATGATGCAACCAGAAGGTTTTGTCAATCCTAAAGGTGCTAACAAAATACGCAAGCTCCAGCGATCCATCTATGGACTGGTGCAAGCATCTCGGAGATGGAATATACGCTTTGATAAGTTGATCAAAGCATATAGTTTTATACAGACTTGCGATGAATACTGTATTTACAAGAAAGTGAGTGGGAGCACTACAGCATTTCTGATAAGTATATATGTGAATGACATATTGTTGATCAGAAATAATGTAGAATTATTCTGTAAATCATAAAGGAGTGTTTGAAAGGAGTTTTTCAAAAGATAGACTTCGGTGAAGCTGCTTACATATTGAGCTTCAAGATCTATAGAGATATATCAAGACGCTTGATAAGTTTTTTCAATGAGTACATACCTTGACAAGATTTTGAAGTAGTTCAAGAATGGAGCAGTCAAAGAAAAAGTTCTTGCCTGTATTACAAGGTGTGAAGTTGAGTAAGACTCAAAGCCCGACCACGGCAGAAGATAAAAAGAGAATGAAAGTCATTCCCTATGCCTCAGTCATAGGTTCTATAAAGTATGTCATGCTGTGTACCAGATCTATTGTATACCCTGCACTGATTTGGCAAGGGAGTACAATAGTGATCTGGGAGTAGATCACTGGACAGCGGTCAGAATTATCCTTAGTAAAATAAGGATATGTTTCTCGATTATGGACGTGACAAAAGGGTTCGTCGTAAAACGGTTACGTCGATGCATGTTTTTGACACTGATCCAGATTATTCTAAGTCTCAATCTGGATACATATTGAAAGTGGGAGCAATTAGCTAGAGTAGCTCCGTGCAGAGCATTGTAGACATAGAATTTTGCAAAATACAAACGGGTCTGAATTTGGCAGGCCCGTAGACTAAGATTCTCTCACAAGCAAAACATGATCACACCTTAGTACTTTTTGGGTGTTAATCACATAGCGATGTGAACTAGATTACCGAATCTAGTAAACCCTTTGGGTGTTGGTCACATGACGATGTGAACTATGGGTGTTAATCACATGATGATGTGAACTATCGATGTTAATCACATGGTGATGTGATCTAGATTATTGACTCTAGTGCAAGTGGGAGACTGAAGGAAATATGCCCTAGAGGCAATAATAAAGTTATTATTTATTTCCTTATTTCATGATGAATGTTTATTATTCATGCTAGAATTGTATTAACCGGAAACATAATACATGTGTGAATACATAGACAAACAAAGTGTCACTAGTATGCCTCTACTTGACTAGCTCGTTAATCAAAGATGGTTATGTTTCCTAACCATGAACAAAGTGTTGTTATTTGATTAACGAGGTCACATCATTAGTTGAATGATCGGATTGACATGACCCATTCCATTAGCTTAGCACCTGATCGTTTAGTATGTTGCTATTGCTTTCTTCATGACTTATACATGTTCCTATGACTATGAGATTATGCAACTCCCGTTTGCCGGAGGAACACTTTGGGTGCTACCAAACGTCACAACATAACTGGGTGATTATAAAGGAGCATTACAGGTGTCTCCAAAGGGAGATGTTGGGTTGGCGTATTTCAAGATTAGGATTTATCACTCCGATTGTCGGAGAGGTATCTCTGGGCCCTCTCGGTAATGCACATCACATAAGCCTTGCAAGCATTACAACTAATATGTTAGTTGTGAGATGATGTATTACAGAACGAGTAAAGAGACTTGCCGGTAACAAGATTGAACTAGGTATTGGATACCGACGATTGAATCTCGGGCAAGTAATATACCGATGACAAAGGGAACAATGTATGTTGTTATGCGGTCTGACCGATAAAGATCTTCGTAGAATATGTAGGAGCCAATATGGGCATCCATGTCCCGCTATTGGTTATTGACCGGAGACGTGTCTCGGTCATGTCTACATTGTTCTCGAACCCGTAGGGTCCGCACGCTTAAGGTTACGATGACAGTTGTATTATGAGTTTATGCATTTTGATGTACCGAAGGTTGTTCGGAGTCCCGGATGTGATCACGGACATGACGAGGAGTCTCGAAATGGTCGAGACATAAAGATTGATATATTGGAAGCCTATATTTGGACATCGGAAGTGTTCCGGGTGAAATCCGGATTTTACTGGAGTACCGGGAGGTTACCGGAACCCCCCGGGAGCCATATGGGCCTTAATGGGCTTTAGTGGAAAGGAAAAAGGGGCAGCCCAAGGTGGCCGCGCGCCTCCCCCCTCCCCTAGTCCTATTAGGACTAGGAGAGGTGGCCAGCCCCCCTCTCTCTCTTTCCCCCTCGGGGAATCCTAGTCCAACTAGGATTGGGGGGGAGTCCTACTCCCGGGAGGAGTAGGACTCCTCCTGCGCCCTCCTCCTGGCCGGCGGCCCCCTCCCCCTTGGCTCCTTTATATACTGAGGCAGAGGCACCCCAGAAACACACAAGTTGATCCACGTGATCTATTCCTTAGCCGTGTGAGGTGCCCCAGCCACCATATTCCTCGATAATAATGTAGCAGAGTTTAGGCGAACCCTGCTGCTGTAGTGCATCAAGATCGTCACCATGCCGTCGTGCTGACGGAACTCTTCCGCGACACTTTGCTGGATCGGAGTCCGGGGATCGTCATCGAGCTGAACGTGTGCTCGAACTCGGAGGCGCCATAGTTTCGGTGCTTGATCGGTTGGATCGTGAAGACGTACGACTACTTCCTCTACGTTGTGTCAACGCTTCCGCAGTCGGTCTGCGTGGGTACGTAGACAACACTCTCCCCTCTTGTTGCTATGCATCACCATGATCTTGCGTGTGCGTAGGAAATTTTTTGAAATTACTACAAAACCCAACACCAGCTACATCTTCGCAGGCAAGGTAGTGCCTGACAGTCGGGACCCACCTGGTCGAAGCGTACGTAGCATTGTCATTCTGGTCGCGAACGTGTACGTACATACTGGTCGTAGAGGCGCGCACGTAGCATGTACACGTACATACAGTGGCCATGGTGCAAGAAAGAAAATATGGCCATGTATGTGTACATACGAGCGGGGTCTCGAACGCCTACTCGCGCATACGTACGGCCAGGGCTCATGTACATGGCTGGGTCGGAACGGAGAAACAGCGTCGTCGTGTTCATGGGGAGGCAACGGAATGCATCGTGTTCATGGGGAGGCAACGGAATGAGTCGTGTTCATGGAGAGGCAACGGATTGCGTCGTGTTCATCGGGAGGCAACGGAACGCGTGGGAGCCAACCAGCTGGGTCGGAATGGAATGCGTGGTCGTGTTCATCGGAAGGGCTTCTACATCGACCAGTATGTACGTGCACGTTCGCGACCAGAATGACAACGCTACGTATGCTTTGACCAGGTGGGTCCCGACTGTCAGGCACTACCTTGCCTGCGAAGATGTAGCTGGTGGGTCCCAGCAGTCAGGGGCGAATCGTTTTTTTTTTGCCCGGACGCACTTCCTTGCGTGCGAAGATGTAGCTGGTGGGTCCCAGCAGTCAGGGGGAAATATTTTTTTCATGAAATACAGTGGCCCGTCCGGTGGGTCCCAGCTGTCAGGTGGAGGAATCATTATTTTTCGTGTAATAAGGAGGCACTTCCTTGCTGCGGCCGTGGACCCAGCTATCAGCCTCTCCACGTACAGTCCACGTCCGATGGAAGTCCTTCCTTGACCACGTTGACCACGTCGTGCCGAGAGCACCAGGGCGGTGGATGACGGCGAGGCCTAGGAAGGGGACGACACGGAGGCAGGGAAGACTCGGCAGTTGTTTTCCACGCGGAGCGGAGTACGACTGTACGAGGGTTTACTGGTTCGTCTGCCGTCACCAGAGAATAACAGTAGGTGTGGGTGAGTAGAGGGATGGCTAGGCCAGCGATGGGAGTACGGTCGGGCGGTGAGCCTGTGCGGCAGCACAGCCGGCCATGAGGAGGAGGGAGCAGGCAGTCCCGCTGGCGCTTGTTTGAGCGGCTGGAGCAGGAAGAGCAGAGATTGAAGAAGCACAATGGCCGTTGGATGGACATCCAACAGTCAGTGCTTGTGCGTCAACCTTTTTCTAGGAAATCCTCAAATCTATGGAAAACTGCATACAGCCCATCTGCCATTATTTCTAATAATTTACAGCCCATTTGCTAATTTTTAAGGTTTTTTGGAGCCCATATTCTTTTTGTTAGCATTACAGCCCATATTGTGGCAATGGTTAAAAAATTATATGAAATTTTGCATATTTCGGTAAGGTCCAAACTGTTTTTAATCCCGAAATTTCGACTCACATTCAAACTGATTTTAAAAATAAATGTATATCAATATAAAATCCAACAAATTCTCCACGCATAAAATTTAATGTAATTTAAAATCTTGAAATGAAAAAAAGATATTTAAAACTAATTGCCGATTTGATGTGTTTTAAAAATGTACAACCCATTTCTCATTACTGATGGGCCATTTTGTCGGCCAGCCGAATGAAAGCTCTCCTCGTCTTGAAAGATTTGCAGCCCAACAGGCCTGACAAAGCGACTTACTTGGCAAATCACAAAAAAACTAGGTTGTGGCCGTGGACCCAACTGTCAGCCTCTCCACGTATAGTACTCTTCCGATGGAAGTCATTCCTTGACCACGTTGACCACGCCGCGCGGAGAGCACCACGGCGGTGGACGACGGCGAGGCCTAGGAAGGGGACGACGCGACAGTGGAAGCCCGCGCGGAGAGGACTACGAGGGTTCACTGGTTCGGCTGCGGTGTGAGGCTGCCGTCGCCACAGGGCCTGGCTAGCGGTGGGAATAGTAGGGGGCGATGAGGCCTCTACGGCAGCACAGCCGGCCACGGGAGGCAGGAGCATGCGGCACGACCGGCGCTGCTTTGGGCGGCAGGAGCAAGAAGACCAGAGGTTGAAGAAGCACTACAGCCGTTGGATGGACATCGTACGGTCATTGGAGCTAGAATCGTTCATATTGACTAAGTTGACAAAGCCCTTCGTCCCCGTCAACTTAGTAGGCCCACAAGTCAGCCTCCCAGCAAGGTGGGTCCCAGCTAGCCGAGGGAGTATTCATTTTTTTTGTGCGTAATAAGGAGGCACTTCCGGTGGGTCCGAGCTGACAGCGGGGGGGGGGGCGTTTTTTCTGCGAAATACGGTGGCCCATCCGGAGGGTCCCAGCAGTCAAGGGAAACGATTTTTTTCGCAAAATACTGGTGGCCCGTCCGGTGGGTCCCCGCTGTCAGGTGGAGGAATAATTATTTTGCACGTAATAAGGAGGCACTTCCTTGCAGCGGCCATGGACCTAGCTATCAGCCTCTCCACGTACAGTCCACGTACGATGGAAGCCGTTCCTTGACCACGTTGACCATGCCGCGCCAAGAGCACCAGGGCGGTGGACGACGGCGAGGCCTAGGAAGGGGACGACGCGGAGCTGGGGAAGACGCGACAGTGGATGCCCACGCATAGAGGAGTACGAGGGTTCACTGGTTCGCTGCGGTGTGAGGCTGCCATCGCCGCGGAATAATAGGGGGTGTGGGTGAGTAGAGGGATGGCCTGGCCAGCGGTGGGAGTAGTAGGGGGCGGTGAGGCCTCCGCCGCATCGCAGCCGGCCACGGGAGGCAGGAGCACGAGGCACAACCGGTGCTGGTTTGGGCGGCTGGAGCAAGAAGACCAGAGGTTGAAGAAGCACTACGGCCGTTGGATGGACATCGTAGGGTCACTGGAGCTACAGTCGTGCATATTGACTAAGTTGACAAAGCCCTCCTGTGGGTGAGTAGAGGGATTGCTAGGCCAGCGATGGGAGTACGGTGGGGCGATGTGGCCTGCGCGGCAGCACAGTCGGCCGTGGGGAGGAGGGAGCAGGCAGTCCCGCTGGCGCTTGTTTGAGCGGCTGTAGCAGGAAGAGCAGAGATTGAAGAAGCACGACGGCCATTGGATGGACATCCAACAGTATACAGGCCATCCGTGGAAAGCCTCAAATCTGTGGAAAACAGCATACAGCTCATCTGCCATTATTTCAAATAATTTACAGCCCATTTGCTAATTCTTACGGGTTTTTTTGGAGCCCGTATTCTTTATGTTAGCATTACAGCCCATATTGTGGCCATGGTTAAAAATTATACGAAATTTTGCATATGTCGGTGTGGTCTGAACTCTTTTTAATCCCAAAATTTCGTGTCACATTCAGACTGATTTTAAAAATAAATGTATATCAATATAAAATCCAATAAATTGTCCATGCATAAAAATCAATGCAATTTAAAATCTCGAAATGAAAAAAAAAATATTTGAAAATAATTGCCGGTTTGATGTGTTTTAGAAATGTACAACCCATTTCTCATTACTGATAGGCCATTTTCTCGGCCAGCCGAATGAAGCTCTCCTCGTCTTGAAAGATTTGCAGCCCAACAGGCCTAATAAAGCGACTTACTTGACAAATCACAAAAGAACTGGGCTAGCCATTTTCAGAAAGAAAAAAAACTACTGGGCTGGTCTGTGGTAAACATAAAAGAAAAGGCTGTCTAGACAGGCCAGAGTGTCCCGGACAGCCCAGTTGACACCCTGCTTCTGTCTCAAAAACAAATTAGATAACTGGGCGAGTTGCTAGGTCCCTGGTGTCAGCCGCTCGTTGTGCAATTCTCTCGTTTATTGACTACGTTGACAATGGCATGGGACCCAGATGTCAGAAATCCACTAGGAGGAGCCATTTTTTTATTGGCTTGAAATAAGGAGGCACTTGCTTGCGTACTGCCATGACCTTGGCGGGTCCCTTCTGTCATCCTCTCCACGTACAGTACCAGTTAGTCGTGCTTCAAAACTGATCAGCACGCCATTAAAAAAATAAAGGTCGATAACTAATATGGCACCTCGGGCCAACGCGGTCAGATCGCATTTTGGATGAGAAATTACACACCATGTTTCGTTGACATGTGGTCCCATTCCAACATATCAGTGAGACGACGACGAGTAGCGGGAGTATTTCCGAACGAACGTGTAGGCCGGGGCGCCTCTTCATGAACCGTGGCAAACTCGCAACCGTCCACCGACTCTTCGCCTTTCCCTCTCGATTTGGAACTGCTGTCGCACGCTCTTCCTCTCCCTCCTCCATTTTCCTTCAGCCCTTCACCCTTTCTTTTGCCATTGTTCGATCGTCTTCTCCATGGAGGGAACAGGCCAGAAACGACCCCTTTATTCTTGCCCCGATCTGAAAGATGACGTGGTGGAGGAACTAATTGATCGGTGCGACGTCATCACCTCGGCTAGCATGGCAGGTTCATTCAAGCCCATTCTCGACTCAACTAATAACATCATTACAAAGAACCCAAGAGTCAAGGAGTGGTTTGATCTCCCCTATCTTCTTCACCGTGTCCCTGATGACTGGCGCCGGCACGACGGAGGCCTCGCCCTGTGCAAGTTGATGCCGCTTGATAATGATACGTATGATGTTAAGATGTCGTCGGTTGAGGGCAAGGCTTGGGCGGGTGCAAATGGAGATTGGGTTGTTTACATTGGGTCCAACTGCGAGTGGGAACTTGTGAATGTGTACACTCGTCACCGGGTTCCACTTCCAAAAATCTCAGCACACTGCCCAGAGGTTGAGCACACCGGTAATGTACGCGCGTTCAAATACGATCATGGTGACTGTCTTCTATGGAAGATAGCAATTTGTCGAGTTCCCAACCGCTATTGGAATTACAACAACTATGAAGTTCTTGCTATCTTCGACAAGCTTGTTGCCATCCTTAGTGGTTTGACTCGATGGACATTGCTCAAAAATCAGTTTCTGTGCATGAATGAGTACTGTGATGCAATTCAATATGAGGGCCTTGTGTTTGCTGCCACCACTCGTGGCACTCTTTTTGCATGGTATCCTCGTAGTTTTGGTACTTTTGACTTCCACTGTAATTATAATTGTTTCATCCACATGCATGCGGGTTAGCAAGTTTCCCTTTACTAATTAACCTTCTTCTTGTGTTTTCAAGGTCCTTTGAACATCCCACCACCTATACTTGAAAATTTTTATAACCAAGGGGGAGATGTCGATGGTGATGATCACGAGTAGCGCCCATATACTCTGTGGTGCCTGGCAACTAATACCGATGGATCACCTCTTCTTGTGTGTATACAGCCCACTGATGATGTTACTGCTAAGGAAGAACGTCTCTCCCATGGTCGCACTCTCCGGACCTATTCCAACACCCGTTGCATGGTATTCGGGATGGATACTAGTGTGCCAGCGCCAACTCCTTCTCCCTGGCATAGAACTGATAGTCTTGGAGAAAACTCGCTCTTCCTTGGACAAAACTATCCTATGATGGTGAAAGGCGATCCAACTGCTGTTGACACATTTATGAGAAGCAACTGTGTCTATACCTCGGACATTTGGGTGGTTCCCTACCCTGGTACTGATATAGTAGGCCACTTCAGCCTGGATGATCAGTCCCGTGTTAGTCTCCAGATCGACAACGGATGGCTCGTCCCAGAGAATCACTTGTGGTTCAAAGCAAGCGTTTCCAACGCCGCGGAATGGTTGAGTTGAAGTTCATTTCATGGCTTGTTATTTGTTGTGTGGTGAAAGCTTTAGTATTTATAATGTATCCACGTTGTCGATGTGGGTTGATGATCTGTTGTATGTAATAAAATGATATGCCTGTGATAAACTTACTAAATTTATGAATGGCTTTCGAGTCGCTTCCCTGAGTGAGTGGTGCGACGAGGCAAAAAAATATTTTCCGAATACATAATTGTACGTGCATTGCAACGGGTTATCGGATGAGGCCAATCAACAATAGTAGTACACTATTTGAACTAGCTTCACATGCTTCGCGCGTCGGGCGTGTGTTTTTACTGTAGACATATGTTAATGTGTTCGCTGTACGTAACCAGCACCTCGAATCCTCGATACTAGTACTATATAGTAGGAGTAAGTAGTAGGAGTAGTAGGGTGGCATGGGCCAGAACAAGCATTCAAGTTAAGGAGTACGACACACGCCACCACCACGACATCCATCTGACACCATGTTATTTCTTGGAGTCCATGCTAGAGCAATCTCTTCAACCTCGTCGTTTCTCTAACTTCAGCCATCGCACGGCAGGCGAGGTGGGGGGTTGTTGATAGTCGGTTTCCTTAACTGCGGTCCCACTTGTAAGGCCAACTCCAACGCACGACCCCAAATAGACCTCCATTTTGCACGAACTCCAACGATAATTTTGACTAGAAAAGCAAGACCAAAGAAAACAAGAACCACAAGAATACATTTTACTACTCTTGTAAGTTGGATTAGTGCCTTCTCGATGCATTCATTGTTGATCTGCGGAGGCTCGATCTTGCGTGCTTCTTTCTTCTTCGAGTGTAAAGAAGTAGACGTTGCTTCCTCGCATCTAGTCTCATGTCTAGCCTCTATTCTAGTAGGAGTATCAACAAGTGCACTAATCTCATCTGGGAGCAGAATCGAAGATTTGGTCGGGTTATTCCTCCTTTTGCCGACACGTGGGACATCCAGCATCCAGGTCGTGTCATGAAAGAAAATAGAGTGGTAGCTGAAGCCACGAGATGTGCATCTTGGGTTAAACTGTAAATAGAATCTTACTACACTTGAGTAACTCCAAAAGAGGCCACCAAAGATCTTTATTGGATTTGTTTTTCATCACCAGCACGTCGAGGTGAAAGATGTGCAGGTTCAGTGGGTCCTCTTGCGTTTTCACTGACATGTGGGGCCGCATGTGAGCAAACAGACGATGGGCTTCGCGCATCCGCTGGCTGGCTGAGAAGGGAGATAGAGGAGGGCTGAGCTCGGACTGCAGGAAATTTGTTCTACGTACCTCGATATAGGCTCGATATAGTGGGGTGGCATGGGCCATAACTAGCATTCACGTCTAGCAGTACGGCACACGCCACCCACACGAGTCCCATCCGACACCAATTTTCTTGGAGTCCGTGCTACAGCCATCTCTTCTCCCTCCTGTTTTCTCAGCCATCGCGTGGTGGGCGGGGTGGGGGTTTGCCGATAGTCGGTTTGCTCAACTGCGGTCCCACTTGTAAGTGAATATGCAACACCGCATGCATTCCCGCTTGAGCGGCGTGCCGGACCAACCGTGTGGGGGTGCGACGCGAACACGGCAGGCTTTTCCTTTTGAACTCATAACTTGTAAAATTTGGTTCTGCTCCATGGCGCGACCGATAGATAGAAAATAATGATTTTGCCTAGAGTAATGAGAAGTTTGGTTCTGGCTCCGTTCATGCATTGAGTAGGTACGAAAATTATGAAGTTGATGCGAAAGGTAAGATAATTACTGTAGTATCATATACTACTACATGGATTTGACGGAAAGATAAAAATACATACGGATCCATCAACGTTCAATGACATCCTCATGCCCTAGTGCGCCGGGTCACCAACCGACATGTGAGGAGCAGCGGTGTTGGCAGCGAGCTCAACGTGCTTCGGAAAAGTGTCATCCAAGGTTGCCCTGTGCTCCAAGAAGGCCAGCGTCCTATCGTCCTCCTCTTGCATGTAGTAATCCTTGTGGATGATTTGCGCGTAGACATGGGTGATTATGTCGATGGTGTCTTGTTGCACCAGGCGCTGCGCGGCGAGCGCGACCTCGAGGTGGACATTCTCCGGCGCGACGGCGGGCAGTCGCAGGGCCACCAGTGCGTCGAAGAGGTTGTTACCATTGTGGTCGTTGAGGGTGGTGGGCATCGCAGGGCCTGGGCGCGTCGGCTGGAGGCTTACGTCAAAGTCGTCCGCAAGCTTCTTGACGATGGTGAACCTGTCGAGGAAACCGATGAGGACCTCGTCGAACAAGGAGACGAAGCTGTCGTCCAAGTGGCCCCTCGCCCTGGCGGCCTCAAGCAATACTACCAGGAGACGTTCCTTGGTGCCGGGCCGCAGGCCGGCGTCGTGGACCATCTGGCATAGCCGGCTGATGCTCGCGCTCATCGCCTCCATGGGTCTAGCGTAGCTTCTAGCCAACTGATCTTGCGATTCGAGTGATCACTCAGCCCTTGGTTAGCGTGCGTAGGTGCATAGGATTTCATACTACTCCTCGGCCCTCTACTACACCTGCCTTTGGTTGTATGATAGGTGGGCCAGCCACCCCCTGGGGCCACGTGTCATTCACCCAAAGGAAGTTGCCGTATGTCAATGAAGCTGCGTCCCCCTTCGTGCCGGTGCAGTATAGTCATCTCACCGGACCTCTAGTTGGGGCCAAACGAGAGAGGTTTGATGTTTACTGGTTTATTTGTCCCCTTTGCATTTTGCGCCAAGTTTTGACCTTTGATTTAACTAATAAAATGTTAATGCATGTAAACAAAAATGTTGTGTAAGTCACCTTACGAAAACCAAATAATCCCAAAATACATAGGCACGGTGCATTAACTCCCTCCTTGTTTCTTATTTCGTGACATATCAACCAATGAGAGATGTGGGCCGTGCATGCTTTCAATGACTTGAGACTACCAAACATGACATGCAGTGTTTAGTTCATTCCATGTAATCCTATTAGTACTCTAGTTAGGAGTAACAAAAAAAATTAAATTCTCTCGCTGATAGGAATGAAACACCATGTATTTATTTACAGAGGGAGTAGTACATTTTTGGTGACATGCATTACTAGATATTGCTAGTCAAATACTAAAATCCAGATGGACATGGTAGTACTCCTAAATCCAGACGGTGGTGCTACTAGTACTAGTAGTAGTAATACCAACGTAGGAGTAGTAGTAGGAGTACTAGCACTGTACTATCTGTTGGTTAAATTATTACATGCTGCTCCTCACAGTGAAGTGACAAGGCCCTGCGCCGGAGATGACACCTGAGTATAGGCGCCGTGTTCGGCATACCATAGTCAGCCTCACCGTCTGCAGTCACTATAATCATGGCTGTAGAGCTAGCCTGCTTACAACTAGCCCTGTTCGACATAATTTCCCGTGCGTAGATGCCCGTGCATTGCACAGAACACCAAGATTGGGGGTGGACGGCAGCGGCCATCGCGCCAGATTTTTCCACGGCCTTCTACTCCTAGATATGGTGGGGAGGAGATGAGGGTGATTGTGAGAGAAAAGGAGTTGTTTGTAAATAGGGAACAAGTGCGGGCATCTTTTTGCAAAAATGGAGAAGCTTGGTTTGTATGCGTCAGATCTAGATCCGACGGCTATTGGTGAAAGATGGGAGGCACAACATCATCACCAACTCAGGACCTGTTTGATTCGCATGATTTTGAAAACGCAGGAATAGGACACAACAATATTACAAGTTTCAAATTGATATTACAAATGTTAGGAGTAATGCTACACCTACGAAGAGGGAATTACTAGGAAGTTTACGTAAGAACTTTCGTTACTTTAGGTGGATGCAACATTATCGTACAAACTAAAATCCACCGCCCTGACAAGTCACTAATGGGCGAATAAGTTTTCGAGTCTCTGGCCACTTGATGTTTCAAAAACAAATTCAGCTTCTGCAGAGAAATGAGCTCCACCATGTACCCGCGCGGGTGTGTCTGGGCACGAAGCGTGAGTACGTGCACGGTGCACCTATTCTCTTCTTGTATACGTACACCACTTACGTGGGGTTGTGTGAGAGAGATACAAACCTAGAGAGATATAGTGTGTGGGTTCTTGAGAGTTTTTTTGTGTGGGGGGGGGGTCAATCAAGAAATTGAACATATGCAATGTGTGTGAAATAGAGTCCAAGATATAACATATATATATAGAGGGGCGATCCACGAGAAGAGAGTGGAGGTTTCATCGGCTTGAGGTGTCCATAGAATCTAAGAGAGGGATGATGTGTCTGTGTGTGTGCGCGTGCGATCGATAAAGAGTGCCATCGAATTTGTGTGTTCCCACATCAAAGATATAGAGTTGCTGGCCTACTGGAACGTGAGATGGGACATGTGCAGTTTGTCTCTGTGGCATGGATACCTACCTGCAGCGCTCGACTATCGGTGTGTGGTGGGGGAAGAGGGAGGCCCAATTAACTATAGAGGTACAATGGCTAGTATATGTGTGGAGGAGGAGAGAGTCCTACCTCATGTATTAAGGAGATCGGTCTGCCTCATGTATTAAGGGAGATCGATCGGCATCCATGCATATGTGCAGGAGATGAATAAGGTTGGGAGAGAGACAGAGCTAGAGTGTTGGAGGGGGCGGTAGTGGAGTTGCCTCTAAGAAATGGTGGGATAGGCTTGCTAGAAAAATGGAGGGCACGCCCGCAATATCAATAAGAGAGGAGATGGCTGCTTGTTGTCTGTGCATGTGCGTGTGAGAGACGGGTCAGGAGCCATGCACGAATGATGAGGGGAGACAATGTGGCTGTGGTAAGCAGACGTAACTACATAGGAAGATCAATCGCCCTTTGTAAGAGAAAGGAGAGACATAACTTGTGAGGTACGTCGATCGATGGGGGGGTAGTTAAAGTCGACCTAGGTATATGTTGGGAGATCGATTGGTATACATGCATGTGTGTGTTAGAAGCAAATGAGGCACGAGGAGAAGGATAGAGAGAGAGAGGGATGCATGTAGGAGGTGGTACGAGAGGCATACTATATCGAGGGGGAGGAGTGTGCGAGTACGAGAACGATGAAAAGAGTGGTGGGAGTGAGGCATCGACGGTAACAAGAGAAGAGGGGAAGCTTGTGTTTGTGCTAGGCACACCTGGCTAGAGAGGCATATCGATCGATGTGTGCCGTAAAGAAGGAGCTGGGGGCCTACACACACCGTGGGTGAACGACCTAAAGTGAAAAGACGAATTTGCACGATGGAGCTAGAGAATGCTGAGGGAGGGTGAGAGGGATGCGGGCATGTGCATGCACAAGAGAAAGTTGGCGCTAGCTACAAAGATAAGAGGGTTGTGTGGGTGTAAAAGACGAATAGAGATCATATATATTTCATTATAAAAAGCGAATTCGGATATTTGAAGAATTTATCATAGTGTTTCAACCCGACGGATGTGTGAATATATATAACGGTGATACACATGGTGTGGTTATGAACATGGTATACTACATTTAATATATTTTATCTCTACTCTTATAAAAAACGGAGTTGTTGATGATGGTGTGCCTGCCATCTTGCATTATAGGCCGTCTGATTTATATCTGGCGGATAGCAAGGAAACTATGATGGTTGAAGTTGGCAACAATCATGATTGTAGATTCTTATTGAAATAGAGAAACGAATTCGAATTTAGTTCGAATTGCAGCGGTAGTATAGACATTTGGAATGCACTAAAATGTTGGTATGACTAGGTTACATGCATTATACAGCAGGCGAAAAAAATTAATCGGACATAACATGGATTCATACTCCCTCCTTCCATCTATATAGGGCGTAATGAGATTTTTAAGACCGCCTTTGACTATTGACAAGATTAATAGTACATGACATGCACAATGTAAAAATTATATCATTGAAAGAACCTTTCACAGACGAATTTAATGGTGTGCTTTGTGTAAGTTGCATGTCATATATCATTGCTCTAATATTTGGTCAAAGTTAGCATCGAAAAACGCATTAGGCCCTATATAGATGGAAGGAGGGAGTAGCTTTGAATAGCATTTGTATAGTAAAACAGGGGAAGACTCTCTCTTTGTGTGGTGTGAATAGTTTTATTTTTTTCGTTTTCTTTTTGGTTGAGGGAAGTGCGAATTGATTTGGTACGTACAAGTACAATATTACTAGACGTTAGGCTTGTCCCTAAAATTCAATCCGTGTCTTGTTATATCCCGAAAATTCAGATATCGTGCTCCCAAAACGGGCGCCTTCACAACCCGTGTCTTGCTATCCCGAAATTACAACGCGCGCGAAAACTCCCTCCAGCTTCCAAATCCCGACACGCGAAATCCCCCTTCTAACCTTGAGCTGAAAGGGTCGCTAGTTCAAATCGGTGGGGGGTACTTTTGTAACACACCCTACATTTTGGACAAGCGCATTCCTAAGTCATGCGTCACCCCCTCCCATCGCCCCCTTTTCGCCATTCGAAATCCCAGGCCGCCATAACCTCTCCAATCCAGCCGCGAAACCCCACCCTCCTCCGTCTGCCATGTCACCGCTACCCAGCCGGAGCCTCTTCCCCGACGACGTCGTCCACCGCAACAGCTTGGCGTCCCTCGTCCACCTCCCCGGATGAGGATCCGTCGTCCATCTTGCTGTCCCGCCGGTTTAGCCACCCCGTCCTCCACCTCCAAGGAGCTGCTCCGACGATCGCCTCGTCTATCGCGGCTGCTCCATCCCCACAGCGCTGCCTTAACCTGCTCCACCAGAACCGCAGCATCCTCACCGACTCCTCGGACGATGTCGAGGCCTACTCGGCGCCACCAAAAAGTTTGTACACTCATCGCATTGCACCTTCTCCTTAACTCGACCTCGCGGTGCCGACGTGGCTTCATCCCGCACCCCCATGGAGCGGCTACCTTGAAGCCGGCGCCACGGGCGACATCTCCATGGAGGCTCTCCCCCAGTGCGAGGCCCCTTCGGCGGCGGCGTCCATACCAGCCGGATCTACTGCTGCTGCTCCGGCTCTCGCTCGATCGCTCGCACGCCCAACTGCTGCTGCTGCTCTCCCCCTCGCTCGTGCTGCTGGTCTGCTCCGATTAAGCCACACTTCAGTCGACTGAATCGACTTTTGGGTCAGTCGATTTTCAGGGGTTGGGGGTCTCGCCGGAGTTAAGGAAGAACCACCCGTAGCCGGGACGGGGGCTCATCGGAGAGGTACCCCACTATCTATCTTAGGGTTCAGGGTGGGGCGGCGGGGCTAGAGGGCTGGCCGGGGCGGCGGTGGCGAGTTGTTTCGGGGCGGCGAGGCGGCGCTGGGGCCGGCGGTTCGGCCGGTGGTAGCTGGCGGCTCAGGGGGGTGCAGGTTGAAGATGAACTGCAGGCCCTCCCTAAACTACATGTCAAGTGCCTCTCTGCTACCATTGCGTTCAGTTTCGGTAGTAGCATTCAGATTCCACAGTAAATTTCAGTTTCGACAGTTAAGTTCAGAGTCAACAGTTTTTACCTCATTTGTTGTAGTCAGGTGGTTTTTGGTGATGTTAATTTTACATCCATTTTACATCATCTATTGGAGATGCTATTAGAATCCCACTTGAGATTGACGATGTCTATCTTGTGCTGCTTCAGCCTTGACATCTTACGGCTCACCGAAGCTGCTCCAACGACAGAACGATCCTTCACAACAGAGTAGTGCCCTGGATGCCGTCTACAGATTCCTCAGATCTTCCTCCACACCTCCGACAGCCACCTCTGCCTCAACAGCTTCAGCGACCAACCCAATGATGCTGAGGTCGACACGGCTACGGCAAAGAGGTTGTACACTTGTTGCATCACTTATTACTATACATTCACGTCGATCCATTAGGGCTATTTTGGTTCAACGGACAACATCGATCCACTGGTTGTTACCGTCACTCTAAATTTCTGCATGCTCTCCTTACATAATCTTACCATATTTTTTCGTATGCATGTCAGATATTGTACACAGTCATGCTGAACATGTAGAGAAAAAGAGAAGAGTTTTGTGTGGCAATACAATGTCATGCAGACATTGCTCCATGGTGGGTTCAATGGCAAACCCTCCCCACCCCTCTCCAGATTGTAATCCAGAGGAAGATATCTGTTCTGAGGCGGATTCGGACGCCGCTGACCACTCCTATTTACCCCCAGGGTGTTTGCTCTACCTTGGCATGATGATGTTAGTCATATCATGCATATGTTGCCTTGCAGTGCCTACTTTTGACATCATATATGTCATCTGCTTAGTTTAGACATGTTCTATAATGCTACCTATTTAGTTTCTATATTATATATGGGAATTATGCAGTCTCATGTCTTTTAGCCAGCCATGATATATGTGAAATGTGCAATGCCATCCTGTTTAACCAGGCATCATATATTTGAATGATATCTTGCCCATCCTTTTCTTCATTACATTTCCATTTGTCGAAAATGTTTGTACATTCAACTACTCGTCCTATGAATCAGCCATTTGGGTGGGAGATGGAAAAATCTAGAGTGAAAACAAAGCCTTCAGAGTATACAGTGCTACCTGTTGAAGCAGATCTCTTGTTGGGTCCCGATAGCTCCTCAGAGATGGATTCAGAGACAGATGACCAGTCCTATTCCCCCACTGAGGTGTATGCTCTAACTTGGCATGGTTATACTGCTCATATCATACATACGGTGTCTTGCATTGCATAGTTTAGACATCATATACACAATATTCAACACCGTGTTCTTGGTTCAGACATCATATCGAATGCCCTCTGTTTAGCATATAAATCACATATGTGAATTAAATGATGTGATCATGATTACTTAGATAACATGTAGGTGAATTATGTCATGTGATCTTGTTTAGTTATTCATCATATCTTTGAACTATGCTATGCTATGCTATCCAGTTTAGATAGACATCATAGATGTGAAATTATGTCATGCTATCCGTTTTAGTTAAACAATATACATGTCAACTATTTCATGCCCTCTTTTTTCCACACTATCTATTGCATCTATCTCTCATACAATGTATGTACATTCTACTATGTTTCCTGTTTATCAGCCATTTGAATTGGAGCGGGTGATGCCAGTATCTAGCAGACTAAAAACACGGTCTTCAAATAAAACAGTGCTACCTCTTGGTGGAGATAGCACCCCGGTTGTACATGCACAAGAACCAGCCCTACCACACATAACCCAAACTCTCGCAGATTGTACCCCTACTACGATGGACAGAGAACCAGCTTCACCCAATCTAACCCCAACCCCAGCCAATAGTAACCCAGTTCCTGTTGACACAGCACCATCTCCACCACAGAGCTCCCAAACAAGAGCAGATAGTAAGGCAGCTCCAATGCCCAAAGGGCCAGTACTATCACGGCGAACCCCAACTCCATCAGTTAGTACGCCTATTCCTGTGGAGGAAGCACAACCAGCTAGTAGTAGTTTAGCATCTATCGCATTTTATGTTGTTAAATCGTATGTGCGTATCTTCCCATCTTGGAAATATTATACTGAAGATGAAGGAAAATGCCAGTTGCAGGTGTTTGTCCAGGAGTTATGTGTAAGTAATGTTATTCATGGCAATTACTTTGCTTCGTCCCATACATCCTACCTCCATGATGGTTATAATACAGTAAATTTTCCCATTTTTCTCTATAGAGAAGGTCCGATTTGGAAACTCAGGATGAGGTAACCAGTGCTAATACCTCTGCTATCTTCAAGAATGCTTGGTGGCAGTATCGGAATTACCTGAAGAAAACGTACTTCACCGGCAAAGAAACTCATCAAATTCCCTTACGTTCTCCTGAGACAAATTTACTGGACGATGACTGGGAACACCTTTTTTCTGTACTGGTCCCGAACCAAGAATGTGGTAAGGTCTATGAGCTCATTTTCTATTTTTAAGTATTATACTCTTGCGTCTTACTGTACTCTGTTCATGTAGAACAAGTTCCTAAACCTGAAGAACAACTGTTCTAATTTAACATTCCATTGCTACCATAGGACATAGATATATGTTTGTTTGATGCTTTTATTATGTACTAGTACTTGGCAATAGAAGACTTGGTAGTTTAATCCTGTCCACCTTACTAATGAACCAGTTCACCAAAATGAGTTTCATATACTAGTACATGCTAAACTTCTTATGTGTCTGCTTGTTTCTTCTTTTAGAATGCTGACAGAATATTGGGGAAGAGTACCTTATTAAGCAACGGTAAAGCAAGTAATGCAGATAAGGTTTAGGATAGTGACGCATCCTGTCTTGGTTTAGTGTTGGAGTTACTGGCCACTACCGCTTGCACAAGCTATTCAAACTCACTGTCTGAATCAGTTCGGTTTCTTGAGTCTCAACTACAAGCTAAAAGACATCGATCAGTTGTGCTGCGACAAGAAGTGGAAGGACTGCGGAAGTTCCTGGAGCATTAAGATGCATACTTTCTGGTGCAACAGCAAGCGTTGGAGGATTTTAGCGCCAAACAGGACAAAGCTAATCAGCTTGCTAAGCTTATTGCCAGCATGGTGGATACCTAGGATAACGTTTCTTGAGCTCTTCTGAAGTTGTTTCAGTTTTGCTCTTGTTTTGCTGCCGCATTTATTTGCACTGGTGGCCAATTTTGACAGCCAGTGTATATGATATGCTGCTTTGTTCCCTATATTTGCACTGGTGGCGAACTTTGAGGCCCAGTGGATGTAATATGTGTAATAGCCATGATAGCCTAGCGTTAGTTGCTTGCTTATTTATTTCCTTGTTGTCTTGTTTATTTGTTTGCTTGTAGTCATTGCAGTTCTTTTTCCGCGGTTAACTAGTGGCTGCAATAACCTATTTTTTAAAACTAGGCCACAATAACCATGGGCTAATATTTACTGTAGTGACACTGGGCCTCCTACGGGCCGTACAAATAGTGGGCCTTCTACGGGCCGTAGAAACAGTAGGCCTTCTATGGGCCGTAGAAATGATGGGCCTTCTACGGGCCGTATCATCAATGGGCCTTATACGGGTCGTATGATCGATTGGCCAAACATGGGCCAATAACAGGCCGCATTATGGCCGTAAACGGGCTAGAGTTGGAATCGTCCGTTCATGGGCCGACCGTAACGGGCCATCGTTAATAGGCCGTATTTGATGACGCTATGAAAATGGCCCAACTTATTAACGGACCACAAACGGGCCGACTGTAACCACAGGCTGAATTTGGCCCACAAGCAGAAAATGACAGTAACGGGCCATAAGTAAACGAATGCTGGAAATGAGCCCAAGAATAAATGGGCTCTGAGAAGGCTCAAAGATAACATGGGCTAGAAATGGCCCAATGGAATAAAGGGCCGTTAATGGGTATAAAGTGATACACTTTTCATTACGGGCCAGTTTCACCACGGGCCGTTAATGGGTGTAAAGTGATACACTGTTCATTACGGGCCAGTTTCACCACGGGCCGTTAATAGGCCAAGAGTTACATAGGGCCTCATATGGGCCGAAAGACGTCATGGGCCATACAAGGGCCAGAAGTGAAAACAGGCTGGAATCATATTGGATGGCCCAGATGATGCTACTAGGCCTAATTCGGATAGGGTGTAACGGGCCTTGGGTTAGCGGGCTGTAAATGGGCTATATGCGAACATGCCGTTAACAGGCTTTACATGGGACGGCCCGCCACCTTTTGACCAAGTCAAACGGGCCGGCATTTTCACAGGAATGGGCCTCTGTTGGGCCGTGCTACGTGTCGACGTATCATAGGCGCCTATCTGACCCACTGACGAGCTGACACGTGTTTTGTCCGGCCAATAAGAATTTTACACGTGGAAATTTCCCATTGGTCGAGGTTGTTAACGGGTTATCGGATCCAAAACCCGACCCGATAGCTTAACGGCGTTCCGTTACGGTGGATGCCATGTGTCGGTCACCCTTGACGAAAGCACTTCTGCGATGCGCGATTTATCATCATGGAAGTGGACACTTCTGTGATGATAATTTTGGTAATGTCATGGAACACTTCTACGACAGCACAGGTATGACTATCTTTATTCTGTCATAAATTTGTCATGGATGTACATGCATGACAAAAAACACGACCTACTGTGACAAACACGTATCATCACGGAAGTGTATTTTTTTGTAGTGCATTGGAGTTTTAGGGGGATTTCGCCGGGTCGGGTGGGAAGCTTGCGCGGTTGCGCGCAGAAATGGTCTCACCGATGATTCATTGGTGCCTCTTCGAGCCAACGTTTAGCCAAAAGAACACCTCTCTGGTGCTCAAGCGTGTGCCCAAAGCATTCTACGGCTACGCGGTACCAAGACGTGCCAGAGTAGGACGAAATAACACATACACATAGGGTTTAAAAAATAAACGTTTGCGATATAATTACCTAGAATACGGGTGCTCTCTACGCAACATCGCAAACGATTGTTCGCCCACTTGTGTGGTGTGGAACGCGACATATATAGTTTCACATCACACCGCTGGCTCGCAAACGTCGGTCGGCTTGTAGACAGCCATTCCCTGCGTGTTCAGCTGATCTATGTGTGTGGTTGCTCACGGTTGAGGCGGCTGTGACGTGCTCTCCTCGCATCCCTTCGCACTCTCTACCCACGTCCCTTCGTTCATGCTACCAGCTTTTCGGGGCCGGCGCACAATTACGTACGTTTGGGGTGCCATACGCATGCAGTTGCGCCGGGCGCGGCAAGATGATGCAGTTACGTGCGTTATGATGCAGTTACCTGCTGCAAAGACTGTCATGCGGACGTGCCAAAAATCCAGGTCGCCTGGCCCCCATTTATTCCCACGGCCATTCACCTTAATCTCTCACGCCCCACGACGCAATAAGCACACCCACGACGCCACGTACAGAGAAAGTATCCAACGGCACCAATGGCGCTCCCAGCGGCTGACGAGGATGGGCGGCAGTTCACCACACCTCACGAGGTGGACACTATCGGCGTTCTGGGAACGGGGGTCCCCAGACTTGCCTGCCTGCGGCCTGCAGCATGGCTCAAGTGGGGGCCCAGCGTGGCCCATCTTCATCAGCTCAAGCTTAAGACCCTCGCGAGGGGCCAAGCCTCACGGGGCGGATGATAGAAAGCTTCCTGAGAGGCAGCCTCACCAGGCAGGCTTGCGAGGAGGCAGAGAGATCAAGGCAGGGGTACCTCGTGAGGAGCCCGTGACGCAAGCCATGACGATCGAGACCAGGCGGGTGCCAGGCGGGCGCTGGCCTACGCAGTGTCCTTGTTTCCCCTTTGGTGCAAAGGGGGCAAGCACAGGCCAAGGCATCTGTCGGATTTCGGGTTCTGGCAGACCCTTGAGGTTTGAACACTGGGGTGCGCGCGGAGATTTCGCCTCCTACCTACCTGCACCCCTCCGCCATGCTAGGATAAAACTACGGAAAGAACAACACAAGAGACACAGGGTTTATACAGGTTCGGGCCACCGTTGTGGTGTAATACCCTACTCCAGTGTGTGGTGTGGTGGATTGCCTCTTGGGCTGATGATGATGAACAATACAAGGAAGAACAGCCTCGCAAGGGTCTGTTCTTGGCTGAGGCGATGAACTGCTGGGAGGAGTTTAGTCACCTTTTCTCTCTCCCTCTCCCTCTCCCTCTCTGCTTCCAACCGATCAAAGAGACCCCTTGCTATGTGGCTGGCTGGTCCTATTTATAGATGCCCTGGTCCTCTTCCCAAATATCGAGCGGGAAGGGAGCCAACAATGGTGGGCTAATTTGAAAGGGGACAGCCGGTATCAGCTATCCTGACAAAGGTAGTCTTCGTCTGCGCAAAGCTCTGGTGATGACGCCGTCTTGGGCTCCACAATGACCTCCGTCTCGTACTCCTCCTGGTCTTGGTCTCGTTGAACCGAAATGGCAACCTTTGGCTGATGCCTTGGTACTCCGCGGCTGCGCTTGCCCCCTTTGCACCAAAGAGGAAAGGAGGACGCTGCGCTAGCTGGCACCTGCCTGGCGCCCTGAGTCATCATGGCTTGCGTCACGGGCACCTCGTGAGGTACCCCGCCTTGATCTCTCTGCCTCCTTGTGAGCCAGCCTGATGAGGCCGTGCCTGAGGAAGCTCCGCGTCGTCCGCCCCACGAGGCTTGGCCCCTCGCGAGGGTCTTGGGTTTGTGTTGGTGAAGATGGGCCGTGCTGGGCCCCCCTTTGAGCCACGCCACAGGCCGCAGGCAGGCAAGTCTGGGGACCCCCGTTCCCAGAACACTGACAGTAGCCCCCAGGCCCAAGGCGCGCCCGGACTTGGCCGTGCAGGGAGGCGGAAGGGCAAGAGCGAAGCGCCGCGGGCCCTAACAGCCTGCGGCCTTGGGCGCCGCATGGCAGTTGATTGGACGTGGGCGTCTCCACTTCCCCACGGCGCCTCGGCAACTGCACAGATTGGACAAGTCCCTGCATGCAAAACGGGTCATGATTACCTGCGATCGTGGAGGTCGGCGGTTGGCCTTCGCCGGCTATAAGTACGGAACGGCGCGCTCTCTTCCAGTCCATCCCTCCTTGCTCCTCCTTCTTCCCGATTCTTGCTCCGTCTTGCCGCGATGGCTCCGATCCGCCGGTTCTCGACGGCAGAGAAGGGAAAGGCTCCCCGACACGGACCAGACCCACTCCTGCCGAAGAAACGGCTCATCCCCTGTGGCCCGGACGAGGGGGCCCTCCAGGTGGTGTCGAGGCCTTGGGGCGAGCGGGCGCCGCCGGGGTTCCCGCTTCCATTGTACGCCCACGTCGAGGGCCCCGAAGGAGCTGATGCTGACCACCATGGGCGGCACCGCCGTCGGCACCGGCGGGTCACGAAGGTGTGGGTCGTCCCCCTTGGGGTCCACACCGAGGGCTCCTCCCAAGAGTTCGTGCTCCACGTCGCCATTCCTCTCTAGTCTTAGATCCGCCTTCCTCCCTTCTTCGCCTCCATCATCCCGCGGGGGGAGCCCCTGGAGCTCTGGCTGCAGCACGCCGGCTGCAGCACCCTCGCGACCGAGGCAGAGGTCACGGTCGTCGCCCCGAGCGAGGTCTACATGACTCGGGGCTGGAGAGAGATCGCCCGGGTTTGCCGGACAAGGGGCGTCTTTGCGATCCACTTGGACTACGATGGTGCTTCGGTGATGCTCTTCAAGGTCTTCGATGCGAGCGGGCGCCGGCTGGAGTGCTGCCCCGGTGAAGGTGGCCAGGGTCCTGCTGCGACGAGGACTGGGCTCGCCAACCGCTCCCTTGGCGGCTCCTCGGGCGGTGGAGATGTCGGAGGTTCCAGCGACTCCGGCGAGCCCTTCGCGACTCCGGAGACGAGCAACGACAGCTACGAGCCCCCGAGCCGGCACCGCTCCTGGAGTAGGGTGGGCTCGTCAGGCCGCCGCCGACTCTGATCTGGATGGGGTTGGCGTCGATGCTTGACGGCCCACTGTTGATGATGGCGTCTTTTGTCGGGATGCGTGTAGTTTGCGTCTCTTTAGGATTTGTTCCCTGCGAGGAACCCAAAACGCGCCCCGTGGGGGCTTGTAAGGTGCCTGTGATCCTGTTTTGTTAATATAACCCTTGTCGTAGAATCGCGTGAGTTGCTCATCCCGTCTTAGCTCGGTCCTCCCTTCCGAACCTCGCGAGGGCTTGGTGCTCTGCGTCGACAGGTCCCAGTCCCAAGGCGGCTTCAGTCGTCGCTGGTATGCCAGGGCGCGATGCCGTGGTCAAGGCCAGGAGGTGAGCGACCCGGAGTCCGGTAAGAGCCCCTGAGTCGCGATGCTCAGGAGGTCCCCTTTGGCGCCCAAGCAGCCGTCTTTTGGTGAGAAAGGGGAGCGGCGTCGCTAACAAGGGATAGCATTAGGTGCGGGGATGGTGCCACGGTAGCTAGCGCTTCCGGGCGATGAATTATCTCGAGGATCAGGGGCCGCTCTCTGGTGTGCCGCCGGGTCCGTGCATCGGCAGGCGCGAGGTTGCTCGGTGAGGTCCTCGTGTGTCTCTCCCCCCTCGCCTTTGCTCCCCTTTCTGCTCTATGTCCTCGGGTCCCGGCCCTCGAGCTGGTCTCAGCCGTCGCTGGTATGCCAGGTCACGATGCCGTGGTCAAGGCAAGAGGGTGAGGGCTGGAGAGCCAGTAGGAGCCCTGAGTCGCGATGCTCAGGCACCCCCCTTTAACGTGCAAGCGATTCGCGTGGACGAGAGCGAAGGAGACACCGCAAGAGCCTCACCTGACGAAGCTCCTTCAGGAGGTCCTGCAGGTCCAGCATAGAAAAAACAAAGGGGTTGCCATGACGATTGACAGTCAGCCGTTGGTTGCTTCCGAGGGGTAGTGAGGCACTGAAGGCTTGACGAGGTGACGCTATGCGGGGCTGCCGCAGCCAGAGCTCAGCCATCCAGGTTTATCGGCGTTGCAGGGACGGACCCATGCGCAAGCGTCGTGCCGTTTGGGAGCAGCTCCGTTAGTTGGCGTCAGCTGAGCAGGCAACTAGGTGAAACACATTAGCCGCGAAGGAGTGGATTCGTTCAAATAGATGCTGGGAATGCGGACATCACTGGGTCAGGCCCGAGCGACTTGGGGGGTCATGCAGCCCGAGGGGCGCCCCCAACAAGGTAAGCTAACAACGCGAAATAAAAAGGGGTACACGCCGCAGGGACGGATCCACGCGGCCTGGGAATAATGCAGCCCTGGGGGCGCTCCCAGCTGAAAGTGAAACTTGGAAGATGTCACCTGATGACGTTGAGGATGAAGGGGTGTTGGTGTAGCAGACTCGGTGGGCTGCGGGAGCCGATCCTCATGAGCCCCCTAGGCCCAGGGGCCTCGGGAGGCTCCGGAGGCGCTGGCGGCTCCTCGCGGACCATCTCCATCTCCGCCAGGGCTGCGGAACACCTGGCCTCTCGTGCCTCCATGGTGCCCCTCATGAGGCGCTGGTACATGTCAGCCGCGCTCGGCAAGCCGTAAGGCATGCGAACGTAGCTGTGGGGCGGACCTTCGCAGCGCCCCACTCACGAGGGCCAGAGGCGCTCCAGGGAGGCGACTCGGTTGAGCCCTGGTACGTCGATGCAGACGCGCAGCCCACCATCCTCGCCTGGATGGGGAGCCACTTCTGGTAAGCGGCGGCCGCCTTTCATGACTCTTGACTCCTGTAACTCCTGGATGGCCTTGCTCACGAACTCGTGAGGGTCTGGATCTCCTTGCCTTGCTCCTTCTTGAGGGAAACGTGCTTCGAAACACGCCTCCATGTGGTACCCAAGCGCCTCCCTCGTGACCCTAGCTAGGTTGGTGGCCCTCCAGGGGAGAGTCCCCGAGCCCTGCCTGAGGAGGGTGCCGGGCGCGCTTTCCTATATGATGGAAGGAGGTTCCCCCTGGGCAGGCACGGGCCCAAAGGGGCCTGCCTCCTGAGGGGCCAGGCCGGACGATGTCTTCTTCTTCTTGGGGGCGGCCTCGGGAAGCCTCCTACTTCCGCGATTCGGATCTTCTAGTGACACGGCCTGAAAGGCTTGTTCCAGGGAGCACACCGCGTCCTTCTCTTCACAGGGCACCGTGATGACTCCGCCGCTTCTTGGCATCTTGAGGAGATTGTAGCCGTGGTGAGTTACGGCCATGAACTTGGCTAGCGCTGGGTACCCAAGGATGGCGTTGTACGGCAGGCGAATGTGAGCGACGTCGAAGTCGATGAGCTCGGTGCGGTAGTTGTCGCGTGCCCCGAAGGTGACAGGGAGGCGGACCTGCCCAATCGGGACCGTAGAGTCGTCGGTGATACCGGAGAAAGGCTTGGTTGGCTGAAGCTGGTTGTAGGGCACTTGGAGGTTGTTGAATGTCTCCACGGACAGGACGTTGAGCCCTGCCCCGCCATCAATGAGGGTCTTGGTGACCACCACGTTGTTGATGATAGGGGAACAAAGCATCAGGAGGACTCCAGCTGTAGCCGCACACTTGAGCTGATCTGCTGAGCAGAACGTGATGGCGCACACCGACCACTTGAGAGGGCGCGTGGCTTCGAGCCTGGGGAGGACTGCGTTCACTTCGCGGGCGAACTACTTGAACATGCGTTGAGAGGCTGGGGCTTGAGCCCCGCCCAGGATGCAGGCGATCGCCCGCGGCTCCTGGAAGCCCCCAGCCTCCTCATCCTGGTGGCGGTCCTCGTTTCTCCTTGGCAACAGCGGCAGCGGTGGGAGGCCTGCGTTGCCTTGTGGGCGATCCTCGCGAGGCTGATCCCTCCAGCCTCCCTCGCGAGGCGGGTCTTGCCAGCGATCCTCGCGAGGTTGATCGCGCCACCCCTGGCGCGGGCCATGGTCTTCGCAGCGTCCTGCGTTCCTTCCTCCTCCTCGGCCGTAGCCCCGGTCACCGCGGTCAGGGCGACGGCCGATCCTTCCTTCACGCACGGCTCGGAGTTCTTGACATTCGTTGGTGTTGTGGGTGTGGAGGTCGTGGTACACACAGTACCGGCTGCCCTTGGGAGGTTCGGGCTGATCTCTGCCCCGCTTTGTGTCTGGTTCTGCCGCGAGCACGGCAGCCCCCTTGCGCTTCACGTCCTTGGCCTTGGGCTTCTTCTCTTCTGGGTCTGCGGCAGGCAGCTCGAGGAGGGAGAGACGCCCTTCCTCAGCCCTCGCGCACTTGTTCGCCAAGTTGAACAGCTCCAAGGAAATGCACAGGTCTTCATGCATCGCCAGCTCCTCCTTCATCTTGACGTCGCGCACGCCGTCGGAGAAGGCTCAGATGATGGCCTCCTCAGTCACCTTGGGAATCTTGAGGCGTGCGTTGTTGAAGCGCTGGATGTACTATTGCAGGGTCTCCCCGGGTTGTTGCTTGATGCGGCGCATGTCGCTCACGGCGGGTGGCCGGTCGCGAGTGCCTTGGAAGTTGGCGATGAAGCGGGTGCGCATCTCTTCCCAGGAGGAGATTGTGTCTGGAGCCAGGTTCAGGATCCAGGTGCGGGCCCCGTCCTTGAGCGCCATGGGAAACCAGTTCGCCATGACCTTCTCGTCTCCGTGGGTAGCGTCGATGCCCAGCTCGTAGAGCTGGAGGAACTCCGCAGGGTCGGCCGTGCCGTCGTAGCGAGGAGGCAGGTCTGGCTTGAACTTGCCTGGACACGCGACGCTACGTAGTTCGGTGGTGAAGGCGCGGCAGCCTACTGTGGCCACGGGAGGCCTTGGGTGACGGAGAGCTTGGTCTTGCATGTCCCCACGCGCTGCAGCTGAGAGCAGCACGGGGTCTTGACGCGCGGGAGCAGGAGCATGGTCGCGACGCGCAGGAGCAGGGAGCGCCCGGGCGGCTTCTTGCGGGCGAGGGACTTCTTGGCAGCTCTCTTCTTGCCGCGCTGGCACCTGACGGAGCGGGTTCCGCCCAGGGGCCACGCGCCTTGGAGCCATGGCGTCTTCTTGAGGAGGAGGTGGCCGGGGCGCCGCCGGAGCCTCGTCGCCCGCGCGAGGCGGGGTGCGGTGCAGCGGAATGGACGGCGCAGGAGAGCCCCCTGCGGCGCGGACGAGCTCGGCGACGCGGTCGAGCCATTCTTCATAGACGTCGTCGATGGGACGGTAGCCCAGGAGCTCCTCGCAAGACAGCTCTTGCACTACCGCCCCGTCGACGACCTCTACGAGGACTGGCTCACCCGCACCGAGCTCGTCAGCACCGCAGGGGGCTCCCCCTTGCCGTCCCTCTCGCTGCCTCGCCCACCATTCCGCGCAGGAGGCGGGGATCAGGAGGTTCCTCCACCATCTCCTCCCCAAGAAGGCGCCCTGGCTCCAAGGCGCGCGGCCCCAGGGCGAGACCCTCCGCGTCCGGCACTTGCGCAGCAAGAAAGGAGCTGCCAAAAAATCCCTCGTCCCCAAGAAGGTGCTCGCGCGCTCCCAGCACCGGCGCGCCAAGATCGCGTCCCTGCACCTCCACGCCAAGGCCCCGTGCTGCTCCAAGCGGTGGCGCGCGGTAATCCCCAGGAACAAGCCCAGCATCAGCAAAAGGCACCTGTGGCCACAGCAGGTTGCCGCGCCCTCACACCCGAGCTATGCGGCGTCGCATGGCTGGGCAAGTTCAAGCCTGACCTGCCCCCTCGCTACGATGGCACGGCGGGCCCCGCGGAGTTCCTACAGCTCTACGAGCTATGCATCGAAGCCGCCAACCGAGACGAAAGGGTCATGGCGAACTGGTTTCCTATGGCGCTCAAGGACGGGGCCCGCACCTGGCTCCTAAACCTGGCTCGTGGCACAATCTCCTCCTGGGACGAGATGCGCACTCGCTTCATCGCCAACTTCCAGGGCACTCGCGACCGGCCCCCTGCCGTGAGCGATCTACGCCGCATCAAGCAGCAGCAAGGGGAAACCCTGCAGAAATACATCCAGCGCTTCAACAACGCTCGCCTCAAGATCCCCAAGGTGACTGAAGAAGCCATCATCTCGGCCTTCTCCGATGGCGTGCGCGACATCAAGATGAAGGAGGAGCTAGCAATCCATGAAGACCTGTGCACATCCCTGGAGCTGTTCAACTTGGCGACCAAGTGCGCCAGGGCTGAGGAAGTGCGCCTTTCCCTCCTCGAACTCGCGGCTGCCGACCCAGAAGAGAAGAAGCCCAAGGCCAAGGACATGAAGCGCAAGGGGGCTGCCATGCTTGCAGCGGAACCAGACACCAAGCGAGGCAGGGATCAGCCTGAGTCATCCAAGGCCAGCTGGTAGTGCGTGTACCACGACCTCCACACCCACAACACCAACGAATGTCAAGAGCTCAGGGCCGTGAGAGGTGGACGTGTCGGACGATGCCCCGAGCACAACGACAGGGGCTATGGCCGAGGAGGAAGAGGTGGCGGACGATGGGAAGACCGTGGCCCTCATCAAGGGTGGCGCGACCGACCTCACAAGGATCGCTGGCAGGACCAGCCTCGCGAGGGAGGCTGGAGAGATCAGCCTCATGAGGATCGCCCGCACGGCAACGCAGGCCTTCCTCCTCTGCCGCCACTGCCAAGGAGGAACGAAGGCCAACATCAAGACGAGGGGGCTGGGGGCTTCCAGGAGCCGCGTGCAATCACTTGCATCTTTGGTGGAGCGCAGGCCCCAGCCTCACATTGCATCTTCAAGCAGTTTGCTTGCGAGGTGAATGCAGTCCTCCCCAAGCTTGAGGCCACGCGCCCTCTCAGCTGGTCTATGTGCGCTATCACGTTCAGCTCAGCGGATCAGCTCAAGTGCGCGGCAACAGCCGGAGTCCTCCCGATGCTTTGCTCCCTAGTCATCAGCAACGTGTAGGTCACCAGGACCCTCATTGACGGCGGAGCAGGACTCAACGTCCTGTCCGTCGAGACGTTCGACAAACTCCAAGTGCCATACGATCAGCTTCAGCCGACCAAGCCCTGCTCAGGAGTCACTGATGGTTCCACTGTTCCAATAGGGCAGGTTCGCCTTCCAGTCACCTTCGGGCAGCGCAACAACTACCGCACAGAGCTCATCGACTTTGACGTCGCCCACATCCGTCTGCCATACAATGCCATCCTCGGGTACCCAGCCCTGGCCAAGTTCATGGCGGTGACTCACCACGGATACAATGTCCTCAAGATGCCAGGAAGCGGTGGAGTCATCACCGTACCCTGTGAAGAAAGGGACGCAGTGTGTTCGCTTGAGCGCGCGTTCCAAGCCACAGCAATCGAAGAACCAGAGCACAAGAGCGGAAGACTTCCTGAGGCAACCCTTAAGAAGAAGAAGGTTTCGCCTGGCCCAAGCCATAAGGAGGCAGGCACCTCCGAAGGTGTTGCGTCAGGATCTGCGCCCAATCAGGGAGCGCCACCCTCTCTCGCATAGGAAGGCGCGCGCGGCGCCCTCCTTAGGCAGGGCTCGGGGGCTCTTTCTTGGAGAGCCACCGACTTTGCCAAGGTCGCGACGGAGGTGCTCGGGCACCACTTAGAGGGGTGCTTCCAGGCACGTTTCCCTCAGGAAGGTACAAGGCAAGGAAGACCAAACCCTCAGGAGTTCATCGCAAGAAACACCCAGGAGCTACAGGAGTCGAGAGTCATGCGCGGCAACCGCTGCTTGCCCCCTGTAGCCCAACATCCAGGCGAGGATGGTGGGCTGCGCGTCTGCGTTGACGTGCCAAGGCTCAACCGAGCCGTGTCTCAGGAGCACCTCTGGGCTTCGCGCGTGGGGCGTTGCAAGGGTCCACCTCACAGCTACGTTCGCATGCCGTTCGGCCTGCCGAACACGGTCGCCGCTCATCAGCGCCTGCTGAGGAGCACTCTGGAAGGCCAGGAGGTCAGGCATTGTGCGGTCCAGGCAGAGATGGAGATGGCCCTTGGAGACCCACCTGTGCCCCCGGAGCCTCCCGAGGCCCCTCGGCCCGGGGGCTCGTGAGGGTCGACGTCTTCATCGTGCATTGCCCGCTTCTTCAACATCACTTCATCTTCAACGGCACAAGGTGACATCTTTGTAAGTTCCATTTTTAGCTGGGAGCGCCCACAGGGCCGCATCATTCCCAGGTCGCGTGGGTCCGTCCCTGCGGCATGTATCCATTTTGCTTATGCTCTTTACTTACCTTGCCGGGGGTGCCCCTCGGGCTGCATCATCCCCGAGCTGCTCGGGCCTGGCCCAGCGGTGTTTGCTTTTTCCCGCGTCTACTTAAAATGAATTTGCTCTTTCGCGGTTAATTGTCACCTGCTGCTTATCGCGGACTTCTCCGCTTTCATGCAAAGCGCTTGCACGTTAAAAGGGGGTACCTGAGCATCGCGACTCATGGGCTCCTACTGGCTCTCCAGCCCTCACCCCCTGGCCTTGACCCACGGCATCGCGACCTGTCATACCAGCGGCGGCTGAGCTAGCTCGAGGGCCGGGACCTGAGGATGTCGAGCATTTACATTCTAACCACCCTGCAGGAACACACCATTGATAAAGTCCTAAAGCCAGGCGCAACCCGCCTCGAGGTAGGGCCTCGTGAGTCCCGCGCTGGCTCACGAGTGCCCAGATACACCTCTCCTAGCCCTACCATGCCGGCCACGTGTCAGGGCGGGTCTATACACGCCCCGGGGGCTCCTCCCGGAGGGGAGCCCCCTCCCACGTACCAGTGGAAGCACCATGCTCCGCGCTGGCTAACGACACTGCCGAGGAGCGGCTATGCTCGTACACATACGGAAGTGCTATGCTCCACACTGGTGATAAACAACTGAGGGCGGCCTACGGCCATACCAACCTCAGGGAGCCCAAAGCTCAGTGTCCGGCACCATCGCAACGCCTCCCCTAGGGAGTGTCGCGCGAGGGGGCTGGGGGCTACGCCCGGGCCTTCCCCGAGCGCACGCCACCCAGCCAGGTTCCTCGGACCTGGTCGTCACGTGCCCCTCCCTGAGCGGAGCCAAGGTATGGAAACCCGTTTGAACGTCAAGGGGGACTCCTGAGCATCGCGACTCAGGAGCCTAACTTGCCCCATAGCCCCTCACTCCTTAGTCCCGTCCTGGTTTCCGGTCGGGGCTAACGCTGGGTGAGGTATGCGCGGGGCCGGGCCCTGCCAACGCAGAACGACCAATCAACTCCTTTCCTACTTGTTTCTCGCGCGCCAAGGGGGACTCCTAAGCATCGCGACTCCGGAGCCTAACTTGCCACATAGCCCCTCGCCCCTTAGTCCCGTCCTGGTTTCCAGTCGGGGCTAACACCGGGTGAGGTATGCGCGGGGCCGGGCCCTGCCGACGTAGAGCGCGAGCAAGTAGGAGAGAAAAATGCAAATTCCAGGAAATTCAAAGCAAGTATTACAAGCCATAGATTGTTTCACGACGCCAAACACAAGTTTAAATGCCTCCGCGAGGAATGGTGCATGTTGCAGGAATAAAAACAGGACAGAAGCCGCGAAGGGATCACTCTCCAGTGGCGCCGCCGCCTGTGGTGGAGTCACGCTGGGCGACTCCGCCTCCTGGGGCCGCGGAGCTGGTGGCACCGCGCCCGGGCAAGATGTTGAAGGCGCGGAACCTCCCCGGCAAATATTCGGCTCAGCCTTTCACGGCCTCAGCGACAGCAGCAGCAAGGTCGCTGCTCACGGGTTCCAGCAGGCTGTCGAAGTCGACGTTGGGGTCGCACAGGTAGACGTGGCTGAGGACACGCGTCAGCACCGCAGAAGACAGGGCACGCGCCTCGGCCTCGGCCATGAGGCCAAGGCCATCTATGACATCTTCAAGTGCATGGACCAGGAAGGGAAGCAGCTTGGCGGGGCCGTCTTCCGCACCGGCCAATGGCTCTTCCAAGCCGCTCTCGTAAAGCGTCTTCATCACGGCGCGAGCCTTCTTCTCCATCTTCGCGAAGGCCGCCCGATCCGCCGCCAGGACCTTTGCCTTGGCGTCTAGCTCGGTCCTCTCCGCCTTCAGCGACCACTCCAGCGTCTCCAATCGGCCATGGCGGTCATCAAGCTTGACGTCCCGGTCCTTGACGGCAGCCTCCCGAGCCTTCATCTCCTTATCTTTCTCATAGCGGCCATGGACCTCCTTGGCGAGCTCGTCGTGCAGGCCTTGCAGCTCGGCCTCCAGCGCCTTGCAGCGAGCCTGGGCAGCCGCAGCGTCGCGAGCGGCCTTGGCTTGGTTGGTGGCCTGCTTCTCCCCATCAGAGGCCGACACGGCCTGGCTCAGCGCCGCTCGGACGGAGGCAGCGGAATGGGGCCAGCCAGAAGCTAGCTCCAGGCGCCCGGCCGCTAAGTGAGGGTCCGCGCTCAGAAGATCCTCCCGCAGCTGGCTTAGTTCGCTGGCGACCTGGTCTAGGATGGAGGCAGAGGGAACAGAAGAAGTGGGAACCGGCGGAGCGGGCGAAGAGGACGGCTTGGCGGGAAGGAACCCCCTGGGCCTTGGCTGCCCCGGCTGCAGCATCGAGCGCAGTTGACTCCAGGGTCAGCAGGGCCACGGGGTCTGACTCCTCGCCGAGGCGTCCTAGTCGGCCTCGCAAGGACGACCGGGCAGGGGAGGCGCGAGCCTCGCCCTCTTCCTCCCTAGCAGACAAAGGCGCCGCCCCAGCAGATGGACACGCCCCAAGCAGGGCCGCAGAAGCCCCTCTCAACCTCTTCGCCGCAGGCGCCAGCCTGACAAAGAATATGGACGTCAAGCCCCGGCGGCAGAAACCAATCAAAGCATGAATCGAGCACTTACTGGTCGTCGCTCGCGGACTCGAGCAACCTCCGGCCAAAGTTGAAGCCCGAGAGCTTATAGCTGGGGTCAGCCTCGGGAGGCCCGGAAGCAGAGGGCACGTCAGGAGGGCTGGAGCTGGCCTCAGACCGCTCAGGGACCAGAGCAGACCCTGGGGGAGCCAGCCCCGACCTACCCTTCCTTGTGACCAAGGGAGAGTCCTCCCCTCCTCGCCTGGTGCCAGCCTCGTCGTCGTCCGGTATGGAGCGGAGGGCCTGGGACCTGCGCCGAGGGAAGGACTCCCTCGACTCCTCGCCAGTCGCCTCAGAGTCAGACTCTTCCTCCTCCGCCTCTTCTTCCCCCTCGCTCCTGCTGGAGCTGCCGGAGGACACATTCACCATCGCCAGCGCCGCAAGACCCTCGAGAGCTTCCGCGGGAACCAGCCCCTCACCATTGAAGGTGGGCATGGCGTTCACCACCTGCTCCCAGTCGTCACGAAGGAACAGGGGGACGGGGGTGCCCACCGGCCTCGCCACATCTCCCCCAACCAAGGAATGGAGGGCCGCGACCAGATTCTCGTTGGTCAGGGCCTCAGAGCTTAGGCGCAAGGCGGCGTCCGCTTCCCCAAGCCTCCACAACGGGAGCGAGTGCTCCTGGAGTGGAGCCACCCGGTGCACCAAGAACTCCCTCAGGAGCGTGGCCCCGGTCAGCTTCGCCGCCCCCAAGTTGCTTGGCCTCGGGTCCGCGTTCATCCTCTTCAGCACCGCCCTCGCACGGGGGTCGACGAGCTCCGTGCGGGACCACGCGTCGACAGCCTTGGGCTTCCCCGTAGGCAACACCAGACGGGGGTGGAGGCGCCCGACGTCCACCATGACCCACTTGCTCCGGAAGCCTTCGATTTTCTTCCCAGGCTTTGAGATAGCATTGGAATTAGAGTATGCGGTGAAGCTCGCACATGCGGAGATATGGCCATCAGAAACCCGGAGGGAAAAATAGTGACGCAACAAGGCCACCGAGGGCTTTACCCCGACGTGAGCCTCACAGTAGTAAGCAAAGATCGCCAGGAGAAGAACAGAGTTGGGGTGGAGATGCAGAGCCTGCAAGTTGTACTGGCGGAGAACAGCAAAGAAGAACTCAGAGAAAGGAGGCACCAGCCAGCGACGATGGCGCTCACAAAGAGCGGATAGAAGGTACTCCGGTTGCCTTCGGGCTGGTCGGAGCCGGCCTTGAGCACAGTCGCCCCCTTGCTGCCCTGCGCCACCGTAATCAGGCGCATGAGGGTGAGGTTCTTCTCCGGCAGGTTCGGGGATCTAGAGCCGGCGAGTACCAGGCCTCGGTCGGGGACTTGCGAGGCTCCATGGTGTGCCAGATGAAGAGGATTGAGACAGATCTGGAGGATTTCGGGAGCAAGAAGGAGGAGAGCGAGAAAGGGGATCTGGGGCGAGGCGAACGAGAACACAGCAAGTAAGTTTGGCCCGGGCACCTCTTTTGTCAGATCGACAGTTGCTGAGGCGTCGTGGGGAAGCGCAGACGCCCACGTCCAATCAACCGCCATGCAGCGCCCAAGGCCGCAGGCTGTTGGGGCCCGCGGCGCTTCACGCTTGCCCCTTCGCTTCTCTGGCAGGCCAATCCCGGGCGCGCCTTGATAACCCACAAGTATAGGGGATCGCAACAGTTTTCGATAAGTAAGAGTGTCGAACCCAACAAGGTGCTAAAGGTAGAACAAATACTCCCTAAAGTTCTATCAACCACCGATACAACTCTACGCACGCTTGACGTTCGCTTTACCTAGAACAAGTATGAAACTAGAAGTACTTTGTAGGTGTTGTTGGATAGGTTTGCAAGATAATAAAGATTACGTAAATGAAAAGTAGGGGCAGTTTAGATAAAAGAAACAATAAAGTAAATATAGCGAGTGTGGAAAAGTGGTGGTAGGAGTTGCGAAATTGTCCCTAAGCAATTGACTACTTTACTAGATCGATAGCAAGTATTATGTGGGAGAGGCCACTGCTAGCATGTCATCCCTGACTTGGAATTCTATGCACTTATGATTGGAACTATTAGCAAGCATCCGCAACTACTAATGTTCATTAAGGTAAAACCCAACCATAGCATTAAGGTATATTGGTCCCCCTTCAATCCCGTATGCATCAATTTCTATGCTAGGTTGAAGCTTCTGTCACTCTTGCCCTCCAATACATAGTCCTATCAACATACAACTAACCCTAGGGTGTGACCACGCGCGCAATCATATGATGGGCACCAAAGGACAGCAACATAACCACAAGCAAATTAAATCAATCATAGCAATTCATCAACCACCGATAGGACAACGAAAATCTACTCAGACATCATAGGATGGCAACACATCATTGGATAATAATATGAAGCATAAAGCACCATGTTCAAGTAGAGGGTACAGCGGGTTGCGGGAGAGTGGACCGCTGTAGATAGAGGGGGGAAGGTGATGGAGATGTTGGTGAAGATGGCGGAGGTGTTGGTGTAGATCGCGGTGATGATGATGGCCCCCGGTGGCACTCTGGTGCCACCGGAAGCGAGGGGGAGAGAGCCCCCCTCCTTCTTCTTCTTCCTTGACCTCCTACCTAGATGGGAGAAGGGTTTCCCCTCTGGTCCATGGCCTCCATGGCACGGGAGGGGCGAGAGCCCCTCCGAGATTGGATCTGTCTCTCTGTCTCTCTCTGTTTCTGCGCTCCCCGATTCTTCCCTTTCACCGTTTCTTATATTCCTCGAGATCCGTAACTCCGATTGGGCTAAAAATTTGACACGATCTCTATCTAGATATTATCTTTCTTGCAGCGAAAGAAGGGCTCCAACCGCCTTACGGGGTGGCCACAAGGGTCAGGGGCGCGCCTGACACCCTGGGGCGCGCCCCCTACCTCGTGCGCCCCTCAAGCATCGTCTCGCGTGGATTCTTCTTCCCAAAAATCATATATATTCAAAAAAAATCTCCATCAGTTTTTATTCCGTTTGAACTCCGTTTGATATGGATATTCTGCAAAACAAAAAACATGCAACAAACAGGAACTGGCACTGGGCACTGGATCAATATGTTAGTCCCAAAAATAGTATAAAAAGTTGCCAAAAGTAAATGAAAGTTGAATAATATTGGCATGGAACAATCAAAAACTATAGATACGACGGAGACGTATCAGCATCCCCAAGCTTAATTCCTGCTCGTCCTTGAGTAGGTAAATGATAAAAAAGATAATTTTTTATGTGGAATGCTACCTAGCATAATGTTGATCATATGTCTAATCATGGCATGGATATTAAGATACGAGTGATTCAAAGCAATAGTCTATCATTTGACATAAAAATAATAATACTTCAAGCCCACTAATAAAGCAGTCATGTCTTTTCAAAATAACAAGGCCGAAGAAAGTTATCCCTACAAAATCATATAGTCTGGCTATGCTCCATCTTCACCACACAAAATATTCACATCATGCACAACCCCGATGACAAGCCAAGAAATTCTTTCATACTTTTGACGTTCTCAAACCTTTTCAACTTTCATGCAATACATGAGCGTGAGCCATGGACATAGCACTATAGGTGGAATAGAATATGATGGTGGAGAAGACAAAAAGGAGAATATAGTCTCACATCAACTCGGCGTATCAACGGGCTATGGAGATGCCCATCAATAGATATCAATGTGAGTGAGTAGGGATTGCCATGCAACGGATACACTAGAGCTATAAGTGTATGAAAGCTCCAACTGAAACTAAGTGGGTGTGCATCCAACTTGCTTGCTCATGAAGACCTCGGGAATTTTGAGGAAGCCCATCATCGGAATATACAGCCAAGTTCTATAATGAATATTCCCACTAGTATATGAAAGTGATAACTCAAGAGACTCTCTATATGAAGAACATGGTGCTACTTTGAAGCACAAGTGTGGAAAAAGGATAGTAGCACTGCCCCTTCTCTCTTTTTCTCTCATTTTTTTTATTTTTTTATTTTTTTTATTTTTTGGTGGGCTTCTTTGGCCTCTTTTATTTTTTTGTAAAGTCCGGAGTCTCATCCCGACTTATGGGGGAATCATAGTCTCCATCATCCTTTCCTCACTGGGGCAATGCTCTAATAATGATGATCATCACACTTTTATTTACTTACAACTCAATATTACAACTCGATACTAGAACAAAGATATGACTCTATATGAATGCCTCCGGCGGTGTACCGGGATGTGCAATGATCTAGCGTAGCAATGACATCAAAAAACGGACAAGCCATGAAAACATCATGCTAGCTATCTTACGATCATGCAAGCAATATGACAATGAATGCTCAAGTCATGTATATGATGATGATGGAAGTTGCATGGCAATATATCTCGAAATGGCTATGGAAATGCCATGATAGGTAGGTATGGTGGCTGTTTTGAGGAAGGTATATGGTGGGTTTATGGTACCAGCGAAAGTTGCACGATACTAGAGAGGCTAGCAACTGTGGAAGGGTGAGAGTGCGTATAATCCATGGAGTCAACATTAGTCATAAAGAACTCACATACTTACTGCAAAAATCTATTAGTCATCAAAACAAAGTACTACACGCATGCTCCTAGGGGGATAGATTGGTAGGAAAAGAAAATCGCTCGTCCCTGACCGCCACTCATAAGGAAGACAATCAACAAATAAATCATGCTCCAACTTCACCACATAATGGTTCACCATACGTGCATGCTACGGGAATTACAAACCTCAACACAAGTATTTCTAATAATCCACAACTACCCACTAGCATGACTCTAATATCACCATTTTTATATCGCAAAACTATTGCAAGGAATCAAACATATCATATTCAGTGATCTACAAGTTTTATGTAGGATTTTATGACTAACCATGTGAATGACCAGTTCCTATCATCTCTCTAAATAGATATAAGTGAAGCAAGAGAGTTTAATTCTTTCTACAAAAGGTATGCCCACGCTCTAACAAATATAAGTGAAGCAAAAGAGCATTCTACAAATGGCGGTTATCTATGTAAAGAGAAACATGCAATCCAAACTTCAAATGATATAAGTGAAGCACATGAAGCATTCTATAAAGCCATACTCAAAAGATATAAGTGAAGTGCAAAGAGCATTCTATAAATCAACCAAGGACTATCTCATACCAGCATGGTGCATAAAAGAAAAATGAAAACTAAATGCAAAAGACGCTCCAAGATTGCACATATCGCATGAACGAAACGAATCCAAAAACATACCGATACTTGTTGAAGAAAGAGGGGATGCCTCCCCAGCATCCCCAAGCTTAGACGCTTGAGTCTCCTTGAATATTTACTTGGGGTGCCTCGGGCATCCCGAAGCTCGAGCTCTTGCCTCTCTTCCTTCTTCTCACATTGAAACCTTCGCAATCATCGAACACTTCATCCACACAAAACTTCAACAGAAAACTCGGTAAGATCCGTTAGTATAATGAAGCAAATCACTACTCTAAGTACTGTTGCAAACCAATTCATATTTTTTTTTGCATTGTGTCTACTGTAATATAACTTTTTCATGGCTTAATCCACTAATATGAATCGATAGTTTCATCAAAACAAGCAAACTATGCATCAAAAACAGAATCTGTCTAAAACAGAACAGTCTGTAATAATTTGAACATTCACCATACTTATGATACTTTATAAATTCTACCAAAATTAGGAAAAACAAAACAATTTGTATAGGAAGACAGTGCAAAAAGATTCAGAACCATTTGACGTTCCAGCTAAAAATTTAAAATCATGCACTACAGCCAAAGTTTCTGTCCTGCACCGTCGAACCATCAAGCAAATGTAAACATCCTAAAGGCAAACCTTGGCACATTATTTTTATAATATAATGGAATTGTACAAGGGGATAATTATTTTTATTGATAAGTTTATGTAATCAAGATTCACAAAGTTGCCGTGAGCATGAACAAAGTTCAAGGAGCTCTCCCACTTCAACAATGCTTGTCTTTCTCACTTTCGCTTTCCTTTTTGAAAAAGTTTTGGGTTCCCCTCTTTATTTTTGTTGTTTTTAAACTATATGAAAGCACTCAACAGAAATAAATGACTCTCTAAAACTTCCGGGTTGTCTCCCTGGCAGCGCTTTCTTTAAAGCCATTAAGCTAGGCATATAATGCTCAAGTAATGGATCCACCCGGATCCCAAGGTATATCAAAGCCAATTTTAATTAGTAATGATTTGTAATTTAGTAGTGAGCACAAAGCAACATATATCATGTAATGACGAAGTATAACTCTCTTCCTATGCATCCGCATGTCATAAATGAACAATTCATGCACACATAGTAAAGGCCAATGCATAGTATAAACAGTTTCTTGCAATTTTATCGTATTGGAAACATAGAGAGGTGGAGATATAGCTCCTCTCCCATAATAATTGCAAGTAGGAGCATCAAGCACATCCATATTATATCTATCAAAATCATCATGTAAAACGGTAAAAGGCAACCCATCAATATAATCCTTAATAAGAGCAAACTTCTCCGATATAGTATAATCGAGAGGATTCAAGAAGATAATAGGACTATCATGCGTGGGTGCAATAGAAACAATTTCATGTTTAACATAAGGAACTATAGCAAGTTAATCTCCATAAGCATCATTCATATTGGCATCTTGCCCACAAGCATAGCAAGCATCATCAAAAAGGGATATTTCAAGATAATCAATGGGATCATAATAGTCATCATAGCAATCATCCTTCGGTAAGCACGAAGGGGAATTAAAAAATGTATGAGTTGAAGAGTTACTCTCATTAGAAGGTGGGCACGGGTAGCTAATCCGGTCTTCCTCCTTTTGTTCTTCGCTCTCCTCCTCATCTTTTTCATCCAATGAGCTCACAGTTTCATCAATTTCTTCTTCCATAGACTCCTGCAAAATATTAGTCTCTTCTTGGACAGCGGATTATTCCTCAATATATAGTTTAACATAGGCATTAGAAGCATAATTACCATAGCAATATTTAAGTATGGCAAAATTTTCAGATTTATGAAAAGTAGCATCATACTTTTGAGTCAAAGAAGCAATTTCACAAGCACCCTTAAAAGCAACAAATTCTTCAATTTGTTGAACATCATAGTAATTGTAAACACCCTTAGCATATGAAGATACGATTCCATTATCACTAAACTCACATTGATAGGGAAGGTGTTTCTTAGGGTTTTCAGAACAATAAGTAAAATCATATATTTCACATAAATTCCAAGCATAGCATTGCAAACGATGAATTTGATCCAGTAAAGTTTTCCCTTTTTCAGATATTCGGTGTCGCACAAAAAAAGCATTCTCATCTAAAGATTTTCCCTCAACTAAGCTAGTTGGGGTTTCAGCACGAGCACATAGGGATCGAAGATGATCCAAGTAATAAGCTTCAGCAGTGTGATAGATTTTGACTGGTTCTTCAACCATTGGTTTAGTAGCTACAACTAATTTTTTTTGGTATTTTGCGTTTCCTACCCATAGCTAAAGATAGAAAACAACTAAGAACAGCAAATAAAAATTACTTAGTGATAAAGAAAACAAGCACACACGAGAATATTCACCCCACGCTATTGCTCCCAGGCAACGGCACCAGAAAAAGGTCTTGATAACCCACAAGTATAGGGGATCGCAACAGTTTTCGGTAAGTAAGAGTGTCGAACCCAACGAGGAGCTAAAGGTAGAACAAATATTCTCTCAAGTTCTATCGACCACCGATACAACTCTATGCACGCTTGACGTTCGCTTTACCTAGAACAAGTATGAAACTAGAAGTACTTTGTAGGTGTTGTTGGATATGTTTGCAAGATAATAAAGATTACGTAAATGAAAAGTAGGGGCTGTTTAGATAAAAGAAACAATAAAGTAAATATAGCGAGTGCGGAAAAGTGGTGGTAGGAGTTGCGAAATTGTCCCTCAGCAATTGACTACTTTACTAGACCGATAGCAAGTATTATGTGGGAGAGGCCACTGCTAGCATGTCATCCCTGACTTGGAATTCTATGCACTTATGATTGGAACTATTAGCAAGCATCCGCAACTACTAATGTTCATTAAGGTAAAACCCAACCATAGCATTAAGGTATATTGGTCCCCCTTCAATCCCGTATGCATCAATTTCTATGCTAGGTTGAAGCTTCTGTCACTCTTGCCCTCCAATACATAGTCCTATCAACATACAACTAACCCTAGGGTGTGATCCATGCGCGCAATCAGATGATGGGAACCAAAGGACAGCAACATAACCACAAGCAAATTAAATCAATCATAGCAATTCATCAACCACCGATAGGACAACGAAAATCTACTCAGACATCATAGGATGGCAACACATCATTGGATAATAATATGAAGCATAAAGCACCATGTTCAAGGAGAGGGTACAGCGTGTTGCGGGAGAGTGGACCGCTGTACATAGAGGGGGGAAGGTGATGGAGATGTTGGTGAAGATGGCGGAGGTGTTGGTGTAGATCGTGGTGATGATGATGGCCCCCGGTGGCACTCCGGTGCCACCGGAAGCGATGGGGAGAGAGCCCCCCTCCTTCTTCTTCTTCCTTGAGCTCCTCCCTAGATGGGAGAAGGGTTTCCCCTCTGGTCCATGGCCTCCATGGCACCGGAGGGGCGAGAGCCCCTCCGAGATTGGATATGTCTCTCTGTCTCTCTCTGTTTCTGCGTTCCCTGATTCTTCCCTTTCATCGTTTCTTATATTCCCGGAGATCCGTAACTGCGATTGGCCTGAAATTTTAACACAATCTTTATACGGATATTAGCTTTCTTGCGGCGAAAGAATGGCTCCAACCGCCTTACGGGGTGGCCACGAGGGTCGGGGGCGCGCCTGACACCCTGGGGCACCCCCCTACCTCGTGGGCCCCTCGAGCATCGTCTCGCGTGGATTCTTCTTCCCAAAAATCATATATATTCCAAAAAAAATCTCCTTCAGTTTTTATTCCGTTTGAACTCCGTTTGATATGGATATTCTGCGAAACAAAAAACATGCAACAAACAGGAACTGGCACTGGGCACTGGATCAATATGTTAGTCCCAAAAATAGTATAAAAAGTTGCCAAAAGTATATGAAAGTTGAATAATATTGGCATGGAACAATCAAAAATTGTAGCTACGACGGAGACGTATCACGCCTTGGGCCCGAGGGCTACTGTCTGCATTCTGGGAATGGGGGTCCCCAGACTTTTGCCTGCCTGCGGCCTGCGGCGTGGCTCAAGTGGGGGCCCAGCGCGGCCCATCTTCATCAGCTCAAGCTCAAGACCCTCGCGAGGGGCCAAGACTCACGGGGCGGACGACAGAAAGCTTCCTCAGAGGCAGCCTCATCAGGCAGGCTCGCGAGGAGGCTGAGAGATCAAGGCAGAGGTACCTCGCGAGGAGCCCGTGACGCAAGCCATGACGATCGAGACCAGGCGGGCGCCGACCTGCGCAGTGTCCTTGTTTCCCCTTTGGTGCAAAGGGGGCAAGAACAGGCCAAGGCATCGGGCATAGGTTACCATTCCAGTGCAACGAGACCAAGACCAGCAGAGCGACAGGATGGAGGTCACCGTGGAGCCCAAGACGGCGTCATCACCAGTGCTTTTGGCAACTGAAGACCACCTTTGGTCAGGATAACTTGTACTAGATGTTCCCCTTCAAAATGGCCAATTGTTGGTGCCCTTCCCGCTCATTATTTGGGGAGAGGCCCAGGGCCTCTATAGATAGAGCTTGCCACCACAGAGTAGAGGGGGATCTGAAGGGAGAGAGGTCGAGAGACGGAGAGAGATCTGATAGAGCCCTAGCAGAGAGAGAGAGAGAGAGACAGAGGCGACTGAACTCACCAAAGAAGTTCATCGCACCAGCTCAAGAACACCTCTCGCGAGGCTGTTCTTCACTTGTACTATTCACCATCAGCCCCTGAGGCAATCAACCACACCACACACTGGAGTAGGGTATTACACCACAACGGTGGCCCGAACCAGTATAAACCTTGCGTCCCTTGTGTGGTTCATTGTTTCCAGCTTAGATCACGCGAGGAGATTGGACGTAGATCGGTAGGGGAGAGATCTCCGCACGCACCCCAGTGTTCGAACCTCAAGGGTCCGCCGGAACCAGAAATCCGACAGACACCTACGTGAGGGGGAAGGACCTCTCGGTGGTGTACATGAATGAGCCAGACTTGGTGGAGAGGTCCATCCACACAATAGAGTAGTTTCTTGTCGAGGACAAGTATCAAGTGGTCTACTTCGACCTCAAGTTCAACGGCGGTCATGCTGTGCATGATCAGATGGTTGCCGTCGCCCAATTGTGTGTGCTCCATCACATCCTCATCTACCACTATTGCCGTCCACAAGGTCTTGCGAGCGTTTCGCCAGGTTTATCAACAACCTCGACTACAATTTCACTGCGATGGACATCATCAACGATCTAAAAGCGCTCGAGATGTCGAGCTTGGCCTGTCGGAAGATTGTCGACCTCTGTGGCTACTATAGGGTCTGGGGCAGCACGAAGAACAAGCAGAACTCCTTGGTTGACCTCGCCTCAACCATCATCGACCCCTACTACAAGAACATGAAGGTTGAGTGCAAGAAGGACAAAATCGCCTGGCATACTGCATGGGTGCATAGACTGGATGAAAAACACGTCAAGTACGCGGCCAAGGACGCGTACACAAGCTACGAGATATACAAGCGGATTGTTGACATGAGGAAGTGCCTTCGTCCTGCCCCATGCGATGGATCGAGCACAGAGCAGTGGCGACGACGTCACAATAAGTAGATGATTAGATGATTGTTTCTCCTAGTTTAGAATGTATGTAATAGTTTACTTTGGTGTGTGCGAATCTTTTGTATAGTCACTTTTGTAATTGGATGTTCAATTTTGGTTATATATGTTGTTCTTCTATAGACAGTGCAAATCACATCGCACATGGACTAAACTAGGGAAACCGTCGGTGATGATTTCATCAATCACTGACAATTGTATACCAACAAGTGTTTGTCCACAACACACACAACTTATTAGCAGGAATCATCTGTGTTGTTATTGGTCTACCCACACATTTCTGATTGCTGACCTACTTGCCTCGTATCACACACATCTTGATAAGTTGAACCATTTTTGTTGTTTTTCCTCATCACAAACAATTCATCCAAGTGAACAATATGCCCTATGTTCCACACATCTTCATCTGGCTAATCTTTTCTGTTGTTTTCGCTCATCACAAACCGTTCAGCTGACTGAATTGTATGTTGTCTATCGCGCACACATTGATCTGTCTATCGTTTCTATTGTGTTGCCTAATCAAAAACAATTCATCTGAGTGAACTGTATGAAGTCTATCGCACACACCTTGATATGGCTGATCATTTCTGTTTTTTGGATCATCATAAATAGTTCGTGTGGATCAACTATATGCCACGTATGACGTATCAGACACGCAACTCTAATCTGAATCATGTTTGATGACTCGGCCATCACAAACAGTTCGTATTATTGGGGACGGTTTTATTGGGACATCATTTTTGATTAATGCATCACACACAGTTTTGTTGAAGGGTCTCTGATTGCAGTGTCGCGTTAGCAGCATCCCGCAGTAGTGAAACACACCGCAAAATAAGATTATATCGGATAGAACTCCAAGACGATCGAGGAGAACATTGTATTGAAGATTAAAGAGAAAGAAGAAGCTATATATCTAGCTACTAGCTATGGACCCGTAGGTCTGTGATCGAATTCCCCCTCCGATAGAGTACCGGAAAAGGACTCCAGATGGGATTGGAGAAGAACAGAAGCTTGCAGTGGCAGAAAAAGTGTTTCGGTTGGCTCTCTGGAGGTTTCCCAATATTTGAGAATTTATAGAAGTGGAATTAGGTCACACGGAACCTCGTCGGGCTCACAATGTAACAAGGCGTGCCCCCCTGGGTGCGCCCTGTTGCCTTGTCGTCTCCTCATTCGTCGTCTAGACTCCTCCCAATGCTTCTAGGGTCTCTTATATCTAGAAAAAATCATCAAAAAGTTCTGTAGTGTTTGAACTTTGTTTCGTACTGATATTCTAGAAATCCAAAAACAAGCAGAAAACATGAACTGGCACTGGGCACTGGGTTAAAAGGCTATTTCCAGAAAATGATATAAAACTGCATAAAATGCATATAAAGTATCCAGGATTGATAATATAATAGCATGAAAAAATAAAAAATTTATATATATGTTGGAGACGTATCAAAGCGCCCTAAGAATATCTCTCCATCGTGGGAGGAGAAAATCCCACTCTCGAACTATCTAGTACCTTGTCAAACTTTCCGATATGCCTGTAAGTTGTCGTTATGATCACCGTGTTACATGCGATGTTGAGCAACCCCAAAGCCCACCGTACGGTAATAAGTGACTATGATACTCTCATGATCTAAGGAGCAAATTCACATGCTAACACTTTGTGTTATTACAATTGCTTATAGATGATAATACCTAAATGCATAACAGACAAGATTGAGTCAATTGAATATGACCTTCCTTTCAATGTCACAATCTCAATGTTGTTTTAGGAGTAATGTTACACTTTACGATTTCCTAAGATCCGAAAAACTTGATCACCAACAACACTTGAGCTAGTCCTAGAGGCAAGACTAGGAACCTTTTATTTATCGTTTATCATTCCACATGTGCATATGAGTTTTCCACTGAATCAAATATTCCAGGATCATAGCAGTTATAATATAGAATATAAACTCTACAGTTATAAATATGAAAAATATAATAATACAAATATTATTGCCTCTAGGGCATATTTCCAACAAATACCAATGCCACTAAATCATAATTTGCTAGAAAACTTCATTATTTTAATTTTGTTAAAGTTTTTATTTCATTTTTTCTTTAATAGTAATAACTATGTCACTAATTCATACCTTCTTATGAAACTTCCTTTTCGCGCAAATTTCAAAATTTTATGTTTATCCTTGTGTAGTACAAAAAGTGCAAGTTACGTGCAAATGTCGACAATGGCCTTTGGATGTTGTGCGCGTGCATGACAGGCATAGGTTGATCGAATTCTTTGGAGCTAACCTAGGTAAAATGGATCATATTGGAGCTAACCTAGGTTAAATGTGTCATTTTGGAGCTAACTTAACGAATTATGCTATTTTTGAGTTAACTAAGCATAAATATGCCGTTTTTACACAAGTAAGCCAAGTGTATGTCATTATTGAGCAAACCTAGGTAACTAAGCATATTAGACATAACTAAGCATATTACAGCTAACTTAGATCATTTCGGAGGAAACAAAGCTAAGTATAGATCATTTTGGAGATCTGACATACCTGACATAGTTCACTCCTCCTTCTTCTCCTTCTCATTCATCATCCTGATGCGCCTAGAGCGGCGAGGCAGTGGAGGCAGTGGGATGTAGTCTTCTACCACAATTGGCATGGTCATGTCACCCGGCTGTGGGATCGCTGATGCCACCACCATCCCGAGGTCATTGTCAGGCACCACCACCATCGTGAGGCCATCTTCAGGCAGCACCATCGCTGGTCATCCTCAGCCACCACCATCTCTTGCCCATTGTCAGCCACCACCATCGCTTGCCCATCGGCAGCCACCACCATCTCTTGCCCATCGTCAGCCATCACCTCCTCATCCCCACTCTGCTCCTCTTCTTCCCCACTCCACTCTGGATCATCATCGCAGTTGCTTTCGTTGTAGCCAGACTCACTGCTGCTAGTGTTGTAGCCAGAGTCACTGCCGCTACTTTGATTGCCGGACCAAATGCAACAAAGTTTTTTTTAACAATCAGTGTGAGACAAAGCCAAATGGAGAGGAAGAAGAGGCAGAGCGTAATGGCATCATCGTCGTCCTGGTAGTGCATCTGGCACATAGTCTTGTTGAACACCTTCACGATGAGCATGGCATTGCCGTCGTACCTGAAGACAAGGAAGTACCCGTGCCTCAGGTCATTGGCACGGACGAACTACTCCAAGCCACGACACAGGTACATGTGGTCTTCCTGATCACCACCTCCACATCCCAATGCCTGCTAAGCCCGCTGCCGGCCTGTCGTAGCGTCACATTCTTTGGCCGATGGTCGTCCAGCATCTCCATAAAACTGTCAGGCAGCCTCTGCAACGTGGGTCAAGGAGTCATGTAGCAAACAACAGAGTTAAGATAAAGAGATTGATGAAGGGGAGATCTCTCGTTTTATATACCTGCCTCTTGGAGGAATTCTCAAGTATGATCGTGAAGAACTCGATACCATCCAACTCGTACTCCACTGTGGCAGAGCGTAGCCTGTGGTGGTGGCCTCCCCCATCTCTGATAATCAACAACATCAACAACACTTAATTAATTTTGTAGGTTAGTTGGCAATGGCAATTGGCACCCTTCAAAACTAGGGATTTTTTAGACATGAAAGAAAACTGAAAATGTTGAAAAAACAGAGCATGGTAATCTAAAACACAACCAAAATTAATTAAGTGTTCTGAAATCAATAAAACAACAACTTATAAGAAATAACCCCAAGTTATTTGTCTCCCCAGCTTTCGTTTAGCTTATGTCTGCTAGTGCCCCTGGATTCCATCATCATTCACAATCAGCTCGTGATGTGTCGTGTTGTTACCCTAGTGGGCGGTTCCCCCATTAGCATGCCACTTCTATCCATACTTTTCTATGCAAAATCAGAAGCGGATTCATCACACACAAATCCTCTTTACATAATGTTACTAGTATAAAAGGAAGAGGGAGATCGAATTCTTTGGACCAAATTATCTGGCTTGCGAGGGACTGACTCATCACTGTATTCTTATAGAGCTGGGCTCAACAGTGTTTAACTACCAAAGAGAAGTTGTTCAGTTCATTTTATCAAAAAAAAAGTAGTTCAGTTCATGGCCGTGCTAAGTTGTGGAGGCGGCTGGCTCATTACTATGATTGATTGGTCCATGAAGGAAAGGATAATATGAAGATGCTGGAGACAGCTAGCAGGACGAGCTCCGGAACTGACCACTCTGTCCGTGTCTACCAACTAACAATAACACGAACAAACTAACCACTCTGTTCATAATACAACAATTCAATTCAGATAAATTAAGCCTACGCATTATTAGCCCTATCTTATCATGTATGTAAACTACTAGTACCCGCTAATTAACAACCACCAACTAATCAAGACCAAGTCTCTCTCAATCATCATCATCATCGTCCACTAATCAACAATGGGCAGCAAGAGATAAACCAAGGACAAAACATTGTCATCACACGCGCAACACACCATGCAGAGAAGAACAGAGCATCCATGATTGCCCCCATCTATAAGAGGCATTCCAAACCCGAGCCGGAGCATGTCGTTCTTCGTCTTGACGATGAGGCCTGGCGGGGGAGTGCCGGCGCGCGCCATGACCTGGTCGGAAATGCCCGCGGTGAGCGCCATCGGCCGGAACCCGGCCATGCCGAACCTAAACCTAAACCTAAACAGAGAGAGAGAGAGAAAGAGGAGGAAGAGGGAGGGGTGCCGCACCTCGGTGTTGGGGACGGCCGGGTCGGGGGAGGGGCCGGTCGCGGGGGTCGACGCTGACGGCGTCAGTCTGGTGCGGCATCGCAGGGGCCGGAGCTCGGAATGGTGGTGGTCGACGACGGAACTCGGGCGGCGAGGCAGAGGCACGGCTCGAGAGAGGCGACAGGCGGGACACGGGCGGAGCTCGGGTGGCGCGGTGAGGCGCGGGCAGGCGGGAGACGCGTGAGGCGGGCGGAGCATCGGGCAGCGCGGGCCGGGGGGTTGGGCGGCACCGGGGCGGTGGTCGGGGTGGGGGCGGCGGCGCGGGTGAGGTGAGGGCTGGGAGAGAGAAAGGGGGAGGGTGAGGTGAGGTGGGGCACGTGGGATGGGGCCGAGGGGAAACGGTCATTAAAACGACATGGCAAAGAACTTCTAGATGGCAAAGAACTTCTGACGGCAAAGAACTTCTTTGTCGTCAGCTAGCCGACGGCAAAAAGATGGCTGACGGGAAAGATCCTGATTCCAGTAGTGTGACATGACTTTGGACTCTACGTCTATTCGTCTTGCGTTTTTTGGAATCTCTGCCAGGCCTTTGGACACTATGGCCTTGCCAGTTGGCGTATGCGCCAATAAGTTCTCGCTGGTCATGATGAATGGTCTGGTAGGTTCACTTGTCTTCCTTCAGCTCATGTGGTTTTTGGTGGGGTGCAGGGTTTGTCTATCGTTAGTAAATAAACAAGGCAATTACAAATGCAATATGAATATAATTACTTCGAGGCAATTCACCGGAAACTTTCTTCAAATGGTTCACCTAATTTCTTAATTGTTGTTGTCCCGTAATTACGGATGAGGAATGGTCGGAGCATAAAAAGAAATCTTGGAGTCCATTCACATGCTCAAGCAAACGATCTATCTTTTTTTCGAAAAGGGGGTTTACCCCAGCCTCTGCATCAGAAAGATGCATACAGCTTATATTATTAAAAATAAATCCAGTAACAAAGTCGTCAAGTATCACGGTGCGAAGATAAAACAAAAGTCTCGAAAGAGCTCAAACCCAAAGCCACAACCGGCTGGCAGATACAATAGGAGCACTACATGCCTATCCTATTACATGACCGCCATCCAAACCGGTTGAAAATATCCCGCGCTACCATCTCCCATCGGGTAGACGCAGTAACCAAACGCTCCCTGGCCTCCGTCGGAGTGAGTAGAGACCACATACGGATGAATGCCGTGGCCCTGAAGATAACCTGCAAAAAGTGAATGTTTGTTGATCTGTTAAAAACTAAATCATTTCTGCAGTTCCATACTGCCCAAAGTAAAGCACAAACGCCAACACGAATGTGTCTTGCAGTATCGGAATCAACCCCATCAAGCCATGTTCCAAATAACATATTGATAGAGGTGGGCTGATTAATATTAAACGTAATATTAATTGACCGCCACAGAATCTTAGCCAACGGACAATCGAGAAAGAGGTGTTTGATGTTTTCGTTATGATCACAAAAGCTACACCTAGATGAGCCCATCCAGTTGCGTTTTGCCAGGTTATCCTTAGTAAAAATGACTTGTTTATGCACAAACCACATAAACACTTTGATACGTAAGGGAACCTTAACTCTCCAAACGTGAATCGAGGAAGGGACAACGCTAGAGTTAATGACATCCATATACATAGACTTAACCGAGAACACACCGTTCCTAGTAAGTTTCCAAGACAGCTGATCTGGTTGCTGGGTCAGCTGAACCTCCATTAAACGTCTAACAAGGTGGAGCCAGGCCTCCCAACGATTTCCAACTAGCGTTCTCCAAAAACTAATATTGAGAGGAGTGGATTGTAGAACAGTTGCAACGTAGGCTTCTCTACGTCGCACAATGTTGTACAAAGTAGGATATTGAAGTGCAAGGGGAGTCTCCCCAAGCCACGTATCCTCCCAAAACCTCGTAGTGGCACCATTCCCGACAATAAATTTTGACTTGTTGAAAAAAAGTTGTTTAACTCTCATCAAACCCTTCCAAAAAGGTGAGTCGGAAGGCCTCACATTTACCTGAGCCAAGGTTTTAGCATAAAGATACTTATTACGCAAAATTTGTGCCCAAGTAGCTTCCGTCTCAGATGACAGTTTAAATAGCCACTTGCTAAGGAGACATATGTTTTTGACTTCCAAATTTTCAATACCTAGACCCCCTTGGTCCTTCGGCCTACAGATTATATCCCACTTAGCAAGCCTATATTTTCGTTTGAGCTCGTCATTCTGCCAAAAGAATCGAGATCGGTAGAAATCTAACCTTTTCCTGACTCCCACCGGAACTTGGAAAAAAGATAAGAGAAACATAGGCATACTGGGCCATGATCATCATCAAGGCAAATAGAAACGCAATGCGACCATATTCGTTCCCAGAGAGTTGAGCAAAAAACCTTCAAATAGTTTGCTTAGCTTCCAGTTGGCCTCTACGACAATGACGTAACGGGGCATCTAATAAAAACTATAGCTAAATAGTAAATCTGGATATCTATGTAGTGCACCCACTAGATTAATTACACATGTAATCGGGCAACACTAAATGCAAATATGCAATAAACTTATCTCTATATAAAATGAGGGCATATCCTAGCATGATATGGTTAGTCTTATTAATGCTTTAATAAATATACCAATCTTAGAAAATCAATTTTAGCACTTTTTTTGGCCTGGGAGCATTCAATATGGTTATAAGATCGCAAGGCCATCCATAAGATTTAAGATCTTATCCAACAAATGAAATCTACATGTAGATTTTTTTGGTTGGAGAGATCTTGTATTTAAGTGTGCTCACCACCACAGCCCATATAAAAAACCATGTGGTGTAGAAGTTTTTCATAACCAAAGATTGATCAACACACCTACCTAGTGTTTACATCTTCCACAAGAAAGATGGCTAGTTCTAAAGTAATGTGGGTGTTCTGCCTCCTAGCTTTACTGGCCTTCACTTCTTGTTCCTATCATGTACGAGCAGACGATCATGCCACAAAGGGAGAAAAATGAGGTGATGGAGTATTGCAAGAGGTACATATTGAAAAATTACGGTGATCAGCATCCTGACCCCCATAGGAAATGTTGCCAAATAGTAAGAGAATCGAGAAACATCCATGCTATATGCCAGAAATTCACGCACGCGGATTTGCATAAGATCAGTCTAGCTAAGTGGGCTCATGTTACATATTGGTGCGGCAACGGATTGCACCCAGGGACTAATTGTGCAGGTGTGTTAATATGATTAAATATATTACTAGCATTTTGATATAGTTTCCTCGCTTATATAAATGAAATTAATTACTTACGAGGAACTCAATCTCATATGTAGGTTTCATCGTTCCAGATTATAGTGCGCCACCACCTCCAGAACACTCAGCGTAAGGCTGGTCTGGTCAAATAAGGAAAGGAGTGTTATGATGGAGCACTTAGTCTAAGGCAGTCTTAATCCCCAAAAGAAAATAAGGCAGTCTTAATGAACAAAGGAAGAGTATGGTATTGATCCTTTATCATGGGACCTCTGCAATAATGTATCTTACTTTTAATGTTGTGATTAATAAAAGGACTGCATGCATGTTTCTTTGTGTTTAGCATGATATTTAGTTGTCCATCGACATACATGGCCTCAATAGATGACTTTCACTTCTCATTAAATGGAATGCTGAATTAAATCAAAAGTCTTGAAAACAAACATATATAGCTTGTTCTATTCCTAATACTCACTATAATAAACACTAATCAAAATTTTGTGTTTGCCGGGTGTCATAGTCTTTGCCAAGATCTATTTTATGGGATGTCAGCAAACCACCTATTTGATGAGAACCACACTCGGTAAAAGCAAGCACTTGATAGAGTGTCTTGTTTGCCGAGAGCTGTCACAAAAATACTCAGCAACCCCAAAACACTCGGCCAGTGCAACTTTTGATGAGAGCTCGCAACATAGTACTCAGCAACACGGAGCCATGGGGCAAGTATCCAGTGATATCGTCCATGAGATGATACCATGCTACAGAACCATGTGGCGCGTCATATCTGCATGGAATGGACAGGATCGATTCGCTAATCTATTTACATATGCTCCCTTGTAACGTTTGCGTTTTGCTCCCTGAAAGCAGTGTGTCCTTGCAAAATTACAACAGTCTCCACATCTGTCCTCCAGACCCCTGGTTCTCAGTTTCTCACACAACAAATACTTTGAAAATAAACTGGGAAGACATGGCACATTTCATTCGTTCTTACAAAAAAATCACTGGAATAGAAGCACTTCAAAACATTTGTTTGAAGTTGTACCAATCTATGAATAATTTCTGACAATTTTAATATAGTTCACAAATATTGTGGCAGTGATGTATACAGCCACAACATTTCATAAAATTATCTAGTATTTCCTCGTCCCAAAATAAGTGTCTCAACTTTCTATTAACTTTAGTACAAAGCATTGTCGGACCTAGAAATAAAATGGGGGGTGTGCACACTTTAAAAAAATTGAAGTCTATTTCAGTTAAGTTGCATGGGCCTTAAAAATAAGCTAATTTTTACATGGTGAAAAAAATGTTTTCCAAAAATCTAGGTGTGCCATGGCACACCCCTGGGTATGCCACTGGTACAAAGTTGTACTAAACTTGAGACACTTATTTTGGACAGAAGGAGTATAAAAAAGTATCATTTTGAAATAAATTCTGATCAACATCCACCCAGCTTCTCCACTTCCATCCATCCACTATCCACTAATATTAAACAATCAAACAAGAACTTTCTTATGCGCACCCCATAATTAGCCCCCACAACACCACACCACCCGATCAGCACCACACGATTAGTTCCACAAATCTCAATATAATGACCATCATTAATCTAATAAGGGGTGGTGTGGACTTAAAAATTTTTAATGACTGACCGTACTCCACCAGCAGAGGAGTATTCCAACTACCAGTCTCGTGTTTCCCTACAATCATGCGATCTGCTTGCAAACTAAGGAAACTCAATCAAATCGGCTCCCTCGCCCTTGACCTCGACTTTTGTCTTCCTTGCGTCACCACCGCGTCGGACGCTGCCCACCAACACCGTCGCCTCGTTGCACGATCGCCATCGCCGATTGTTGCCGCTCACAGCGTGGAATCCGTTATCAACGTAGCGGGCGCCCAGCAGCCTGCCCTCGCAGCGTCGAATCTGTCATCGATATAGCGGGCGCCCAGGAGCCTGCCCTCGCAGCGTGGCATCCATCCGTGAGATCACTAGTGCAGCCTGCCCCGGCACCCGCGTGGCCGTGCCCATCCTGCACATCCCCTGAACCAGCCGACAACACACAGCTGTAATTCTTCCCTGCACTTCTTCAGGTTCAACTTCTTCCTTTGACCAGTTGCAGCATTACTCAGGATTAGAATTTTGATAATAGAGTTCTAAAAATATAAACAGTTGGAAAACAGAATGCTATAAGCCGTTCGTTTTACATCTCTAATTAATGGTTTCCTGTGGAAATGGTTAGTGTACAAGAACTAAGAGCTATAGATATGTAGAGTTCATGTTGCACAATCAGACCGCCCTATCTCTTTTACCGTGACAAATCAGCTATGCTGCTACAGATCAATAAAGGAAATTAGCTAAACTTGCGTACAGACCTCTCAGCTCCATCAGATCAGGCTAAAACCTCTCCTGTGAGGGGTCACTTAGGAACCAACTAGAACTTGTAGAGCTCGCCCTTCTTGAGTACAGAGACCATGGTGAGGATGGAGACTGGTGAACGAGTGATAAGGCACCAGCAGAAATAGCATGGCAGTATCAGATCATCATTTTTTCCAGCAATCTTCTGATTCTTTAGGACACTCACCCTACTAGAAATAGATAGTTATCAATATACAGAAGATACACACCCCCAAACTGAAAGATTAAACAACGGTGAGAATGAACCAGACCGTAACAAAATCCAAATTATGTTGAAACAGAATTTTTTAATCAAATATTTGTAACATAGGCTAATCATGTTTAGTAAAGATTTTTTAAATCAAATATCTGTAACATGGCCACATGAAGGAGAAATTGGAATTTTGGAAGTAAATACTTCTATTAGTACCTAAGATGATCCGTTTTATCAAATTCACGTCTAAAAGCATTTGAACCTTGGCTCATATGACATATTGTTGACATATTTGCACACTGTCTGATCTGAATCTCGTATTACAAACTCAATCAGTTGAGATTCCATGGAAGGAACATTTGAAGTAGAAATGGATGGAAAGAATATAAGATCAAAGAAAAATAAACCATAAAGGATAATAACCTTCACACCAGCAGCACTGCATAATTGTACAGCCTCCCACACTCCTGGGCGACAAGGATCTACATCAAATAAAGAACTCTTTACTGAAGGGTGAAAAGCTGCATGCAGCCATCAGAAGATAATTATAAGACAAAACTAAACAGAAAATGTGCCTAACCAGATTCAGAAATAAAGAGATCTAAACAGAGAGCAGTTGCTTAACAAAGATAGAATACATGACAAACAAGTGATGCAAATAAAGCTGACAAGCTAGCATGGCTAAGTACTATTATGAATAGACACCTCCTAATTTTTTTGTTCAGCTCCACCCTCTCTCAATCCTCTGTGTATTATTTATGCAAAACTTGGCGTTTCTTCTTCGAACCATGCAACTATCAAGATGGAAATGTACTATTTACTCCTTGTTTTCTTTTCATTCGTGACAGAGACTTCTAAAATTAGCCAAAAATGTGGACAGAATAGGCAGAGACACGGGCTGACTTGGACGGCCACGCACCAGATACTGACTAGATTTATTTTCACATGATCCTAAATTGGCATTGCATGACCCTAAGTGTGGGAGTCCTGGATTAGGGGGTCTCCGGACAGCCGGACTATCTCCATTGACCGGACTATTAGACTATGAAGATACAAGATTGAAGAGTTCGTCTCGTGTCCGGATGGGACTCTACTTGGCGTGGAAGGCAAGCTAGGAAATACGTATATGGATATCTCCTCCTTTGTAACCAACCTCTCCGGTGTCTATATAAACCGAAGGGTTTTAGTCCGTAGGACAACAATCACAACATACAATCATATCATAGGCTACCTACTAGGGTTTAGCCTCTCTGATCTCGTGGTAGATCTACTCTTGTAACACCCATATCATCAATATTAATCAAGCAGGACGTAGGGTTTTACCTCCATCAAGAGGGCCCGAACCTGGGTAAAACTTCGTGTCCCTTGCCTCCTGTTACCATCCAGCCTAGACGCACAGTTCGGGACCCCCTACCCGAGATCCGCCGGTTTTGACACCGACATTAGTGCTTTCATTGAGAGTTCCGTTGTGCCGTCGCCACAAGGAAGGATGTCTTGTCCCGTCTTTAAAGACGGCACAATCGCTGAGGGAACTCTGGCTATCGGCCAAACTCTCCGGCTAGGTGGTTTTCTTATGACCGCCTGTTCGGCCGCTGCGCCGACGATGACTTCTCGGGTCATCGAAAGCAATCTTCACATCAACCCGGAACTCGTCAAGCAGTTAGATCCAATGGAGCTCTTTTCCCTGAACGAGCTCTTGGATCGTATCGCCGCCCTGGGAGTCGCTACAGACTACGATAAGATTGGACCTAAACCCGATCTAAGAGAAATCAACTCTCCCCAGATCACCCATCACGTTGCAGTGGTGGAAGAACAATGCGACAAAACTTCATCTATCTTAAGGACTAGCTACGTTCGGATTCCCGATCCCTCCAAACCGGATACCCGCGGAGGGGTGGATGTCACTCAAAGCCTGAACCCACAATCAGGCAGCGGGCCAGATTTACCGGAAAACATCCAAGAATCCAAACTTTCGAGTTCGGAAACTCCTTGGCCACTGAGCCTCGGATTGGGTGAGGATGCGGATTCAATTCCACCCACCCACCCAAACATACGCGATCTATCCCAAATTAGGCAAGAGCCCCCAGAAATAGTACACCATTACTGGGCCAGATTCCTCCTGGTCAAGAACAGGATAAAGGACTGCCGCGAGGAAGACGCAATTTCACTCTTCTGCAATAATTGCACGGACAAGGGAATCCTCAACGCCATAAGTCGTTGCGAAATTACACGCTTTGCCGACTTGGTGTCCATAGTACGAAAGTACTGTGCGATGGAAAGCGCCTGGAAAACCGAAATAAAATTTTGGGATAATCCGGCCCTGAATACAAACCCAGTCCAAAATAAAAGGGCGCATTATCACAATACACCTGGGTTAACTACCAAAAAGAAAAAGCCCTCCACGGGGCAAGGAACCGTACTGGAGGGATGGCTCAACGGACCCTGCAAAATTCATAGTACAGCGGATGCGATACCAATGCACAGCCTTAGAGCATGCTGGATACTCCGGCAGGTGGCCAAAAGTGGTGAGGATCTACTCCTCCCAAAAACCACAGAGCACCACCCCGAGGACAACATTATGGTCTTAACGGTGTTCGAGACCTTCGCGTCAAATAAAAGACGAAAGCGAACACTCCGCAGCACGTCCGAAATCTGCCACATAGTAGAAACAAATCCTTGGAGTGACACGGCTATTACCTTCAATGCCAGTGACGAACCTAAATTCCGAACAGCCCGAGTACCAGCGCACTGGTCCTCAGTCCAATCGTGGACGGCTTTCGACTCGCCAAGGTACTCATGGACGGCGGCAACGGATTAAACCTCATCTACGAGGAAACTCTTCAAAAGATGGAAATAGACTGGAGCCGCATTAAGCAAAGCAGCACAACCTTTAGAGGAATCATCCCCAGTCGGGAAGCACGCTGCGCTGGAAAAATCACACTAGACGTGGTATTCGGCACGCCGGATAATTACAGGTCCGAAGAAATTACATTCCAAATGGCCCCGTTCAGCAGCGGATACCATGCTCTATTAGGGCGGGAGGCGTTTACAATCTGCCAAGCCATACCCCATTACGGGTACATGAAGCTCAAAATGCCCGGGACCAACGGAATCATCACTCTTGTTAGTGATCCGGACATAGCACTCCGCGCCGAAAATAAGACAGCTGCACTGGCCCTTGAGGCACTATCTGAAGCCCTAGCGGCCGAAGAACTAACTGCGCTGCGCTCCACGGTGAACAGGGACGACGTGATACTCGATAAAAAATCCAAGTCCATCTCCTTTAAGCCGGCGGACGAAATAGTCAAATTCCAAGTCCTTCCAATGGACCCTACAAAAACAGCTTCCATCGGGGCACAATTAAACCCTGATGTTTGACGCCGCACTGTGAGAGTTCCTATGCGAGAACTAGGACATTTTTGCCTGGCACCCTTCAGACATGCCAGGAATCCCACGCAGGCTAGCTGAACACAGCCTAAATATCCTAAAAGGATTCAAGCCAGTCAAGTAGGCTCTTCGACGTTTCTCCGAGCCTAAAAGGCAAGCCATGGGAGAGGAACTAGCCAAGCTATTGGAGGCTGGATTCATCAGAGACATAAAACATCTGGACTGGCTAGCAAACCTGGTGATGGTGCCAAAGAAGGACAAATCCTGGCGCTTGTGCATCGATTTTAAGGACCTTAATAAGGCCTGCCCAAAGGATCCCTTCCCCCTCCCCCGCATCGATCAAATCATCGATGCTACCGCAGGACACGATTCATTGTGTTTCCTCAACGCATACTCCGGCTACCATCAAATCAAAATGGCAGAGCCAGACCAAGCCGCAACGGCATTCATCACACCATACGGCCCATTCTGCTTCAACACAATGCCCTTCGGGCTAAAAAACGCCGGTGCAACATATCAGCGCATGATTCAGACATGCCTGGCAAACCAGATCGGCAAAACAGTGGAGGCATACGTGGATGACGTGGTCGTTAAAACCAAGCATGTCGACACCCTATTAGACGACTTGAGGGTCACATTCGACAACCTCTGAACATATGACATCAAGCTCAATCCGGAAAAATGCGTTTTTGGGCGTACCAGCAGGAGAGCTCCTGGGATTCATCGTCTCCATTAGAGGTATTGAAGCTAATCCGGACAAAATCCAAGCGTTGTCACAGTTGGCTACCCCAACTGACCTCAAACAAATACAAAAGTAAACTGGATGCGTGGCGGCTCTAAGCCGCTTTATCTCCCGCTTGGGAGAAAAGGCATTACCACTTTATCGCCTCCTACGGCGCACCGAACACTTCGAGTGGACGGACGCCGCCACAGCCAGACTGAACGAAATAAAAGCCATATTGGCAACAAACCCAGTCCTGGCCACGCCAAACACCGGCGAACCAATGCTATTATACATTGCGGCAACTCATCAAGTAGTAAGCGCAGTGCTTGTCGTCGAGTGAGAAGCGAACGGACACAAATTTCCCCTTCAAAAGCCGGTTTACTACGTGTCCACAGTCCTTATCCCATGCAAATCACGGTACCCGCATTATCAAAAGATAGCGTACGCGACATTTATGGCATCCCAGAAGCTGCGACACTACTTTCAAGGGTGTTCGATAATGATAGCCTCGGAAGTACCACTTAACGATATTATAAACAACCGCGACGCGATGGGCCGGATTGCCTAATGGGACATTGAGCTCCTCCCGTTCGATATAACTTACAAACCACGGCGATCTATTAAATCGCAAGTTTTGGCTGACTTCGTCGCCGAATAGACGGAAGCCGAACTCCCTAAAGAGTATGGCACATATTCAAACTGGATCATGCACTTCGACGGCTCCAAAATGTTGGCTGGTCTAGGGGCTGGCGTCGTTTTGACGTCCCCAACAAGAGACACCATTCAATACGTACTGAAGATAATATATACAGACTCCAACAACACAGCCGAATATGAGGCCCTTCTCCATGGTCTCCGGATGGCAGTATCGATGGGCATTCAACGCCTAGAGGTGCGCGGGGATTCAAACCTCGCGATATCCCAAATAAATGGAGATTTTGATGCCAAGGATCCAAAAATGGACGCTTGTCGCAATGCTGTCCTAAAAATGTCAGCTCGGTTCGAAGGGCTCGAATTTCACCATGTGGCTCGGGAAAACAATCAGGCGGCGGATATCCTCGCCCGCATTGGCGCCAAACGCGACGCGGTCCCTACCAACATTTTTCTGGAAAGGATTTTCAAGCCATCCGTAGCATGGGAAGGGGATACCGGTAACAACAGTCCGGACCTGGCCAAAATACCCGATACCGAACTCCCTGACACAATTGGAGGCTCCGCCACCGAAATAACACAATTAGCCCATGAAATAATGGCCATTATTTCCCCGTGGACAGAACCATTCCTGGCCTACTTAACTAGACAGGAACTGCCGGAGGACCAAAATGAGGCACGCTGCATAGTGCGGCGATCAAAGGCCTACAGGGTCCATGAGGGAGAATTGTACAAACAAAGCGCTACCGGAGTCCTTCAACGGTGCATCTCCGAAGAGGAAGGACGGAACCTTTTGGCAGAAATTCATGCCGGACACGGCGGTCATCACACCGCAGCCCGGGGTCTTGTGAGCAAGGCCTTCCGTACAGAATTCTATTGGCCAACGGCCCGGGCAGACGCACAGGACTTAGTCCAGCGTTGCGCCGGTTGCCAGCTCTTTGCAAATCAAAGCCATATGCCACCCACCGCCCTCCGAACAATCCCCATTACATGGCCCTTTGTGGTCTGGGGGGCTTGACATGGTTGGACCCCTTAAAGGTGGAACCCACAAGAAAAAATACTTATTGGTCATGGTGGATAAATTCACCAAATGGATAGAGGCCAAACCAGTTAAAACAGCCGAATCGGGACCGGTGATAGATTTCATATCCGAGGTTGTACATCACTACGGCGTCCCCCACGGCATCATCACTGATAACGGCACGAACTTCACGGCCGATGAGGTAAAACTCTGGTGCAGCAAAATGGGCATCAAGCTCAATTATGCTTCAGTCTACCACCCACAAACCAACGGTCAAGTCAAACGAGCAAATGGTCTTATAATGAGCGGCATTAAACCCAGACTAGTGTGCTCCTTAACAGAGTCTGACACACACTGGGTAGAGGAGCTCGACTCCGTACTCTGGGGGCTGCGGACCATGCCGAATCGTAGTACCGGATACACACCATTTTTATGGTGTACGGCGCAGAGGCAGACCTCCCCTGTGACATAATTCATGACTCACCTCGAGTGCGCATGTACGAAGAAAGAGAAGCGGAGCTCGATCGGCAGGACAGTATGGACACCTTGGAGGAAGAGCGCGACGTAGCCAAAGCCCGTTCCGCATTTTACCAGCAACAGGCTCGCAGATACCAAAGCAGAGAAGTACGAGCCAAAACTTATAACGTTGGCGAACTAGTTCTCCGGCTGTCGGATAAGAAACAGAAAAAGCTAGAGCCCAAATGGGAAGGTCCCTTCATCATCGATCAAGTTCTGACCGGCGGAGCATACCGACTGCGGGATGCATCGACTAGTCGACTCGAGCCGAACCCATGGAACACAGCCAGGCTCCGAAGATTCTATGCCTAGCACCAGACTTTATGTTAGTCCCCTCCCTTTGTCCATTTTCTGCATATGCGTCGTCTGTCTTGTTTCCCTTTCTTTCTGTTATTCCTCTAGGCCTTAAAGGGTCACCTTGTGCCTCACTTGTACACTACAGAGGTGCTAGCCGCACTATCTACACCTGGGGGCTTCTTTCACAGAAGCTTAAATTATTTACCTGGTCATCACGCCCAACACATGCGTTATACTTCTGCATGTACCTTTTTTCACCATTATATGCATCGATATGACTTAAGTTTTGGCTAAGCTAGGTTGCCTGGCTCTTGTATTTATGCCCTACGTTCCCGTTAATTCGGCTAGGGCATAAGGGGAGCACCTCTGCGATTGTTACCGCCGGGTCAGCCGGACGTGTACCTCAGACTGGGTGAAGCCGAAAGCTAGCGTTCTTAAGAGAATATTCGGTCGGTGAACAAAAGATGACTTTTATATATTAACCATATCTGCCCCCAGACGTTTTTACTGTGCTTCTTGTCGTAGTCCGGACATGCACTTTAGGGCATGCCTACCCAGGGAAAGGAACCCTTAATGAAACTATTCTCTCTGGAAGATGTTTCTTACTACCCATGTAATATAACATAACTAGTTGGGCACTTGTCTGATAAAGCACTAATGACCCCTACGCCTGGTCTCCACGCATGCCCCGGTTCTTATATAACCGAGAGGGTATTCGGATACACTCCGGACTGTCGGTTCCCAAGATTGAAGCGAAAAGGTCCGCCATGACAAACGATCTACAATCCGGCTAGAAGACATCATATATGTCACTTTACAATTACATAGTCAATTTGACTGGTTGAATTCCTCTTCAATGCCCTCCAATAGGCTGTCTAGTCTACAGTCCTGTTGGGAATACTTTGCGGCCAATTCTACTTGGCCGTACACTAAATTCACAGGGATCTCCTTGTCATCAGGCCCCACAGGTCCGACTTCGGTCATGTGGTTCGGGTCAGCCTTCCTGTACCGTGTCTTCACCATTTCCCAAGCCTCCCTGGCGCCCTGGCGACAGGCCGATATCTTCCACAATCGGAAACGCCGTCGTGCTCCCTTCAGCTTTTCTGCAAGCTCTCCAAGGCCTTCGGGCATGGAGACGGACGGCCACAAGGCCTGGGCAACGCCTTGCATCACCTGCCGAACTCGTTCGTGCAACTGTGCGAGCTCGGGAAGAAGATCACCCATTGAACTAGGCATCTCCTCGGCAGGACGTCCTGTTAGCATACCTACAGGCATAACTCTATCAGCCAGCTTCCTCGCCAAACTCTTTTTCAAAGTTCGTTCAAGCACTTATTAAATATGCCACGTCGAAGCCGCCGATTCTCCTTAACAGAATCCGACAGTTGGGCACGAACATCTTTCAGTTCCACGCCCAGCTTGGTGTTGGCATCTTGGAGATCATTCTTCTCCTACCTCACCCTCGTTAGCACGCTCTCACTAGCCTTTAGCTGGCGTATGAGCTGCTGCTTATCCGGATTTACTCCAGCGTTATCTGCAATTTTATCTTCATATTTGCATATAAAGTCGCACTCTAATATGATACTTATCATTTGACGGATATGTTACCAGTCGGGGTCTCT
>NC_053024.1:52688282-52947086 GCF_003073215.2 Triticum urartu
GATAATAGATAAGTCTCTAGCATTCTCCTATTATAATAAAACGTAAGCTCAGTTTGCGGTTGCTAAACTGTGCTGTTCTGTGCTTATTTTGTAATCTGTTTTTAAAGTTAGCCACAAATGTACGCAAAAGCGGATCAAATAAACACTAAAATATGAAAAAGCTGGTTGGACAAATGGGATTATCCTTATCCACCGCAATACCAAATGCAACCATAATATGTTATTTTCGTGGTAGTTTTCATCATTCAAAGTCAGACATCTCACTAGCATCTTTCACATCCATGCAATCATCCTCTGCCAGACTAAATATTGTGCTTTGTTCCTTTCAGAAATCGATTATGTAAGTGTATTGAACAGAAATCTTCCAAGAGATATACGTGTAATAGGTTGGTGTCCTGTTGCAGCAGACTTTCTTGCAAGGTTAGCTTGAATTCTATGTTTAGTACTTTTTTGGTTGCTGAGTGTAAGAGGCGTTCTTACGCAAATGGCTTCGACAAAAGATTAGATGTTTCTTCCTTGCTTCTTCCCTCTTTTCTTATCTCCCTTTTTGATCATGCTATTTATTACCTAGTTGTACCCTGTTCCTGAGTAATTGGAATTTGATTTCTTGGCCCACTTTTTTTTTGCAGATTCTCCTGCTTGGGTAGGGAATATAAATACCTGTTTTGGAAGCGGGGCTTGGATGTATCGGTAACTATGTTAGCCTTGATTTCTGTACTTTGCTACATTTGCCATTTTTACCGAGCCATTGACTTTAAATTGTCAACAGAAAATGCAGAAAGCTGCATTTAAATTCATTGGGGAACATGACTTCAGGAATTTCTGTAAGATGGATGCAGCAAATGTGAGCAACTACAAGCGATACATTACAGATTTTAATATTTCTGCTTGTGACCAAAGGTTAAATTGCATTTCCCTTCTTTCTAGTTACAAACATGTGATTCATGTAATACCTGAACTAAATAATGGAAGTGCTCTGTATTTTCAAGGTCCAACCATGATGAGCTGTGGTCCATGAATATCAGGGGTAGCGCCTTTCTGTGGCATCAAGTTCGTTGCATGGCAGCTGTTCTGTTTTTTGTAGGTCAAGGCCTTGAATCACCTTGTGTGAGTATTTTTTTCCTCTTTCTGAAGCTTCCTTTTATTTTTTCGAACAGTGAAGTGAATTACACAATTGAACTTGGCGCAGAAGTTCCTTTGTCTCATTTGTTTGGATTATTTACATTCAGTAGCTTGTTTATTTTGGTACAGGTAGTTGACTCATTGCTGGATATTACCAAGACTCCTAGAAAACCTCAATATACAATGGCACCAGAGCTTCCATTGATTCTACGATCTTGTCTATTCGATGGAGTCAGCTTCATGTGTTCATCAGGTATGTCTCTGAAAATTTGGCGTTTGACTCTATACCCTTCCAGGGAGTATTTTCAGCCTTGAAATATAGTTGTACTATTGATCTGCTAACATCATGTCTTCATTCCTTGCTCGGTGAACTCTGTGATTTTCCTGCTGCTTCCAGTATATGGATTATATTGTAAAAAATAGTGAGATTTTAGATCACAGTGAGCATTATATCATCCTTTTATGATTAATTATGCATGCATTCTTGAGAATTAAATAAGATTTACCAGCAGTGGGATAGCATTGCCTGACAGTAAATGAAATATACTCGTCTCATATAACTTATGACCATGACATGATATTTTCACAAAAATGGAACCTTCATTTCGGAAATACTTGGTGTCAGTTCTGTTATATTGAGTAAAGTGAAGACCGTCTAGGGATTTTATTATCTATCTGCAATAATTCTATTTTTTGTGTGACATAACTAATTCCAGTGCGCTTTATTCCTGTTTAGATGCCAATCAGGCTTTGATTGAACACTTGAAGGATGAACACCATCAGTATATGCTCCAAGCTGCCATATTTGATGAGGCTTTGACCTGTTTATCTATTCCAGGTACATACATTTAGATCTTTGTGTAACTTTACTGTAATATTTTTGTGATCTGAAAGGAGTTAGATGTAAATGCAGAGCCTAATCCACTTGAATACCCTAAGAAGAAGAGAAAACACATCCCTCTCCTGTCACGGGAAGCTGAACGTAAGTTTTTTATCGTGTGAATTTGCAAAACATTTTTCGTCTTTACATCTTTTATAAGTGGAACAATGCTGTCTTAACACCAGTCTCTGTCAGGAGTCAACACTCTTTAACTTTCTAACACTTTGCTATAACAGCTCCAATGATGTATGCATAATTATCCTCTTCAGCGTCAACGCTTGATAACCTCTTTATTTCGACGCATTTGATTCAACCCTCTTGTTTGTACTTTGCATGTGAAAATGCATTTGCTAATACTTTCACGTTCCAGCTTCTTACGAGGAACGCAGAGCAAGAGTAAAAGCTAAGTCAGCAAATGTGTAGTTGAGTGGCTACCTTAAGTAGCACACTAAGAGTTTGGCCTTCGAAGATCGGCGCGGCTGACTGGCTGAGTGTTATAATCAATCCAGCATCAAGGTAATTTTGCCTTCCTGTTCCAGTCAATTCGAGAAATACGCAAACAAATGCCTGCCTGCATGCTCACGTAATTCACTTAAATCCTTGTTCAGGGGCAATCTCCTCATCAGAACGTCTCTCCTTGAAGCTTGTGTTCTTACTGTGTGCACTTCTGGGACGGGCTAAAGTGTTACGTGGCGATGGGGAATCGACAAAAGAAGTTCATCGTTCAGATCTCCTTCAAGTTTTGTAGGTTCTTCACCACCCTTCACCATCTACCAGCCTTCTGACAGAACTTGATATGGATCATACATAGTACATACTATAATTTCTCAGGCGGCAATGCTTGGTCCCTTGGCATTGCTTTTGTACCAGCGGTTGGCTGCAAGATGGCGACCTTTTATTTTGCACTATGCAGCGCCAATTGTGTCATGTGATGGCTGGCTCGTGCTCTTCCTTTTTTTAGGCCTGAAACATGTAATGATTTCCTCCAAAAGTTTCATAAATTCTGAAATGCTGGGATCGTCTGGCTGTAACAATCAAATCGAATCTAGAACAGCAATGCACATGGTAAGAGAGTAGTAGTGCACCGGCAGAAATCACATATTTGACCTGAGGTCCAAATCAAATCACAAACTGACCTCGTTCCGAAATTTTTTCACTCTGCTGACCCTTTTGTGTGGCGCCCGATAGCTAGGCGCCACACACCACTATGCAGCGCCTCTGCCTTAGGCGTCGCACCTCCTGCCAGCGTGGCAGCCTTGGTCCAGTTGCGGCCCCACAGACAGCACTGCAGCGTCTCAGACTTAGGCGCCACACTTGTAATGTGCAGCGCCTAGCTCTTGGGCGCTGCACAGTCTGTGTTCCACTTAGGCTGGCCCCACCCTCTCTCCCATCCCCCCCCCCCCCCCCACACCCCACCCCACACAAACCCTTAGCCTTGCGCCTCTCCTCTCTTCCCCTCTCCCCCTCTCAAATCCTTCTCAAATCTTGCAAATCCGAAGTATTTGACCGTGAATTTCGAAGCCAACCCCTCCCTTAAGGTAATCTCCTTCGATCCCCTCGTTTTCATCCATAGGAATTGTCACATTTGCTCAAATATTGCTACTTTGGGGAAACCCTAGTTTTGGCTTGGATTTGCAAATTTGTATTGAATCATGTTATGTTTCTTTGCTAATTTGGGTTGGTTAGGCTTTCATAGTATGCTAGGGTTAGAGTTATGTGTGTTTGATGTTGGTGTTAGGGTTATGCTATGGTTAGGGTTGTGGTTATTGTTAAGTGGGGGTGAGGGTTATTAATTCATATATATGTTATGGCATATGTATTTTGTGCAAATATTTTTTGTTAAGTACTTACTTGATATATGTGTGTTTTATTATTATTGTAGGGATGGGGAGAACATGTGTTTATGTTCATCATGTGGATAAAGAGGCCTTTTTGAAAGGCAATGTTGAGCCGGACCCGGATGAGCTTGACATGGTGTTTGAGAGTAGTCCAAGCTATGCAGAGCTCTTGGACCAAGTGAGGAAGGATTTGAATTGGATGGACCCAAGTGACGTTGTTGAGTTCGTGGGAAGGCATAATGTTGGTTTTGGAATGCACATCCGTTGGAAGACAATGCGTGTGAACTCCGAGCAACGTTGGGTTGCATACAAGGAGACGGTTGCCGAATCTCTAGACAAGGCTCTTGAGTTATTTGCCTCCAAGAAGGTTGAGTCTACTTTGAATTTGGACTTGAACCAGAACCCCTCCCCGTTGGTTGCTAGCACTCCACCACCCATGAACCAAGATCAAATGAGTGAACCTCATTTCACGCAACAAGATTGGCCAACATTGAGCCCGACTCCAAACAACCAAAATGAAGGTTTTGAAGAGGAGAATGATGAGTACGAGGAGGATGACAACGAAGTTGATCTCCATGACAACAATGTGGGTGATCTCGACCAATATCATGTGCAAGAGACAATGGACCAATCCATCCCTTTTTCCCGTGCATATGCATCGGACTCGGATGACGATGGTCCCGATGAAGAAGTTGATGAGGAGGGGTTCACACCGAAGGAGGCCCAAGCATTCAAGAAGGTATTCGGGCGGGATCACAAGACACCATTGTTCAAGGATCTTAGTCTCGCGGATGAAGCCGTTGTGGATGGTGGCAAATGCATATCTCTTGGAGCTAGGCCAAGTTCTCACCGTGATTTGGAAGACGGCAAGAACGGGATATATCTCGGTTGTGAGTTTCAATCCTTTTTGGAATTGAAGATGTGGCTCGACAACTACTCGGTTACGCATTATCGTCCACATAAAGTGGCCAACTCGGACGTCAATGTGCGTTACACGGTCAAATGTGAAGTGCCAAGTTGTCCATGGATTGTGCGTGCAAGGCCATGGAAAGGAGGTCCCACTTGGCGCATAGTGAGTTGTCTACCAAATCACATGTGCCGGCACAAGAATGCGGATGGCAAGCTTGTGTACCAACAACACAGACAACTCACGTCCGAGTTCATCGCTTATAGGCTTTCCAACCAAATATCCACACTTCCAACAATGAGCATCAAGAGTGTCATTGACCTTGTGAAAGCCATCTTTCATTACAAGGTGAAGTACGGCAAGGCATGGAAGGCAAAGCAAGCCGCATTCAAGATGTTGTATGGCAATTGGGAGGAAGCATACAACCGACTCCCTAGGTTGTTGTTAGCTATGGCCACTACAAACCCAGTCATGGTTCACGTGGTTGAGCCTCATGGGCACCAAACATTGATTCACAACGGGAGGACCGTCCGAGTATTTGGCCGTGCATTTTGGGCCTTTGAGCAATGCATGAGGGCTTTTGAGCATTGTCGGCCCGTCATCGCCATTGATGGCACGTTCTTGACCGGACAATACAAGGGCACTTTATTGGTTGCAATAGCAAGTGATGCCAATAACCGGGTGTTGCCTTTGGCTTTCGCTTTGTTTGAGGTGGAGAACAATGATAACTGGGAGTGGTTCTTGCGTCAATTGAGAACAAGGGTATTACCGGCTGAAAGGGAAATTTGTGTCATATCGGATCGCCATCCAGGAATTCTCAATGCGGTGGTGGTTGACATTCCCAGACATAGAAAGTTGCACCATCGATGGTGCATGAGGCACTTTTGTGCAAACTTCTATAGGGCATGTGGTATCAAGGAGTTGGCCGATGATCTTCAAGATTGTTGTCTCGCTTTCACCAACAAGCGGTTTGCCACATTGTTCAATGCATTGCTCAGACACAAGAAACTTGACCCCGGTGGTCATGAATTTCTCAGTAAGAACATTGTCGAAAGGAATATGTGGGCACGTGCTTTCGATGAAGATGGCCGGAGGTACGGTCAAATGACAAGCAATATGGCAGAATGCTTCAATAAGGTGCTCAATTGTGTCGTCAGAAGGAGAGGATGGAGCGGAAGAAACGAGACGAGGAGAGGGCACGCCAAGCGAAACTTGCTCGTGAGGAGGAGAGGGCAAGAAAGCTTGCAAAGGCTCGCGAGGCGCAAGAGGAGGACTCGGCCCGTGACAAGAAGGGGAAATGGCCTCGCTCTACTCAGTAGGGACTTCGGTTCGGTGCACGAGTCATGAACTTGTGAGGGCATGTAAGATGTTGGTGAACTATTTTCTAGGGCAAGCTACCATTTGTCATTTGTAATGAATGTGTCGTGAACCATGTCGTAGTTCGAATTGTCTTAAGTTATGAACTCGTCGGCATAAAATTTTTGTTTGTTCAAATTGTTGTGATGATGCGGTCATTGTAAGTATTATGATGTTCCGGTGAAATGAATGTGCTGTCAACTCTGTTTTTGCAGTGAGGTGCAGCGCCTAGGCTTTGGGCGCTGCACTGTGAGGTGCAGCGCCTAGGCTTTGGGCGCTGCATTGTACAGTGCAGCGCCTGACTGTCAGGCGCTGCAGTGCTGTTAACTGCCAAACTGCAGAAACAGATTCCATTTTGGCAAATACAAATATTGAACAATTCAACTGAACAAATACCACAATACCACAATACCACAAATACTGAACAATTCAACTGAACAAATACCACAATACCATAATAATTTGAACATCACATCTTTTAGGACAACACAAATACCACAATAGTAAGAGTTCACCAACATATAACATAACCAAACAAGTTCATCAACCTAACGAAACGGCTACAAGAGAGCACTTCCATAGTAACAAACACTAATGCCTTCCGCGCGTGTTCCTGGTGCCACGCCTGCAGGCAATCTTCTTCTTCCTGGATGGACGAGCCTCCTCTTCCTGCACTTCCTCCTCCGCCTCCGCCTCCGCCTCCGCCTCATGATCCAAGCTAGCCATCCGCGAGGTCCCTACGACCACCTTTGGGTTGCCTCTGTTGTCAAAGTCGTTGGGCGTGTACCGGCGTCTGGGCTGCCTAGGCTTGAACACATATGGGGACCAAAGTTGAGCGTCCGCCAAAGTCATGTCATCATCAAGCTCATCGCCCTATCACACAATCAAACAATATGGTGAAGACCGACGTCGTAATCAAGTGAGAATCACATCTAAAGGATTAGTCATACCTCTTGGGTGACCGCACCCTCATCATCCTGATAAGCATATGAGGAACTCACATCGTCCCTCTGATGGTGAGATGAGGGGTCTGATGGTGTACCAGACCTAGAGGCAGATGGTTCATCAATTTCGGGATCACGGCAACCGAGAAGATTCGATAACCGCCTTAACTTCCTGGCCTGACGCTGTAACATGAACAAGTGTGGAAGATATGAAACTCCGCAACATAGACTACCTCTCATAGTGAATGCGATTTGTACCTTGAGGAATGCTCGTAGTGGACCATCATCATTGCCTTTTCCAACTGGTGTTTCCTCCAGAATAGACTGGCTCTCATCAGCTGCTTTCTTGATCTCGGTGCGCTGCGGATGAGAAAGAATGAACACGTTAGCCATTCAAACATGTGTAATACGGCCAACGGGAAAGTAAAGAAGAAACACTTTACCACATAGTTAATCACCGGAACAGCAAGGACTCCGTGCCCTACCCTGACATCTCTGTTGTACTTCCCCTTTGATAGATCCTCAAAGTTTACGGGTTCTTCAAGAATATCCTCATTATATGCTGGCGGGCATATCTCAACTCGAGTATTTTCAAGAAGCCATCGTATGTAGTTATCAAAAGCAAGTGGACAATGCTCACGAAGCTTGGCGCGTGCACTGCTACGAGCTTCCTCCACACAAAGCTGGAAGCGGGTAACATACGAAGCATGATGCTTGTCCCAGTCCTTTATCTTCCGCTGCCTTCTTCTGTCCAACCTGCATGGTACAAAACCAAACATTAGCAAAATCAAGGAGTGACGATGCTTAGTCAATACGGTTCATGCTGTCTTACCTATGAAGTGCTTTGTCCGTATCCACCCATTCCGGCTGGTGAGGCTGGAACAGACCAAACTGACGAGACACGCGATGTGGCAAATGAAACTCAACAGCCCAGTTGCATATCAGTGGGCACCGCATACGCCAGAGATCCCTATCCCGCAAGCACATCGGGTTGATGGTAAACTCCGGGGTGTACCCAAGTCTGTCATCGGCGCCATATGGCTGCCATTCCACCTATGAAATAGGGCAACAATGCAAAATTGGTGAATTTTTTTAGGCAAACATGAGAAATGACTGAAGTAATGACCTCGTTACCTGCTCAGGCGTAATCGTGTCCAACTCAGCAACGTACTTCTGGTACATGAGATTGACATCGTTCGTCATCTCGGAAACCACATCCCACTTGTAAGCCCAAGTGGGGCGCCGTAATTCGTCATCTTCTTCTTCATACCAAGGATTAAACCTGACGCTCTTCGGGCGTCCAACAGGCAGACGCTCCCAGCTCCATACAGAAAGTAGAAGCATATTACCACCAATGCCTGCACTATCTGTGATCCTGCAACACGCATCGTCCAGCTGCATATGAAAGAAAAACAATGTTAACTTGACAGCAAGCTTGCATTGCTAATGAAGAAATGAGTTGATCACAAAACATACCAACTACCTGTCGATACAAGTAGGCAAGAGTCGCTGAACCCCAGCTCCATTTGCTATCGAAGACGGTCAACGCCTTCAGCCACATCCATGGAGCGTTCTTGCCAGTGGAGTCAGGAAACAAAGTCCTCGACACAACATACCACATGTAGACACGAGCATGTGTCTGGATCACGTCATCAGTGGCATCCGGAGGGCACGTCGCAAAGTGAGTTTGAATCCACGTGAAAGCAGCTCCGGATGCTTTCCTTTCCTTCTTCTTCTTCTCTTCTCCCTCCTCTACATCAGCCTCAGCCTCGGTAGGAGCCATACCGATAAGAGCAATCATCTGCTCGCGCCACCCATCAGAATCGGTGCTCATACAGAGAGGCATCCCGTCGATAGCAAGACCGGTGATCAACGAGACATCCTCGAGCGTCACGGTCATCTCCCCAGTCCGAAGATGGAAACTATGCGTCTCCGGCCTCCACCGATCAGCAAGAGCGGACACCAGTGGAGCGTTCAGATTCGGCGTGGACCGGCTGACCAACTGAATCCACGGGAGTAGTCCTGCCTGCTTGATGTACGGTGTGTACCGCTCATCGTAAGGCATGGCAGGACCAGAGACCCCGTGATACCGAATCTTCAAAGGTTCAAGCTTCTGCAAAAAACAAGTAATGACAAATCTTAGGGCATGTAAATTTCAACTTAAGGCAAAATATTTAGATTACTCGTTATTACCATCTCCTTCTCACGCATCATGTAGGCCCGGTGTTTCGTGTCGTAGACATCGTCGAGAAGCCAAACCATCCTTACAAAGTTCAAACAATAAACATATATGAGTTCATCTCAAATATCGGTAAACACTCAACATTTCATATGTGTTCATCTAAACATCTCATATGTATTCATCTACAAGAATCTCAACATCTCCTTCTCACACAATGAATAAATGATTGTAAATTCTCATATATATCTAGTATGTCATATGTGTTCAAGTAAATCAACATCTCATATTTCAAATAAACTCAACATTTAATATATATCTAAAAAAATTCAACATCTCACATATAGCTACAACACTCAACATCTCATAATTATCTACAAAACTAGGCATCTCATATATATCTAAAAAAAAATTACAATCTAGGTTTCACTAACAAGAATCATATAGTGTGGGGGGTCAAAGGTTCCACCTAATCTTGGGCAAACAAAGATCCAAACCAAGCAAATCAAAGGTTCCACCTAATCTTGGGCAAATCCCTAAAATTGCAACGCATTTACGGAGAAAAAGAAAGGGAACAGAGGAGTTTACCTAGTAGGAGGGATTGGAGATCGAATCCGTGCCTCAAAACTTCAGATCTGAGAGGGGTGTGGGGGGATCCGAAGGGAGCGCCGCTGCCGCCGCTCTCTGTAAACAGAGCAACTGCTCAGAGGGGGAAGAACTGCTGGGAGGGGCTGGCCCGATGCGGCTTAAGTCAATGTGCAGCGCCCAAGCCATAGGCGCTGCACATTACACAGTGTGGCGCCTATCCCTTGGGCGCTGCACTGCTGTCTGTGGGGCCGCAACCCAACCAGGGCTGCCACGCTGGCAGGAGGTGCGATGCCTAAGGCAGAGGCGCTGCACAGTGGTGTGTGGCGCCTAGCTGTCGGGCGCCACACGAAAGGGTCAGCAGAGTGAAATTTTTTCGAGAGCAGATCATTTTGTGATTTGATTTCGCCCTGAGGTCAAATATATGATTTTTGCCTAGTGCACCGTATCAAGGAGAGCCGGTAAAAGAAAATATGGCAGTGCTAGGTGCCGGCTGATCGGCGCAGGGACCAGATCGGTCGCCTCCATCATAATACAACTGGATTGCTGATAGCCGTTGAATCACCCTTCCGTGTCGTTCTCTTCTCGCATCTCATCCAGCCCCACGCCGAGTGGTATCAAAGCTTGTAGCGCCGTTGTCGCCCCTCCCCTTCTTGTCCTCATCGATGTGCACGTCGACTGGCTTGTACTATTGGCGTTCACGTGGATTGCTGGTTCCAGCAAATTGCCTTGCTGGTCGGAGCAGAACGTCTCGCTAGTCCCAGCATTGTGGATGTGGCGTGTATCATGGCGTGCATATGGTTCTTGGGTGGAACTAAGTACTATCTTCGTCTAGGTTTATCAGGCCCATTCATATTTTGCGTCAAACCTTGATCATCTATTTAATTAAAATATATAAAATATACATTGCAAAAAATATATTGTTGAATTTGCATTTGAAAGAGGTTTTCAATGTATAATTTTTCTAATACATAATGTACATTTTTCTAATTAAATACATATAATCAAATTTTAGTCCACAATAAGAGATGGCCTAAGAAATCTTGTTGGGTAAAAAAGAAAGAACCGCTGACGTAGGCCTTGTTTGGTTTAGCTTTTATCGACGGATTCCGCTGCCGCGTAGTAGAATCTGAACCAAAGGGCGAACCCAGCAGAATCCGATTTCAGAAATCCGCTGCCAAAATCTGAACCAAAAGCGGAAGCAATTCAGGACGTGCTTTCCAAAATCTGATTTCGCTGCGGGCCAAAATCTGAAAAAGCTGTATCAGCTGGTTTGCCAAATGACCTACATCTTTTTCACATTAGATTTTCCACAGCTGCTTTTAGAAATTCACAGCCGAACCAAACAAGGCCGTAACCTACTCAACCCTATTTACTCTCAACAAAAAACACTCTACACAAGGCGGCAAACCTCTCACCTCTCGTAAGCACGGGCGCACAGCGATGGGGCGAAAGGGCAGACGGCGGCCCCGACGCACTTCCTCGGCTAATCCGGCCTTGGCCTCGACCTCGATGGTGCAAGGGCGTCGACGGCGACGCCGGCCTCCTCCTCCTCCGGAGAATTCGTATCTCAGGATAGGTGAGCCACTGCCCGACCACGTCCATCACTCGAGATCTCTCGCACACCGAAAGGAAACCCTACCTTGTAACCGCGACACACGTAGTAGTAGCTGTGGCGATGATGTTTCTGCGCCCACGAAGTCACTTCGGACTCGACGCCGAAAGCTCGATCGATCTGCTCCTCCCATTCCGTCCGACGTCCGCAGGCGAGTCAGGTTTCGGGAAGATAGTAGGGCCTGACTTAGTGGAGCCATCTGCCGCGCCGCCAAACTTGTTATGCTGTGGCTGATCGGCCAAAGGCGTCGGATCCATGGCTTGGGGTACGCGTGGGATGGGACGGTTAAGAACCCACGAACCTGATTTAAACTGAAACCGGTAGTAGATGTTACCCTCCCAAAATAGGCAGTGGCGTAGCCAGGTTGGAGGCAAGCCCCAGGCCAACATCATTGCTACAATAGTAACCAATATTCTCTCCGTCTAAAAAAACTTGTCCCTCAAATGAATGTATCTAGCACAAAGTTAATGCTAGATACATCAATTTCAGAGACAAATTTTTTCGAACGAAGGGAGTATCAAACAGTGATTATGTAGCTACAATCAACAAAGGGGCGAGCCGGCACGCCCCAGGCCATGGCCCTGGTAGCCCAGGGCCTGGCTACGCCTCTGAAAATAGGCATTGACTTTGGTACATATCAGTGCTTATATTGGTGGCAGCACTACTAGCTTCATGCCTTAAGTCTGAATATGGTTGATTATTTGTGAACACACTGTTTTTTTACTTTCAAATAATCCTGCTTTTCTTGAGTTTGCTTCATTTGTTTACGCGCAGTTGCCGATTTGGGGGATAATTTGTTGATCATGGTGCTGTTCGAGACCCCCTCTGGCTTTGCAACTTTAGATGCTGACGGGATCAGTCTCTACGAACCAGACGCCATGAAGGTGCGCGCTTTGTTCTTCCTTGCGTGACTTGCGTCACTAGCCTGTGCTTTGCTGATCTTGTTTTTTAACCTTGCTCTTGTTCTCATTGACCTACTTTTTTCTGGATCCTCACTCTCTCATGCAGAATTTATGGGGAAACTTCGTCACGGAAAATAGGGCAGACCATGTTAGTTCCACCTTCGTTTTTCCCTTTCTATTGTTGGAATTTCTTAATGTTGCTTAACACCAACTCAAAAGAACTTGCATCGTCGTGCATGATTGACATTTTTTGTTACTTGTTTGGCATTATAAGGAGAGCATTCTGAACACAGGCTCATTGCTTAATTAACATGCTCAAATGCATTTTCTAACCCGTAAGGCTAACCTTAAGAAATACTCTCTCCGTTTGGAATTACTTGTCTCGAAAATGGATGTATCTAGAATTAAAATACGTCTAGATACATCCATTTCTGCGACAAGTAATTTCGAACGGAGGGAGTATGTCATGTGATGTTGGTACATGTATACTAATAAAGAACAACCGCCACAGGCTTATTTTCAGTGCTTGATTGAACCCATACATGGTATGGTACTACCACCAAAAAATACTGTCATGGTTCAACATGCATTTTATTACCTTAACACATGAATTTATTCTGAATTGGACTTTAAAATTCACACAAGGACATAAGTGTGGTCAAGTCGCATGTGTGGGAAGATTCAATTTCTGCAACATAGGTCTCACATGTCACTGACTAGGAAAATGTGTTAGAACATTAGGGTTGGCGGTCTACCCCCTATTCCTCTGGCTTATCCGTGATGCCGTTCACAATTCGCGTATCTGAGACTAGGGGGTAGGAACTTTCTTATATGTCTTTTCAAAGAGTCCACCTCTTATACAGATAAGATTCCTAATCGTTACAACTAGTTCCAGGATAGAGTCCAGATCAAATTACCAACCACGATCATATTTGTCTGTTAATAGATTCTACCCGTTATGTCACCGGAGCATGCGCTTGTGAGCAACGCGCCATAATAGAGTGTAAATTCTTCTATGTAGATCAACATTAGGGCTGTAATCTAATTATACAATCTAGCTCCTTCCAATCATCAGTGTACCTGGATAGTCTTTCCGATATAAATAGTGTATTGTATTCCACTGATAATCGACCAACTTCCTTAAGCATATACTCCATGTTAACGTGTAAAGCAATTTCATGTATAAATACATGTATAAATTCTATAATGAGGTATTCTGAATATTTATAATTCCTAGTAATTTGAATATAGTAGGGTTTGCGGTCTTAATGTTCTAACAAAATGTTGCAAGATTCCCTTCCGCGTGGTGGCAAAGTTGATCGCCTAACCTCTGTATGTTTGGCTAAAAGCTTGGTCAATGGTGGCAACCTTAGTACACCAACCAAGCAGACCCATAAGTATCTGTACAATTGAGATGTAACTACTGATTCTACATGCATGATGTCTGAATCCTTGTTTCTTTAGCCTGTTTGACAACCTTGTCCATATTCATTATGTTATCAGATAATTTGGCGAAAAGACTTCCAAGTATTTACAGACAAGGCTGCTGCCATTAACCTCGATGATGGTATCGACAGTCAGCTTACTGACATGCTCTTGAAGTGGCACCAACCCGGGCAGAAATTGGCTGTTGGAAAGCCTGAATATAAAACGATCATTGAAGCAAGATTGGTAAGTGTAATAAGCTCCGTGTTTTTTCCTCATTGGCTCAACAATTTTGAGCACCATTTTTGTTGTGGCTTTTTTCAGGGAATACCCTGCCTGTTTGACGAACCTGTGCTGGACGGAGTAAATTGCAAAAAACCACCACAATTAGGGACCCAAATTTAGAAAACCACCATCTTTCGTTTTTTTTTCAAAAAACCGCCACGTTTGTGCTGACAGTTTTCAAATGACGTTGATTCGCTCGTTTGCCGCGTCTGAGTGCAAACCTGACTGGTTGGGCCCGCTGTCAGGGGCCACGTGGACAGGAGGCGACGACGCGCGTGACGGGCGCCGTTAGACGGCGTCGCACAAGACCTAGCGACCCCGGTCCAGCCGCCCCCAGTTCCCCCCCCCCCCTCTCTCTCGCTTAGGTCTCTGCCTCCGACCCCTTCCGCCGCTCGTTTCTCGCCGCCGGCCGCCGCTCGCCGCAGCCATGGTCTCCTGGAAAGACGGCGAAACCAGCAGCGACGAATCTGTCTCCCCCCTTTTCAAGTCGCACGCAGAGGAAACCTACGTGAGTACCATTTTCTCGCAAATTAGGGTTAGGGTTTTCTTCGATTTGAGCATTGTTTTCACCTCTGTGATTGGGGATTGAGCACCGTATCTGCTGTATTGCACTATTGTAGATCCCACAGACCATTGTTGACCCAGAATGGTGCGGCATTGTGGCCGGAGGGCCGTTGTGCTGTCACAACGCTCCTGTGCAGAGGGCTGTTGTCTTCCAAGGAATAAACACTGGCCGTAGGTTTTACGGATGCGGTAATGAGGTTAGTTGTAGGTCCTGTATTTGCAATTTACATGGTACACTGAATATAGGTGTTATTTGAATATATGTGTTTTTCTCTGTTAACTGAAGAGATGAAGATTATGCAAATCTTGTAGTTGGTGCTCAGTTCTCTGAATATATGTTTTTTTCTCTGTTAACTGAATATAGCTGTTTACTTAGTTATTTGTATATGTTGTTTTATCTGCTGTTATGAGTAAAGAATCTATCATTTTTAATGAATGCTTATCTGAATATAGGTGTTAAATGAGCTCAGTTAACTGAATATATATAGATGTTCACTGAATATAGTCAGAATTATTTCTCTTGAATGTGTTATGAGCTCAGTTAATTGACTTATTTGAATGTGTTGTCCTGCTGCTCAGTATGGTGTAGTAAGAACTATTTCTCTTGAGTTTAATAAATGCTAAGTAATTATTGTTATCACAGGAAGGAGACAATTGTGGTCTGGTGCAGTGGATTGACCCAGAATGGCCAGAACCCATGAAAAATGCACTTCGCAAACTTTGGGATATGTTGAGCAGAGTAGCAAAGAGAATGCAGCTAAAGAAAAGCTCATACTCAAACTGGCAGAAGAGAAGAAGCTAATCCAGGAGAAGCACCGCAACCACATTAAGGAAACAAGCAATTTTTTTTGCAACAATTCATAAAAATGTGATGAGGGAGAATTACCAGAAGATTATGCAGGATGGTCATGTAGAGAATGCTGTACTTCAAGCCCAGGAAGAGATGGCTAAGCTTGAGAAAGACAATAATGAGCTGAGGACAGCACTCCAAGTCATTAAGCAGAGCAATGATGAACTTCTTAGCAATTGGAAGAAACATGTAGCAGATGAAGGTCTTCAACAGATTGAACAGATGAAGAAAGAGAAGAAAAAGCTAGAATATATCATAGCTGATTTGCTGAAGGATGGGGAGGCAAACAAGGTTAAGTTGAGGAAAATCAAAGAACTCTGTGATGAGTGAGTAATTTGTTGGCATAATGTATGCGGCCAACAAGGTTGAACTAAGTTTGCTTGGTTGTATTGTCTTGAACTATGTTGTTTCTGTTGAACTAAGTGCTTTCTGTTGAACTAAGTACTCTGTTTTGTGTAATGGAATTAATCAGGACCTTAGTAGTATGATCTTTAATTGTAATGGATTATTATGTAAGATGTGAACACTAGTCGAGAGGCTAGGAATTATGATGTTAGCTCAATGTGATCATATGGTATTGTGTTGTTAATGTGCATTGTGATCCAAATTGATCATATACTTCATGTCATTTTGTCGAGTCTTTCGTCGACGGCCGTCGAGAGGCTTGGCTAACCCTAAGTGATGGATGCCTTTCGTCGACGGCCGTCGAGAGGCTTGGCTAACCCTAGTTGATGGATGCCTTTCGTCGACGGCCGTCGAGAGGCTTGGCTAACCCTAGTTGATGGATGCCTTTCCTCGACGGCCGTCGAGAGGCTTGGCTAACCCTAGTTGATGGATGCCTTTCGTCGACGACCGTCGAGAGGCTTGGCTAACCCTAGTTGATGGATGCCTTTCGTCGACGACCGTCGAGAGGCTTGGCTAACCCTAGTTGATGGATGCCTTTCGTCGACGGCCGTCGAGAGGCTTGGCTAACACTAAGTGATGCTTGGGTAACCGTAGCCTCTCAACAACCGTCAACGAAAGGGCATCTACACTTTGTGATAACCATTCAACATATTTAACAACAACATCATATAATGTTTAGCAACATCACAGGAAGTTCACATTAAACAAACATGACCTTATGCTTGCCAATATCACAACAAGTTCCACAAATCTTGCCAACATGATAGCAAGTTCACATAAAATGACAAGTTCCACTAATCTTGCCAATATCACAACAAGTTCACATAAAACTTTGCCAACACCACAACAAGCAGAGTACTCTAGCAAGTCCTGGGAAACAAAATGCAAGTTGCCAACACCACAACAACTACAATAGCCAGCCTAATTGCCACTAGCATAGAAGTAATCCCTAAGTCTGCTTGGATTCTTTCTCACCCTTGAAGAACCAGATGCTGCAGTAGTAGCAGGCCTTGGAGGAGCAAATGTAGACCTAGCCCTTGATGAAGAAGCTGATGCACTTGCAGCAGCAGTTGATGCAGCTCTTCCACCAGTTGATGCAGTAGGTCTTGAACCAGATGATGTAGCTCTTCCACCAGTTGATGCAGCTCTTGCAGCAGTTGATGCAGCAGGTCTTGAACCAGTAGTTGCAGCCCTTGCAGCAGTTGATGTAGCTCTTCCACCAAATGTTGGAGCAGTTGTTGGATCAGGTACAGCAGCAGCTCTAGATGCAGCTCTTCCACCAGAAGATGCTGCTGGAGCTCTTGCAGGTATAGGTGCAGATCTTGTTTCCTGAAACAGAGCAAAGATGTGCATTAGTTTTTCAGTCAAATGTGAAACAGAGCAAAGATGTGCATTAATTTGAGTACTTTATGCTTGTTCTTCCTAGCTACAAGGGTTGGCTTCAAAGGAACACCACAGTTTGTGTACCTATGCCCTTGCTTCCCACAGTTGCTGCAAGTTATTGTTCCAATTCTAGAAGTGTCCTTGGGTTTTGGTACTTCAAACTGCCCCTTCCTCCTCTGAGTCTGCTTCCTGCCCTTCTTCCCATGGAACACAGGGGGGTCTATGTCTCTTTTATCTGTTCTTGTCCACAGGTCAGGTCCAGGAACAGGGTAGATCATTGGCTTGTAAGCTTCTAAGTACATAGGCTTCTTGAAGAACTGATGTACAAAATCTTCAGGCTGCTGTTTTGATTTGTAGATGGCAGATACAACATGATTACATGGTACACCTCTCATGTCCCATTTTCTGCAGCCACATGTCTAGTTCTTCAAGTTTACTGCATAAGATTTCTCACCACTGTTGACTTGATATAGATCTGGCCCAGCCATCATAGCCTTGCAATTCCTAGCCCATTCCTTTGACTCCTCTAACATTTCTGTATATGTTGGGGTAATTGTCCATCTAGCACTCTCCCCCCCAATTATTTTTTCATTGAACTTCACCATCAATTTGGCCCTAGCACCTTCAACCATTGTTTTAATGGGTTTGCCCCTAATATCCAATATCATCCTATTGAACACCTCACTAATGTTGTTCACTACTAGGTCAGTTTTACAGTTGGTGTCCATAGCATATCTAGCCCATGTTTCTACAGGAATTCCCTTCAGCCAGGCCCAAGCCTCCTCACTTTCCTTTCTAATTTCTGCCATTGCTTCATCAAACCCATTCTTAGTGTAAGAATAAGCTGCTGCATCCATATATTGCTTAAGTTCATCTCCTCTAAAGCCAGCACTTTGGAAATTTGCATAAATATGCCTTAAACAATATCTTTGAGGGCAATTTGGAAATACTTGGTCAATGGCATTAAGCAGGCCCTAGTGACACAAATCAAAAGCCTAATTAAGTTTTCTAGAACTATTTGTGCTACAACTAGTAAGTAAAGCATCTAAATTACCTTCTGCCTGTTTCAAATTATTGTGTAATTTCCAAAGTGTCCTGATTCTCCCCCAAGAACTATCTTCAGTTGAGTTAAAAACCAGCACCAAGTAGGGGTGTCCTCCTTCTCAACTACTCCAAAGGCCAAAGGAAATATATTATTGTTTCCATCTCTGCCAGTAGCAGCTAAGATTTTTTGACCTGTGTTTAACTTCACAAAACACCCATCAAGACCTGAAAAGGTGAAACAAAAAAGATGAAACATACCAATGAAACATAACATTTTGGTTCATAAAAAACCTACCAATGAAAGGTCTACATCCTTTAAGAAAACCCTCTCTTTGTGCTGCTAGACAAATGAAAAGCCTATGAAATCTTGGATTTTTGCTTGGATGTTCTTTCACCACTCTAGTTGTCACAATGCATCTGCTCCCAGGATTTGTGTCCAAAACAGCCTGAAGATAGTCTCTAATCCTAGTGTATTGTGCTTCCTGGTCACCCTGCACAACACTGAGAGCTTGCTGCCTTGCCCTATAAGCCTTCATCTTTCCAACCTCCACACCATACTTCTCCTTTGCCTTGTCTATGACAGTCTCAATACCTGCTCTAGGATCTGCCCTCAAGCTGTCTTCAACTGCTTTGGCCACAAACCTAGCAGGAACCTTGCAATTCTCACCACTTGGAGCACATGTATGTTGTAGTTGTAGCTTCCTAATACAGAATGTTTTTCATTTGCAATAACAGATGCAACCATGTGAAAGGGGCAGCCTTCCTCAAGACAATCAACTATGATCCTATCTTTGTTGTTCCTGTGGTAATGGTAGTTCCTTCTTTGTGTGACATGCAAATTTACCAAAGCTCTTGTGAATTGGTAAACATCAAGGAAACACATGTGCCAACATATTTGCTATTGTGGCTCAAGTCTTTTCTCATCATACCATATCCCGGCCTTCCTCTTCTTTGCCCTGGACTTTCTACCAGATGTGGGACAATACACTACTACTTCCTCATCTGAATCAACATAAAGTTCATCATTCATATCTTCATCACTTACTGGAATATAGTCTGACTCAAGTTCAGCTTGTGAACTGCAATGTGATCTACTTGTTGGACCTCTTCTAATAGGCAATTTCTGCAGATGTGGTGTTTCAACAAACCCCTCTCTAGACTCCTCCTCCTCCTCAATCTCACAGAACAAGTCTTCTGGCTCACAATCACCCTCAAAAACTCTCTTCCTCTTCAAATCTTTTATTTTGTGGTTTAAGTCTGCATCTTCTTCCTCATCTTCCTCTTCCTCTTCCTCATCTTCCTCTTGTTCCTTTTCCTCTTGCTCCTCTTCCACTTGCTCCTCTTCCTCCTGTTCCTCTTCCATGTTATCTTCTTCTTGCACTACTGGCATGTCATCAGCAAACTCTGTAAGAAAATCATCTAACTCTGTGACACCTGATATGTCTTTCCAATTTCTAACATTGCAACTCTCCTGTGTGTAAAGATATTCTCCATATGAATCTTCTGTGTGTGCACTGACAAGAGGAGCAGACATGTCTGGCTGTGGTTCACTGCTCTGAGTTTGATAAAGCACACCTGCATCATCTATACTATAGACCTTAGGAGAACCAATCTTAGAAATTGGTATCTGCTTCTCACATCCATCTCCAATGTTGATATGCATGTCAGGCTCACTTCCTTTCATAACTGTGATAGTGACACACCTCTTGTCCTCATACAATATCAGCATCTCTTCTACATCTTCCTCAGATTTTATTAGCTGCATGCCTGCCATCCCCACACCATGTTGCTTCACATAATACATGGAGTCCTTTTGACCATACCCCTCTATCCCAATAATAGCTAGCATATTGATATATGTGATATCTGATTCACATATGGTCCTTTCCAGATTGTCACAACCTTGGAAATGGAACCTAAGATCCCAAGGTTCATCTTCACCCAAACTGCAAGTTCAGTTAACAGCAAGTTCAGTTGTCAGTAAATTCAGTTAACACTAACCACTAAGTTCAGTTATCAGTTTTCAGTAAATGCAGTTAACAACAGTTGCAATCATATGGAATTAACTGTTAATTAAGTCAGGAGATATTAAGTAAACAGTACATTGAAACTAACTTCAGTTTAGTGAATTGAGCTCATATTCAGTTAGCGTAAAGTTCAGTTAACCTAAATTTTCAATGAATAGAACTTCTAAATTGAAGAGCAATTGTAGAATTACAAACACTAGTTCCTAAAATGTATTACAAACCAGGTCAACATAATTCAGTTAATGAGTAAAGCTACAAACCCTAATTTAGTTGACATAAACCCTAAATCCTAAATTGAACTACAAACAGAGAAAAAACACTACCAAAATCACACCAAGTGTACAATTACAGTACCAGAATCACAAGAAAATTCATTGAAAAGGGAAGAAAAATACTCACTCAATGCCACCGAGGCCGGAAGTGAAGTGGTGGCTCTGCCCTGGATTTGCTTTCCAGACCTGGGCCAACTTAGCGGCGGCTCGTGACTCAATGTCATCGACGCTGGCGTTGAAGATGCTGCCATCCTTGCCGCGCTCATCACCGCCGGCAACGGCAGATCGAACGGCTCCAATCGAACCAGGGGGCCCCGTGGGAGAGCGAGGAAGGGCGGAGCGGCCCGTAGAATCGACGATGGAGATGTGGCGGCCGTCCGTGACGTCACCGGCTGAGCCGGCGCAGCCGCCGCCGCCGGTGGCCATGAGGGGAGCGAGCTAGGGCGGAGTCGTGGGAAGGAGGAGATGCGATTTGGGGGGAACTGGGTGCGGCTGGACCGGGTCGCTAGGTCTTGTGCGATGCCGTCTAACGGCGCCCGTCACGCGCGCCGTCGCCTCCTGTCCACGTGGCCCCTGACAGCGGGCCCAACCGGTCAGGTTTGCACTCAGACGCGGCAAACGAGCGAATCAGCGTCATTTGAAAACTGTCAGCACGAACATGGCGGTTTTTTGGAAAAATAACGAAAGGTGGTGGTTTTCTGAATCAGGGTTCCCAATTGTGATGGTTTTTTGCAATTTACTCTGCTGGACGTGATGCGCGGCCTGAATTATCTCATGCATAGTTTTTTCCCCAAAGAGAAGTCAAAGCAAGCTGAGGGGGAGTGTCTTCGGACGAGTCGAGGGCTGAAAATGCTTGTAGATCGATATGGCTTCGATGATATCAAACTCGACAATGTGAGATCACCACTTTGCCTTCTCGTATGTCTGGTGTGAAAATGCTTAATGATTTATCGCTCACAGTCCATGAACACACACTTTCTGAAAGTTTGTGCACTTGCCGCTGATCAAAGCTTCAACTGTAACAAGTTCGCCTAATTGATATGCATCGGTCATTGACGGAGCAGTGCTCTCTGTATCCAGGTTAACGAGTGCATTATCGAGACGGCATGCATGCTGAATGATTGTGATAAATGTTTGAAGGCAATTGGTGAGAGCTGGCGCGGTGCCAGTGCCTTCCTCCAGGTGGTATCGTCCATAAATTCCCAGGATTGGGACACGCTGAAAATGGCAACGGCTCTGAAGATGGTGTGTTTCCCAGAAGAGAAGATTGTATTTGGCGATCCGCACGAGGCAAATCGTAGCATAATGTTTTTGAGAATGTGCTGCGTATGATGGAAACTTGTCGCTCATTCGAGTGAGTCGCTGAAGCTAGCCCGTGTGTGTTTCAGATGTTTTCAGCGGATGAACTGTCGACGTTGGTGGCTGATGCGCGTAAATATGAAGATTGTGGGATCATGAAGAAAACTGTTGGGAGCTTCTATAATAGAACTGTGTTTATGTATCAATCTAGGGCTAAGAGTCAAAGACGACTGTCAAGGAGGCTGAAGAGGCATATGAAGAAGCTCAACGAGAAGTGATCCTTCAGGAATCTGTAAGCAATTGCTCTGCAGCTGTAGCTGGTATAACGTACGTGAGGAATCCATGTGCTTTTTCTATATTACCACTGGAAAATAGTATTACAATCTGACATGGGCGTTTCTGACTAGTACTTTATATGTGTCAGCTTCAGTTTGTGTGTAGGCTATCCATTTTACGGTTACAATTACTAGTATACAATGATTCCTCCTTGGTGCCCTTATAATTGTTCAATCATTCATATATGTTGTCTTACTCGTGCTGCAAAAAAAGCACCAAGTACTTGTGAAGGCATGAACACTGCAATTTCTACCAGTATAGGCTCATGTTTATCTGAAAATGCGAAATAGATCCATACATGGAGGGAGCCTGTTACTTTATGAAAAGGTAGAAACAACATTTTAGAAGCTCAAAAAAGCTGATTTCCTTTTTGCATTGGCTAAACAAAATATGCTATTATGGTTTGTTGGACTCGTACTCTATTATATAAAGGCGCGCGGCAGGTAGCCGCATAGGACTACATTGCAAAAAACCACAACAATTGCGGTCTATTTTTCAAAAACCCACCACCCAACTAACAATTTGCAAAAGCCACCGGTGCTCAGTAATTTTTTGCCGAAAACGTTAGACGCTAGGTTGAGCTCGTTTTGACACGAAATCTGACAAGGGCCGGCTGGAAGTGATGGCATGGCATGGGAAAACTCATATTGTTTGACTCAACTGTTAACCTGGTGTAGGGCCCACCTGTCATCCTCTCTCTCCCATGCCCTCTCCACCTACAGCACACAGCCTATGGCTACACCATCGTGGCGTCGCTTCTCTAATTCGACACATTTGTACTTGTAAGAGCAACTCTAATAGAGTCGTCATATGTATTGTGCGGTTATCATACGAGATATGGAGCGCTCTCCACACAGATATGGAGCGCTCTCCATATGGATATGGGGGCCGCGGCAGTTTTATGCAAACACACATTCGTCAAAAAGGCAACATATTTGATCCAAACGTTAGTTCGATTTCATTCCTAGTATTTTTTGAGTCACTAGTCACATTGATAGACCACAAACTAATAATTACCTAGTAGTTGCGGCCATGTCCATCATCACGATCCGCCGCCGCCGTCGGCGTAGAGTGTGGCAATGCCGGCCTCGGTGGCCCAAAAAATGCACCTCGGCGAGGTCATCCTAGAACGGCCATTCATCCACGCCGGCAAGAGTGGGGGTGGGCGCGGGTCCAAATCTGCTACTCCATTTGCATGTACACATCTACGCAATCATCTCAAGGGCCCGTTCATCTAGTCCTATAAGACTAGCCACAATGAAGAATAACATACAGTAGTAACATATACGTATTTTTAGACCATGTTATTATCTTCATAGTGGGTACTAACATAAGTGTGGTAACATGCATAGCTTTATTTGTTACTCCCTCCGTAAACTAATATAAGAGCGTTTAGAATACTAAAGTAGTGATCTAAACGCTCTTATATTAGTTTACAGAGGGAGTAGGTTATAGACTCATATTGCATTGGGACATGTGATATTATGGTAACTAGCTAAGTTACTACTACTACCTCTCTCCTCATTAACTCATTGCCGCATAAGCAAATTTACTGAGTTGGACTCGATGTTACTGTTGAAGTTACTCCCATTGTGCCTAGTCTAAGGGGTGCAAAGGACCTACCGACTTCTTCACATCCACCTCATCCCGAAAACCGAAGACGAGGGGAAGCTCTTGCCGCTGTGCTAATGGAGCCAAAGAAGTGGATTGGAGACGGGTAAGAGCAAGTATAGTAAGCCTGAGTCAGCAGGCTATAAGCTGTCCAGATCAGCAAAAATACTAGCTGGAGGAGAGAGAAAGTTGGAATGAGGAAGAGGCCGGCGCTTGGGCAATCGCCCGGCTGTAGCACTGCACTCGAGAGAAAAGAATGCATGCAGGGGCTGAAGGCTGACGCTTCTTTCCCTCTTCCAATCAAATGCTTTTGCATTCTTACCCATGCATGCAAACATTAATTGCTACAGCCAACTTACACGCCAGCCTTATTATATGCGATTTTTTTCACAAAGGCTATATATGACATGGCATGAGTACAGAGCCAGCTGCCGGCTCTTCTATTAACCATGCTCTAAGAGAGGATTATGCAATAATGGCGCTAATCTTTATAGGCCAACGCGTGTACCATAAAGAGGGCAGTTGGGGAGATGGTTGACGATTAGTGGTCAAGGGGCTCGTCTCCCGATGAGAAAAGTTGCCACGGCCCATTCACATGCCTCTTGGCTGCTCAAACGACTCCGCTCGGCCTGCTCACACGCAAATCAAGAGTTGATGCCACATACTTTCAAAAAAAAAAGAGTTGATGCCACATGACGCCATCTCATGGGCTCCCACGGGAATTCGACTACTAAATAATGGTCGGGTTTCCGTCGCCAGTGGCGCGTGGGAGGTCGGCCTACTTTACATCCCGCATGTGGCGCGAAGGAAGAGGCTGAAACTTCATCTCTCGTAGTTGGATTTGGAGTGAGCTCCAAACATGATCTCCTTCAAATGTGAAGGTTACGAGCTTGGTTTTGGAGCGAGTTCCATAAATTATGTCGACGGACGGAGAGAGGCATACAACAACTTCGGGTCAAAATCAACAATATACTACTATTGCAATTGTTTGTTGGTAGTTTACCAAGCTGGCCGCTTGGTCAAAATCATTATATTAGATGTTATTATGCCGATTGAAGTCACAATTATTATCCTGATTGAAGCCATATGACAGTTGCTCTAATGACTTGAAATCAGTACATCATAGCTAGTAGTGTCATTCCTGTGAGTAACATACCATGAGATATATCCAGAGAGGCCCTAACAACAAGGCACTCAGCAGATGCACAAGGTATACAAGATTCCACTGCTATCTCTGTTCTAAAATGGGGAAAAGAAAAACGGAAACCAACGAAGGAGCATGACACGATCCCAAAACTGATGACTCTATCTCAGCAGCTAAGTTTCAAGGACGGCACTGTCGCCCTCCGCGTCTCCCTCTATGACACCGGCAGCTCAAGCAGCAGGCCGATGTGGCTGGACTCGGCGCTCGAGCTGCTGGCGCCGAAGCGTGCCCCTGCCGGCGGCGACCTCGCCACCACGCGCTGGAACCCCAGCGTCAGCTCCAGCCCGATTTCGTCGTCATGTGCCTCCTCGTCCTGGGCCGCGACCGGCGGCACGGGGCTGTCCTCTGCTTGGCTCACGTGCGAGCCCGCGTCAACCTCGGTGCCCTCGGACGACTCTTCTCCCCTCGTCTGCTCGACTGCCATGCCGTCGTCCTCAACGTGGCTGCCGTGGTCGTGGCTGCCGGCCGACTCCTCGTGGCTCGGCGCTTGGTCGAGCCCATCGTCGCGCTTGGCGCCGGAGGAGGTCCTGGACTTGGACTTGGACTTGGCCGTGGAGGAGGACGCGCGCTTGAACCCGGTGCGCCCGGCGCGCGAGACGCCGAGGAGCGCGTCGGTCGCCGCAGCAGGGCGGTCGGCCTTGGCGACGTGGCGGATGTCGCACGCCGTGAGAGGCGCGTCGGACGTGACGCGGACGATGGGGCGGCCCTTGAGCACGGCCTCGACGGCGGCCTGGCAGGCCCCCCACTGGCCGGACCAGAGCAGGCCGACGGAGCCGTAGACGGGGTTGACCATGCGGCCGCAGGCCTCGTAGAGCAGCGAGCGGAAGAGCGCCGGGCGGAGGGCGGCGTCGTCGGCGGCGAGGAGGTTGAGCAGGCCGGCGCGGCCGTAGAACTTGGCGAGGAAGACGGTGGCGTTGGCCTGCGCGTCGGCGCTCCGGATCCACTCGAGGCAGGGGCGGATGGTGCAGCCCTCGCCGCACCCCTTGCGCAGCACCCGGCACCCGTTGCAGCTCATCCGCATCCCTCCTTCTTCCCTTCCGATCAAGGCCCGGCGCCGGAGTTGTTGGAGTTGGAGATCGATCGATGATCTTCTTGCTTCGTTGGAATATTTTTGCTGGTGTGTGCGTGTGTGTGTGATGATGAATTTGGTTGAGGTGATGTGTTTTATAGGTGGGGTGGGCGCCAACGGTTTTGGGAGGGCGGGTTCGGCGCCGCTGCCAAAACAACGGGAGATGGCCGACTAAACAATGGGAGGGAGAGATGTCCACTGCACGGCTACCCCGGTATGATACACGGAGCCGCGTCCCTCCCGCGAATGTTCCAAAAGGGAAATGGATTTTTTCAACGGCTTGCGGTGAAACTGGAGGCGGCCACTTTCGGTGGACTTTGCGACGCACCACGGTTTGGTTGGGGTGATAGACGTGATGGAATGACATCCCGTCATCCCCGTTGGAGAAACAAATAGGTTGCACGTCCCATGGTTTTACCAATGGACGATGGCATCGTCATCTTTTGCCATACCGCATGTTATTCCAAGGAGTACACGCACCCTACTAGCCCACTCCGCCCAAGTCCAGCTCGTACACCGCATGTTATTCAACATTCAAACTTTTCATCTCCAAAAAATTCTTAAAAAAATGTGTGTAAAATTTCACGATAAAATACCTTGAGTTGCGGAGTTGCAAACATAAAAAGATTTTGAGGATGAACATTACGTATGGTAAAGAGCCGCAGATTCGCTTTTGTTTGTAGCTCTCGTGTTAACTGTTGCGACCTACACACTTACACGTGTACACCATGTCTCTAGGTATATCTGTATTTTCTTTCAGAATTTTTTGATACTGAAAAGTTTGAATTTTCTTAGTTTCCAAATTAAGGCCTTCATGAAGCTCGGTCCATATTGGGTATTTTCATATGACAAGCACATGTAGCGGGCGATGTTGCGGATAGCGGATGGTATAGCGGTCTGACAAGCACACTATTTTTGAACCAACCCGTGGTTAGATGGTTAGTATCTACAGCTTACCAGGATTCAAGTCCTAGACTTGACATCAATGCTCGCATTTTCCTGGTGTTATTTCAGGCTTCCGGCAATGTACATTCAATGGGAGGAGACGGTCCCGTCGGCTGCGATGTTTGTAAAATCTCGAGATGCTATGCTGGCCCAGTCTCTTAAGAGTGCTCATAGGGATAAGCGTATGCTCGTGTATGTCAGCGACTTCAATTGTACTATGTTCAAAAAGACACGCAAACGATTTTCTAGCACAACCTGAGACGCTACCGCTGTTGCGGCTGCTATTTAAAACTTTTGGCGTACCCATACTTTTTTATTTTGTCAAGTGGGCTTGTCCCTTCCCAGTAATTGATCAACGCAAGTATAATTGCTTACAACTCACGGAGCACCAAGATGAGGCAGAAAGAGAAAATCGAGTTATGGCACTAATGGGAAATCTGCTGCAATGCATTCGCTGTCCAACACATCCTACGGGGCGTAAACCTACTATCCCCGTACATATCCACTGAAGGACCGGCAAAATCAAACCAACACTAGCAACAAGCCAACAAAACAGAAGAGCAGCTCCAGAAACACAGAGCTACGGACTGGAAACAATATCGGTTTCACGCATCAAATATACGCAGGCCAGCAGTACATCACATTACTGAGAGATACAGTATGCTGCCAAAACAAGGGGTAGCCGGGGGCGCAACCGGACATCTATTCCAGTATGACAGCTGCACAGCTGAAAGTAGAGTATCAGTCGGGTTGAAAGCATTCGGATGGAGCCGGTCCACAACATGCGAGGACGTCGGTGGCTGCGGCACATCACAGACGCCTTCGAGCATCTGGACAACTTTCGAAATGGAAGGTCTCCGGGAGAAATCCTCCTGAATGCACCACAGAGCGACCCTGATAGCTATCTCCACCCGGTCATCTCCATCGCCGTACGCCAACTTGGCGTCGACGATATTGCGAAGATCGCCTTCCTCCAGCTTCTTGAAAGCGAAGGGTGGGAAATGGGCCTTCTCCGAGGCTTCCTTCCGCTGATTATCTCGAGCAGGACTATGCTCTTATCTGAGATGGCGTGGTTGGTGATCCACTCGGGCGCAACATAGCCCCGTGTGCCTCTGAGCCCGGTGAAAACATGGCTCTGCTCCCTGCTCATCAACTTGGCAAGCCCAAAGTCAGCTACCTTTGCATGGAAGTTTTCATCAAGTAGAACGTTCTCAGGCTTGATGTCGCAATGTATAATCTTGGACTCGCAGTCCTGATGGAGGTACGCCAGCCCCTTTGCTGTTCCAAGTGCAATGCGAAACCTTGTATCCCAGTCTAGAAGGGGAGCATCCACTCTAGTACTCAAAATCCACCTGTTTAGAGACCCCTTGGGCATGTACTCGTACGCAAGAAGCCTTTGTGCCCCCTCGACGCAAAAACCTCGGAGTTTAACTAGATGAACGTGGTGGATGTTGCCAATTGTTGTCATCTCAGAACGAAACTCTCTCTCCCCTTGGCCTAGGCCCTCCAGCTTCTTTACAGCAATGCTACTCCCATCTGGGAGTGTTCCGAGATACACGGATCCAAATCCTCCCTGACCAAGCTTGTCAGCGAAGTTGTTTGTAGCACCTCGGAGCTCCGTGTAAGTAAACCGCATTGGTGCTCCAGATATCGTCCGGAGAAACCCATCGTCTTGTTCTTGTGAGGGTGAAGGTTGCCTCCGACGACGATGATAAATGCTGAAGCCAACATAAACAAGAACCCCTATGACAGCCAACGGTCCGACCACAATGACAACAGTAACTAGATACCTTGATAAAAGATACAGAAGCAGGTTCCCTTTCACCTTTCTTCTGCAAACTACCGATCTGGTTGAAAAGGAAGCAATTGCCTGACTTTTGCTCAAAGAACATGGCAATGCACGAGCAGTTGCCCATGCATGCATCCTTGCATCCTATGATATTTGTTCTAGCCAAGGGCCGGGTGAACCTAGTGCCAATATACCCAACTCCACTATCCAGTTGAGCTAGCTGAAAGTCCTCTTTTGAGTTACATGGTGATATGAGACCGGGGTTGCAGTTTGGAAAGGTGCTAAGTGCTGACGGGCACTGGCATCCTGCTCCACTAATGCAAACGGAATAGGGGTCGCACTGGGCTGGCATGTCACATGAGTCCTCCGGGATTGCGAATGGGAGACTAGCCATGTAGCGCGTGCCATCGGCAATCTGTAGGAGGATGCGGAAGGAAAGGGATCCATTGTCGCTGAGGACAACAGCCAATGTGTCATTCTGCTGCGCAATGTTAAGCCGTGATAGAAGAGACCCTGATTTATCATAGAAGTACCACGAAGTTGAATTGAGGTTTGAAGAGTAGATGTCGCCATTCATGTCCACGAGCAACCTTGTATCCAGCACAGCAGACCAGTAAGGTTGGGGGTTCTGGAAGCCTGCGTACAACCTCATGTCCCCTGATGTGATGCCAAGTGTATAACTAATGTTGTTTGTGCTGGACTGGCTCACAAGTGTCATCCCATCAGTGAAGCTCTGGCCAGACAAAAGTGTGTTCGTTGGATAGCTCAAACTCTGCCATACAAGAGAAGAGCCGTCTTTGCCGAGCACTATAAGATTGCCAGAGTCCAGCAGCCGAATAGAGGCGCCCTTGCCGGAGAGATTGGCAGTCCAGACAGTGGAGCCTTGAGACCGCAGGTAGGCATTACCATCCTTGTCGAACACAAAGGCATCCGTATGAGAAACAGGAGAGTTAGCATTAGCAGTCCAGACGACAGAAGTGGAGGCTAGGTGCACCACCGAGAGAAGATAGGAGCTCTCTGACACACTACTGGTTACAAAGCCGAAGCCATATACGAAGCCATTGGACAACAGAAAAGTTCCATTATTATCGATGTAATCATTTTCAGAGACACTGAACCCTGGCAGGAGAACTTGTTTCTGAACACTGCCGCTGCATATTATCCAGAGGTTGGCTATCACAAGCATCCGCAGCAAAACGAAGCCTGTTGAACAACTTATTCATATTAGATGCAGTGCAGGCATGTAGTAACACAAACACCTAGCATTCCGCCAAGGTTATTTCCAGATTGATGCATGTTTGAACTGCATAACTTAGCACTGGAAAGTTCATAGCAATACCTCTCATTCGAGCATGTTGTTGTCTAGCAGCCGCAACATCCCCTGAGGCGATGAGAAGGGAGGCCACCATGACGCACATCTGGAACATGGGTTTGGACGCGATGTTCATTTGAGAATATTGCTGTTCATACATGTGGTGACGGGAGGAGCAGACTAGGCTTGAGATATCGTATGTATGGTGTGGCAATCCTCTGCCACAATGTTACCGGTCATGCATCTGGTTCCTGGAGTCGAACAATGGGAGCTGGCAGCTCTTTTTGGAAATTTGTACTAAGTCGTAATCGAGCTAGCCTGCCCTACAGACCATGGAAACTCAAATACATTCAAAGAATGATCCCCATCATCACTCAGGTTATGTGGAGTAGATGGCATGTGGACCCACTGTGAAAGAGAGAAGTATTAGAAGGGAGAGATGAGACAGGGAAAAAAAAGGTCACATTTTGTTGGGATGTGTCCTTATCGGAAATTCAGTCTCACACCTGAGCAGACATGCTGCTGGTATGTGTACCAACCAGTTCCACGCAATAGACACTGTATTCCGTTCAGTATTATCAGTTTCCTTATGCATTTTCTTATGACTGTGGCCCACGGTTGGCCCATGTCCATTGTTGGGGATATCCTTATGCCATGCCATGGACGACAATCAGAGTGCTTCGATTATCGATACAATGGGCGTACATTTTTATCATTCTTTTTATAAATGAGAGTTCGTTAATTATGAGTGCCCAGTCACTACTAGAATTCAGCGTTCTAGAGTGCAATCCTTTTCTAGATGAATGGTTTTGCAGCATGGCTTTAAATACCAAATTAGTCGAGATCAAAACTCAACGCTGATACAGATAAAAAAATTCACCCGGAGCCTGAAGGGGTCAAGGGGTGGAGCCAAACCAAGGGGGAAGCGATACCCATTAGCCTGCCCATTGGTGTAGTCGGCGGTCACGTACACCAGGTTGAGCTTTAGGTCGGCTCATGACTATCTTACAACGAACATTCACTAGCCCATGAGCCCTCGCTAGCTGTGAGAAAGATGATTTGTCGTGACCGGGTCGAAGCCTCTACTAAATCTGGATCAAAGAGACAAAGACGTTGCTGGAGGACCCCATGCCAACCAAGGTGTCTAGCCAAACACTGTCAGTGTATGGACAGCTGGTGAAAGTTTTTTCATTTTCTTTTTGAGCTAGGATGAAAGTTCATCTTGGCCCTCTAAAGGTCCCCACAATAGAAGTAAACCGGCGTTGGTGATCCAGATAAAAAGGTAACATGAAAAGGAGGAGAGTTAATGAAGACTTTTATTCCTATAGGTTTTGGTCATACTGACCACTTTGAGTATAGACAAGTCATACCTGAAGCCATCAGCCCCCACGTGTCCTTGCAGAGCATGCCATGGCCTGCCCTCCCCTCCTGCGCGCAAGTTCCCGCAAGGCGCCCCCCTGCTCGGCTCGATCCCCCTCGCCTAGCACCAAGCGCCACCGGAGCACGATCAGCTTAATTTTCTTGACACATCAATCGCTCAAGTGATTAAGAGCTAGCATCAGATTCATGGACATCTAGCACAGAGTGGCAGCATAAGTAAAAATCAAGCATTAGTTTGGCTGGTGACAAACCTGTGTCTTCTGCATCGGAGATCTATTGGTTGCTGCAGTAGAAAACCAACACAGTAAAAACTGTGTCCCGCTGAGGTGTGATGTTGGGTCATATACCAGAACCTACACACATGTACAATAGACAAAAGATCCAAGGACTGCAAACTAAATGACAGCAGACTTTGTATTTCTTTAACAAAGAAAAATATCTTATAAGAGATGTCACACATGAGAACAGCATGTCCATTATTACAGATAGCCTGATTCTGAAAACGAAAGCCCTCAGTTTTCATTAACCAGTCCAGCAAACAAAATTAGCTGTTATCTTTAATGTTCCATCACCAAAAGATATACAGACGCTATTTGTCATATGCCTTATAGAATCCTACTGCCAACCTTAAACACAGTCATGCAGCCCCATATCACCTACAGGTGTGCACACATTTAAGTAGAGAACAAGACTTATAACATGCCAGGAAATACAGACTTATAACATGCCAAAAGCAAAGAGGGCAAGCTATAATTAGGTCAAGCAGAATGTCGGAAGTTAACTGTTGACTGAAATGAGGCCTTCCGTTATCACAATATGAAAAGAATGAGAGCAAGAAAACTTAAAAGCACTGAACATCAGCAAGATTTGAATCAAAAAATGAATTCAGAGTCAGTTTGATAGATGACACTGAACAATGCTATAGACATGTGAATGACATTATAATGGTTCAGTGCATTAAAAATGTTATCATACATTATGTCATCATCAGCACTGGAAAAAGATTACCATTTACCAGTTCCTGCTCAGTGCATTAGTGCTTCATAGAAGAACAAACCCTTACAGTAACAGGCAAGCAGAAATCCAGTGATCCATTTTGCATTGAAAAGGTCCTAGGAGCAGCATACACTCATAGAGTAGTTATGTTAGCAATAATCTTGTCTGGACTCCAAGGGAGTCTGCATCGTAGGTTGGCCTCATCCACTTGCACACAAGCAGAAAATAACATGTCTCCAACTAGAATCTCAGATTGTTTGCCTTACAAGGCGAGAAAAGAAAATTGGATTCTCTTGTAATTCCTCCCCTCACTCGTAGAGCAGGTTTCATGTTCACGGGAGTTAGGGAGGCCTTAATTTCTCCTCACATGTCCTTTTTATTTTCAGCAGCCTCATGGTGGTTTGCTGTTGGCTAGCCTACTATTTTTACCATTTCCTTTGCGAAGGTACAATAAGTGCAATATGTAGACCAATCTTATATTAAATAATAGCAACCTTCTCCCTCTCTACCTTCGCCTATCCTTCAGCCCCCTTTAGCTTTTTTCCCATCAAGCACAAACCATCTAACTGCGAGATCAGGTATTATGGGAACTATGTCTTTACTTTGATGACTCTTCTCACCAACATCATAAATGTATCCGCAGAGGGGATTAACTTCTCGCTCCGTGCAATCATCCTGTCATATAACCGAAGTGCGCTCTTAGTGTTACCCTTCTCACAGTAACTGCTGATCAGCATATCGCTTATGTCACTAGTCGGAGCCAGCAATTTCCTTTCCATCACAGACACAAACTTCTCAGCTTCCTTTGGATTCCCACACTGGCACAGGCCACTGATCAGGGAGGTAAAAACTTCGATGCCATGGTTAAGTCCCCTGTGCTCCATCTCATGATAAATCTTGACAACACCTTCCGCATCACCAACCTTGACGTACCCATCAATGAGCTTGCAGTATGTATCCTGACCAGGAATCATTCCTTTGTCGATCATTGCCGTCACCAACTCGTTTGCCTTGCCGACCTGTCCAGCACCACACATCGCCTCTAAGATCTCATTGCAAGTGCCAATGTCCGGCACAAGGCCTTCATGGAGCATCTTGTCGAAGTACTCCGAGCCCTCATCTGTCCTCTCATGTCTAAAACACCCGGTGACGAGGTGACTGTATGTAGCATCATACGGCTTCAACCCCATGGACAGCATTTCTTGAAGCAACTGCATGGCCTCACTAATATTGCCCTCACGGCAATGTACTCCGATGAGGCAAGTATACACAAACGGGTTCAGGCGACAGCCTCGTCGGACCATGCCGTCCCACTGCTCACGTGCCGACTCCAGATCACCAATACGACAGTAAGCATGCACCATCAGCGAGTAAGCAACGTCGTCGAACACCATGTTCCTCTGCAGCATCCTCCTGAGCAGCAAGATCCCTTCCTCGGTCCTCCCCTCCTCGAAGATCCACAGCGCCAGCGCGACGTGGGCCACGACGCCCGGCGCGCACTTCTTGCCGTGGATCCTCTCCACAAGGGCCGCCATCCTGGCAAGTGCACCCTCCCGGCTCAGCACGCCGACGACAAGCTCGACGGTGGCCTGGCTGGCGTACACCCGCTTGAGCGTCATTAGCTCGAACACCTCCCAGGCGACCCGGAACCGGCCGGTGCGCTGCGCCGCGTGCAGCACGGCGTTGAAGGCGGAGAGGGAGGGGAGCACGCGGCGGAGCGCCAGGTAGCGGCAGGCCTCGAGGGCCTCCTCCGGGAGGCGGAGCCGCGCGTAGGCGTGCACCAGGAGGTGGAGGCCGCGGGCCGTCGCGGCGGTGCCGCTGTCCTCGTAGGCCGCGAAGAAGGCGTCCAGGAAGTGCGAGGCGGGCGAGGAGGAGTGCCTGGTGATGGCGGCCTGGAGGAGGACGGAGGCGTGGCTGACGAGGGCCGCGCGGGCGAGGAGGTGGACGAGGAGGCAGTAGGAGCGGAGCGAGTGGGGCGACGGCGACGAGGCGGCGGACCAGTGGAAGAAGCTGTGCGCGTTCTTGGCGACGGTCTCGGCGGAGGAGGAGGAGGGGCTGGGGTTCCGGGCGAGGGAGAGGAGCACGGCGTCGACGTGGCCCTCGGGCGCCGCGGCGGCGGGGAACGCGGCGGAGAGCGCCTCCCAGGTCACCCTCGGGCTGCTCGCGAGGTAGTGGGAGACGTGCTGGGGCGTCGCCGCGGCGGCCGCGGGCACGGCGGAGGCGGCACCGCGGCAGGGGGACGGTACGACGACGCGCCGCGCGAGCATGCGGCCGCCGGCCTTGGCTGCGTTCATGTGGCCATCGAATGAAACGCCGCCGAGGTAGACCGTAGACGGACCTCGTCGGTGATGAAGCGGCACCGATCAAGTAATGGACGATTAAGATGGCAAACGGCAAACTGCAAAAACCCAGTGTTTGCTATGATGAACTACACTCCACATTCCATGTACAGTATTTTCTTGTTTAAGAAACATTTCTTGTAATTTCATCATAGCTTCCAAGTAAATTTCGGAGTCCAATTTCATGGTGTTGCTATGAAATATAGTATCTGTGAGAGTACAAATGCTTAGATGAAGCATGTGTCTTTTCAAGATACAGAAGAGGAGTGCACGCCGAGCAGACTTTATTTGTCATACTATTATTATTACTGGTTACACGTTGCTACTATTGTTCTTGCAGACGGTATTATCTTCTTGTATGTATCTCCTTTCAAGACTGCAGACGGCATATGCATCATCATCGGTAGCAAGCTGCGACTACATGTTCTCCTTCACGACCGTGACCGGGCAGGCCGCGTGGTTCACGACGTAGGTGCTCACGCTCCCCATCAGAGCCCTGCCGCCAAGAACCAAAAAGGCACCATGGTCATGTACAGGTTCAAGTCCATCAAGCTAAGGTGCGCGCGGTTTAACCATCGACCGCACGCACGCTCGACAAATCATGGTAAAGTTCGGCTATGAACCGGACGTGCCACAATCACAGGAGCAGGGTTTTTCTTTAACTTTTATTAAGATAAGAATCATACAACTGAACCTGTGGGTATGCATACCTCTTGAGCGTGCTCAGGCCTCTGCTTCCGATGACCAGGCAGCTGAGGGGAACCAGGTCGACTGCCTCACACACCTTCTTGGTCGGGTCGCCGTAGAGTATCTTCCCAAAGACCTCAACCTGCGAATCACGTAGTTTCGACGACAAGACAATCAGCAATCAGCGGACAGGAATGATATCTAGCACAGGAATTTGATCAGGAGTTATGATTACTAGTACAAAATTCTGCGGGTGGAAGATGAAAAAACTGGTACCCCGCTCTGATGTGCCACTTGGGCCAGGATCTCCAGCGTCTCCTTGTCCGGTGACAGGCCGTACTTCTTGGTAACATGGGGGTCCGAGAACTCTACCAGAGGGATGAGCGCTGAAATCCACAAGAAATTGCCATTTCAGAAGCATGGTAATTTGATACCACAATGGAGAACGCCAACGTATAGAGTTTGTTCATCAGTTCGAAACTGGCAGAAGCAAATATAGATAGAACTTGAGGTAATCATGTGCAGCACTCGCTATACCTATCCTACAGATTCCAATACACGGTAAACAAGAGGGGTTGTCGGTGGACTTACGTGAACCACTCTGTTCCCAGAGATGCATCGCTCCTTGCTCATTCTGGTAGGAGTTGTTGACATGGATCAGCACGAGTTGATCACCGCTCCTGGCAAGGTTGGTTGACGCCCATCGCAGAGCCGCTTTGCTGCACGATGAGAAGTCCACAGCAACTCCGATATTCCTCCCACCCATGTCCCTGCAAAGCTCAGATAAACACAACACAGGTTTTTGATTTCCAGACCAGTGCGTCTAACGATGGCAATGAGGTTTCAGCTGCGGTCAGGTCTTTAAATAGATATCAACAGGAACTAGCATTATTGGAAATACTAAACGAAAGAGGGTGAAAACATAGGCTGAGCCGATGAGCTTTCTCCTCTTGTTACTTTGCCTGATTCCTTATCACCACTTTACCTCCCCCCTGGAAACAGACATGTTCCACTTGGTTACCGCTGCTAGGGAAAACTATGGGTACAAAGGGCATGAAAAATCAAGATTCATGATGCAAAGCAAAAGGGGCAAAAAAGAATTTTACTCCAGTTTCTTTCATGCCACTGGCACTGGAATGCCAGATTCTAATTCATCGGTTAACTAAAGCGGCACCGTCGGCACGGCACAGGTATGGACAAGAGGAAAGAAATTCTGATGTAAACTGATTCTCACTAAAGCATCAAGCAAAGAAAAGCCAGGTTGATCAGGAATAAGATAGTACCAGATGCTTCCAATACAGATGAAATGAAAGATGAAAGCATTTTGATATGGGGAATCCGATGAGATGCAGCGTAGCAGTTTGGCATTTGATAAAAATAAAATGACTCATCCAGCTAGCTATTCTTTACCAGAAAAACATCAATAACAAGTTCAACACTTCTGTTAAGACAGATAATGTACTTGTATCCCGATCCGGCATGCAAAATAAAGAAAATAAGAGAGAAGAGGCCTTGTTACATCATAAGTAATAACAGAATGATCTTCATATCCCAAATGAACCCAGTGTCATGTATTTCCAAAGACAGATAGTAATATCTATACTCATATTCATACCTGGCATGCAGAATTAAGAAAATATGAGACAACAGGCCTTGTTACATCATAGGTAAAACAGAATGATCGCATATCACAGATAAACTCAGTGCCATGTTATTTCTAAAGAAAATAATGCAGAGAAACGCAACTCAAATTGATGTAAGTTCACACTTCAAGCAGATACAAGTTAATCGATGCATCCATCAAACAAATTCCATGGATGACCAGTAGAGCTAGATCTTCCGGACAAACTTGTGATGTTAACGCATTTTAGCATTACATGCAAAAGCAGAGCTCCGAAACATTGAGAATCAGTATCCCCTAATACAGATGTCAAAAACTACAAGTAACTACTGTTATTAACCAGCTCTTCAGAATGAGAAGTTACAAGTACAACCGCTCCACTCTCTTGTCATACGACACATGATAGATCCACCAATTGCCCAGAATTCCAATCACATGCAGTACTGTTCTGTCCTTTAATTCGACCGTCCCAATAGAAAAGAACTTGTAGTCTTCGGTATCAACTTTTCTTGTCTGGATGACCTGAAGGCAAATGAAGAAGGGTTATAACTATAAAATTAGTACATAAAAGGAGCGCTGAGGAACTAAATATTGTCATGCATATGGACTGACCTTGCTGACACTATCCATTACTTCACCAAAAATCATGTGTCGTATTTATGGACAGAGGTAATACAACTTAATTGAATTGACATTATACCTAAATTTCAATGACAGCAAATTTCTTTTGTTTGCGGCGACAGAAAGCATGGAAGAGAGCTGCAAGCATAAGCATAGTATCTCAAAAGCTGCAGTCGACTAGTTCTGTCCAGGTGATGGTGTAACTCCACCGAAGCAGCACAGGAACAATTTACCAAATCATAAACTAGTACTCCCTCCGTCCGAAAAAACTTGTCATCAAAATGGACAAAAAGGGGTGTATCTAGAACTACATCTAGATACATTCCCTTTTATTCATTTTGATGACAGGTATTTACGGACGGAGGGAGTACTTGAAATACAGGAAAAGGAACACAAGTGCCGAAACATCCAATTAAAAGATAAGAGGTCTGCAGTTCTCCATCGGGAACCAAGGGAGAATCGTGAAGCTTTGCATACTTTCTGCCTAATTATATTCTCTACTCCACAAGTACTAGTCAATTTTTACTTCATGATCTTTTGAATAGTTTCGACTATGGTTAAGGTCATTTTTTACCTTCAGGAACCAAAGAAAAATCACAAGGCTTTGCAGTTCTTCATTCTTTTTGCAGAAATTTTGATTATGATTTTTCTGGGGCAATATACTAGCTGCAAAACTAAACTTTAATAGATACGGTCCATGTCTTTCTATGGCTCCTCGCCAATAACAGAATTCTCACGTGTGATAACATTCAAAAGCACCCAAATGTTAAAGACAGGGTAATAAGGCATGCTTGTTTTGTGCTGAGAATCAATCAGTGCATAACTTGTTTTTTGGCTGTGTTGTGGTGGCCAAACAAGAGTGGAAAATTATCTCTGGTATATTCGGTGTCCAGCTAGGTTCTGACTTTGAATATGTTTGCCGTTGGTGGTTGAGTAAACAATAAGAATGCAATTCTGAATTTGTTATGCTAGGCTAATCTCTGGTCAATAACTCAATATGGTCTTTACAGAATCAACTTTGTTTTCAGAGCAAAAACTGGCATGGTAGAATAATGCTCTGGAAACTGATGTCACACATTGGAAGATGGAAGATGCTATTCAAAGATCCTCACTCAAGACTGCTTGACCGCAACCTGCTACTCCTCAAGAGGATGAGAGGATAACTGATGAGGGTTGCCCAGAAGTGAAGATGATCAAGTGTGGATTTGCCCCCTTCGAGTTAGGTGTAGCGGAGATGCGCATGTTGAGACGGATGTTCAAACTGTTTTCAGAAAAGGGTATAATCTTCTTAATGTGTTCAAGTTTAGGGGGGTATTTTGGGGGTTCTTCGATTGTGCAAAGGCTAGAAATAAAATGTGAATGAAAGTTCATGACCATATGGAAAGCACTTCAAAATGTAATGTGGTGTAGAACCATTAAACTACTCCAAACCGTGTTACAAAATGCAGGTATATGTAATATAGCTCTCTTAGGGGGGAAAAGCATGAAGCTCACCTCCTCCTTCCACAATACAGGATTTTGCTGCACCTTCCCTTGATGAATCTGAAACAGTAAAACATATATCAGGTAACAGAAGAAGGAAAAACGTACAACATCCTCTCATAAGTTTGTTATTTTGGGTAGCATAAATAAATCTCAAACGATGCTACAATCATTCCACATTAAGCACCATCAAACTGTAAACATGAATATGTTCTTTTATAAGATGCCATAATAATTTAACTAACCTCCTGAAGAAACAAGTATATGGAATAGGGGTCAGGCCTTGTAGAGTAGAGAAGAAGCAATGTGTTGATGGCAAGAACCATTGGTTTCCGCCAACCATACACAATCAAGAGAATCAAACCGATAGGCAGCTGAAATTTTCTGACCAAATTCCAGAATTTCCTAAGAACTTGTTTCGAATGTGGTGAGAGCACAGTGATGTCTTTTGATGGGCTCTTTGGCGGTCGCTCTGTGATGCAAGAAATTACACACAGGAAAAATGTGCATTAGGATAATAATAGTGACTAGCATTTGGATTATCTGTAGCTAGGTCTAAGTATGTATAACAACTTAGATTAAGTTTTTCAAGGGGAAATCTGAATGAAATTGGACTATAGGACATGTATCAACTTCACTAAACTCTGTCCAATACTCCAATACATACCTAAATACCAGATCATACATAAGCATGCTCAGGAAAAAGAACAATCATATCGGGGAAATGCACTAAATGTTTTTCTCCATGTGAGCAAGCACTAGAAGGAAAAAACATATACTGTACATTCTAATGTGCCTGGTGTCTGTGGCAAGAAATTACCTTGTGCCTCCGCGACCTTTGTGGGATAAAGCATGACAGCAATTGCGGTGCCGCCGGTCCCAAATCCCCTCAGCAGACCTAGAATAATGGTTAAAGTCAGTGAGCATAATCCTGGTCAACTAACATTGTAGACCAAGACATGGCTATCTGAGATATGTTTTTGAGACAAATACAAGGAGAGCTTGAAGGATGTCCACGGCGCACTGACAAATACTGTAACCGTAGCACACGATCCTAACCCCTTAGGCTACCTGGAAGCTTCGGACGAACTCCGGGGGGCACCCTCGCGGCCAGCAGATCCCGGAGCATGGGGGCGCGAGCCTGAAACGCGGGGGCCGAGCTCGAACACCGCGACCAGACGCCCTGCAACGCGTGCCTGACAGGAACTGGTAGGGAGTCGAGTCACGCGAGGGAGTCAGCGCGTGGATCAAGCAAACGAGGACGCCGGAGAAGCAAGGAACTCACGGGTAGGGCTGTCGGCGGCAGGGCCGCGGAGGGCGGAGAAGGCGCGGGCGGGGGCGAAGTGGGGAGAGGGGACGCCCCGCCGGAGATGCGCCGCCATGGCGGCGCCGCTCGCCAGTCGCCTCCACGCCATTGTCGGCCCCCTCCCTTGGTCTCGGCCAGGATCGAGCGGCCCTGGCAGTGGTAGCTTGGCTTCGGAGAGGAGAGGGGGAGGGGAGGACGAGGAGGAGAACTCCGGAGACGGCGGGGCGAGAACGGGGAGCTTCCGCTTGTGCTGTCCCCGCTGCCGAGTCCCGTTCCGTCTCGCCGAGTTTTGGGCCGTGTGGGCTGTTAGGGGTTTTGGACTGTTCACCGCCGAGCTCAAGAGCATGCTAGGCCCAACACTAACCAAGCCCATATGCCCAGTGCGCCTGCTCCAAAGAGAGTGGACGCGAACAAGACGAGGGTTTTGGTTGGTCGATCCGTCAAAAAAAAAAAGACCGGTCGGAGACGGCGCTCTCCTCCTCCGGCCAGGCCGACCCACGACCGCCGCCGATCCGTGCCGTTCTTCTCTCCCGTTCGTTCTGACGGAGGCGCCCTTTCCTCTGTTCCGTCTCCGTCTGAAGAAAACAGCTCCAACCTCGGTTCGTTAGCTCCTAAACTTCCTTCTTCCGATTTGGATGGTTGATTGACAGATGAAATTGTAGTCCTTAGCTTTGTTGTTGCGGTTAATTTTTATGCCCAGTCACATGATTTTCCTGCTAAAGGCAAATAAACTTTAGTGTCGCTCAGCAGAACGCAAGATGTCGGTTCAGCAGGTGGATGTTATCTCGTAGATTTGCATCGATTCTAGTTATTATGTCCGAGATTTCTTCCTTGATTTCATTTTCCCAGCAATTCCAGATATGTCTCTACATTATTCTGTGACTTATGGGTTCTTTGTTGTCTGCTTAGAGATTTAGAGATAAATAGGTCGGTACCTTAGTTAATGTTCTTTCCAAAGATGAACACATGAATCTTTAATATATACTTGAAAGAATGATTTTTCGTATATCGATGATACTTGATTATACATGTTTCAGAATTTCGATTCTTGTACTTCAATTGACGACTTAATGTCCAAAGGAGTATGTTAGCAAAAACATATAGTTTCGGTTCTATTTATGCAACTTGCTCAGGAGCACCTAGGTCCTCATGGAGGAGGTTTTCATGTGTTCAGTCGGAACAGTATTATCTCATAGACTCGTATTTCTGATTGTTGTTTCTGGATCCCTTCTTTCTTTATTATTTCGGCAATTTCAGATACTTGGGATGATAATTACTTCGATGTTGTTCCTTATTGTAACACATGAATTTTCACCAGTATAATAGTTATCTTTATCGCTATCGCTAAAGTGACCTTATAGCCCTGCTATGCTTAACTCTGATTCTCATTCATTTCTGTGCAGTGCTCTGCGTACCTATTGAACTTCAGGATTACCATACTTGCACACTACATTGCTCGATGGAGGATCTCCCGGAGGAACTGTTTGCAGAGTTTCTCAAAAGGATCACCAGGACAAGTGATCTGAATTCTCTTTCCCTTGTGTCGAAGCAGCTCTACAAGATTGAGGGAGATCAGAGGGGTGCTATCCATGTTGGCTGTGGCCTTTTCCCTGCTACAGAAGCCTTGGCATCGCTGTGCACCCGATTCCCTAATTTGTGTAAAGTGGAAATCGACTACTCTGGTTGGACGGCAGGCCATGGCAATCAGTTGGACAACCAAGGTCTCTCTGTGTTATCATCTCACTGCCCCTCGCTGACTAGTCTCGGTTTAAGCTTTTGCTCATACATCGATGACTCTGGTCTTGGTTATCTAGCCTGTTCCAAGAAACTAGCGTCCCTCAGGTTGACCTCCACACTAAACATAACTTCAAGAGGGCTTCTCGCCGTGGTTGTTCGTTGCAAGAGTCTTTCTGCTCTCCACCTTATTGACTGCCATAAAGTAGGTAGCAAAGATTGGTTGGAGTGCCTTGGCTCTGTAGGATCATTGGAAGAGCTTGTAGTAAAGAAGTGTGAGGGCATCAGCCAGGATGACCTCCTGAAGTTTGGTCCAGGATGGATAAATCTACAGAAGTTTGTGTTTGAAATCAAGAAAAGATTCTTTCGTAATGACGGGGCTGGGCCTAATGAGGGCTATGATCCCTCATACAACCCTCATAGCCTGAATATGTATGATTTCAGTTGTGAGAATATGAAGGACTTGAGGTTGGCAGGTATCGAAATTGCGACAGAAAAAGGACTTCGTTTTCTCTTTGGGAGGTGCAAAGCACTGGAGAAGCTTTGCTTGGAGTATGTTCGGGGTCTAAATGACAATGACATGATTGCATTATCCCAGAGCTGCAACAATCTTAAAAGCATCTCACTTTGGCTGGATCCTCAGAATTATTACGATACTTTCAGGACGGCATTTACTGATAACAGCCTTAAGGCTCTATCTCTCAGTTGCCCTATGCTTGAGAGTGTTGATCTCACATTTTCAGGCTGCTCTGCCATGTACACGTCAGAAATAGGCTTCACACGGAAGGGCCTAGTGTCTCTCATTAAGTCTTGCCCGATTCGTCTTCTCGTGCTAAGGGGTGCCAACTTCTTTAATGACAAAGGGATGAAGGCCCTCTCATCTGCTCCATTACTGGAGACACTCGAGCTTGTGGATTGCAAGGCCATAAGTAATGCTGGGCTGCGGTTCATTGTGCGTGCCCCATGCTTGATTAATCTCACGCTCCGGCTCTGTGACCGCGTGACTAATGCTGGAGTATCGAAGCTGGCACATTCACAGAAGTTAGAGTCTCTGATCATTGAACGTTGTTCCCGGGTCTCTGAGCAGGCTGTGCGTGGGGCTGCCAGATCAGTTCAAGTCTGTACCACTCAGCGAGCTGGAAAAACTGTTCACAAGTTCGTGCAGTTGATGAAGTGGCCTCCAAAATTTGTCAGTTCAAAACCCTCTTTTGAAGTGATCAAGGTGTTGCTGACTGCTGAGTGCTGGCTCCGTTATGCTTCTCTGTCTTCTCCTTACCTCTCTGACCTTGTTTTTGCTTGGACCTTTTGTTGCCGTTATTTGCCTTTGTGCGAGAGAATCTGCAGGGGATTTTGGACTGCGTACCGGTGCACTTTTCTTGCTCTTGTAGTTTATTTTCCTCAGGTTGATGTTTCCGAAATTCAGTTACCTACGTGGTTGGGCTGTAAGGTTTTTGCTGCCCAAATTATCAAATTTTGTGAAACTGATATTGCAGAAGTAGTTGTGTGGTAAGCGTAAAAATAAGTAGTTTTCGAGACTTATGTACCAGTACTAATATATCTTTTTATTGTGATATTTGTTATACTTACACATGAATTATCAAAAATTGTTGGCATGCACATAAATCGACATTACATTGAGTTGTCAGAGTTTTGTTGGCCTCTACATAGTAACAAAACCTGCTTTTCGCCCGTTTTGTTTCTTTCAAAACGGCACATGCAGTGTACCGTCACTTGATTCAGAAAACCCTGAAATGAAATATAAAGGTCATTTGATTGAAGGAAAAGCATCTAAAAGATTTGAGTGATAGAAGTTTTTTGTAAGATATAGTGAAAAACAATCGTTACCAAAAAAACTTAATATTCAATTGCACAAATGAAACAACTCAGATAACAAAGGTTTCTAAGAATTTCATTTCTCCATTTTTCTATAGAAAGATGCCCAAGATAGAAATAAAAAACAAGGATATGATTTCCTTTGACAAGCGAGCGTTCTAAGGGCATCTACAAGGCTACCCCTCAAACGGACTCCCTCAAATGTGCGTGGACATCTGGCGGGCGAATGTCATCCGACGTTCTCCCTCAAATAATTGCCTCATCCATCTTTTTAATACGCTGAATATTGAAAACAATCAAAGATAGATACCATGATCCATCAATAATTGAAAGATAAATATTCCAATACAACAATAATTCAACATAAAGTTTGAAAAAAATGTTTAATTTAAATTCAGTTTATTTGGACACAAGCTCTAGTTGTCTATATGAACCGTCCACAAATGCTCCATCATACCATTTTAAAGTTGTGTTTGGGTTCCTCGACTGGGAATCTGATAATGCATCCGGAGAAAATTGCTCAAACGTTGCTGCTTTCTGCTCAAGAAACCGGACAAGATCATACATCTATTCAAATCCATTACTTGGTGAATTGCCTCACCCTCATCCTCAACAATCATGTTGTGCGTGATCACATAAACTGTCATCACCTCTCACATTGTCTCTGGATCTCATTGTTTGGTAGGTCCGTAAACAACTACAAAAAGTGCTTTGATCACTCCAGATGTCCTCTCAGCATCCTTTTACTTGCAACAACGTGTGATTTTTGGTTACCTAGTGGATTGGAGATGGTCTTGACAAAAGTCGCCCACGAAGGATAGACACGATCACAAAGATAGTACCACATCTTGTACTCATGCCCATTTATGGTATAGTTGCACGCAGGAGCTTCGCTCGCACACACCCTTGCAAACAATGGAGACCGTGCATCATGTTGATCTCATTATGAGACCCTGGCATGCCAAATAAAGATTGTCAAATCTGAAGATCTTGTGATGCAACTAGTTCAAGAATGACAGTGGGATTTTTTTGCTGGCCTTCACACTGCATTTGTTATTACCAGTGCATGCAATACAAGGATCCGAGCATATGTGGAAACCCTCTCGCTTCTCCCATTGTCATGAGCCTTGTCGTGACTTCGACATTTATTTCTCTCAAGTACTCCGGTCCAAACACCTTGACCACTTTCTTAGAAAATCTGAGTTTAGGTTCAAGGCATGTGCTCCCAAACATTCAGAGGTACTCATCCCACTAGTTTGCGGTTGTGGCAACACAAGCATCCTCACAACATTCATGCACTTCTGGAGACCATGGAACCAATACAACCAACTACATCCTTCTTGAGCTTCAAGTAATCATCATATGCCCTGAAACCTTCCATGTTGTGCAAGAGCAATGGTCGCTACATATAATACCAACCTCGGAAATAGCGGCCGAATAGCACATCATGTGCAAAGTATTCCTCGTGGAGATCAACACGCTCCTGTGCATGATGTTGATTCAACTCACGATGTCCCGGCGTTGAGCCCTTGAAGTTGAGAAAAATGCTCCTATGCAAGATCCATTTCATCCAGAATTGCCATCAGTATCGCCAGTTCAGTATCATCTTCGTTATCATCCGACGAAGACGAATCCATAAACTCTCCACGTCAAAGTACTCCTCATCTGAATCCATCATGTTTGCTTCAAAGTAAACAACAAAAGCGTCAAAAAAATGCGGTCTGGCATTTGACCGAACACTTCCGCATGCAGCGCACACCCTCCTCCCTTTGCTAGTTTCTAAGTGCGCCGACCCATTTAGTCCTTTGCCTCAATGGGTTTTTTTGGCTAATTTTCTTTGTGTTTTACTTCTGTTTTGCCGGGTTTTTCTTGTTCAGTTTTAATTTATTATTTATTATTTCCCTTTTTATTTTAAACTCTTGATTTTTTAAAACTCATCCTTTAAAAAAATATTGCAACTAGGAGAACAATTGCAAATATTTATCTGTGAAGTTTTCGTATTTCACCAATTTTTAAAAATTAGGAGAACAATTGCAAATATTTTCCAGAGACTACAGTAGCATAAGATGAGTAAAAGAAACAATGAACTGAAGGGGAACGCTGCATGAAAATAAAAAAATTATGTTCTTAATGTGAACACAATTATATATTTCCATGAATATTTATTTATATCCACGAACTTTTTTGAATTTTGTGAAAAAATGGTACAAATTGTTTCTATATGTTAAAACATTTACTAAAAGTTGTGTGAACAAATTTTCTATTTTTATGAACATTTTTAAACATATGAACATATTTTAATTGCGTGCACAATTTTTTAAATGGCACATAATTTTTTTATATGTTATGATTTTTTGAGGAAAAGAATTATGCGAACAAATTTTTATCCTTTCATGAACATTCTTAGATGTCATGAAGCATTTTATATATATGTGAAAACTGTTTCTTAATGGGACAAACGTATTTTAAATCATGAACTTTTAAAAATATAGGAACATTTATTAAAATGTGAGAAAAAAAATCAATTTTCATATTGTAGATGCATGAAACATTTTTAAAAGTTTCAACAACAATGAAACGTAATAACAGTCGCGCAAAGGGCGCCCTCTCGGCTATGCCACGTCGGATTTTGGATGGTTACGCGAGGAGCTGAGATAGGCACATGGTTGGCTTCGTCGCTGCCCCACAACCCACTTCCTGCCTCTTTCTTCCTTGTCGAAGGAAGAGATCACGAGATACGGTCGCCCTGCTCCAACCCACTTCTCCTCCCCACGCACGCCACCTCCTTTCCCCCTCTCCTTCTCAGACCCACTCGCCGCGAAGACTGGAGGCAGAACGCGGCACGCGTCGGTCGACGAGGAGGAGCTGCGCCGCCGCCGGAGCACCGACTGCATCTACTACCTCGCGCTCCCCGTTGACCTTCAAGAAGGTACCCCTGCGTCTCTCTCTCTCTCTTCGCGAGCTGATGCGCCGCCGAACGGCAAGGGCCGTCCATTCGGTTTTGATCTGACCGGGGGCCTCCTTCTCCTCTGGTCTACGATTCGAGCTGCGCTCATGCGCGCGCACGATTTCGTCTTAGTTTCTAACAAGCGACCGAGCTCTGCTCTGCTCGGTGCCGGTAAATTCGACGGTTTCAATCGAGATCTGTTTGTTCGTTATAGAAGCTGATTCAGCTGAGCCCTTATATTGCTGCTGCTTCTATTTGAAAACTTGCAGAAGTAGATTGCACATCTCAGGGAAAGCATTCTCCAGTTGTTTTATTTGTGAACGCCATTGCTCAGGGCTCCATATGCACATTCACAAACATTAGTCGCCAATGGAGCAGAGCGCCATTGCTGATGTAGCTTAAAATGGTGGTCAGTGACCGACTGAGTGTGCTTGAAGTTTGAGGTGGAGTGCAAGGAGGAGGACACCCGGGTGGAGATCTACTGCGCCGCCAAGCCGGGGCTACTGCTGTCGATGGTGAGCACCCTGGACACACTGTCCCTCAACATCCAGCAGTGCGTCGTCGACTGCTTCAACGACTTCGCCATGCACGCCTCCTTCTCCAAGGTACCAATGATTCCATCCATGGACTCGTCACTTCACCAGCAAACATGGATGAATTCATCATCTTCTTCAGCTAGATCATCTGTTAAGTCACCAATTCCAGCTGATTGATTCGAGTTTTATATGCAGATGCAGAGGGAGATGTGCTGCTGGATCTTATAAGGAGGTCACTCTGACAAGACTGGCTAGCTGTGATTCTCGTGGGAATAAAGAGGATGGGACCTGTGATTGTCGTGGATCTGGAGGTGACACTGATCAGGAAGGTAAGTTTACTACGATCTGGAGTAATATTACTAGATTGCAAATCATGAATTTAGTAGTTACTGCAGAATATTGGTTAGTTGGTTCAGTTTACCTTTCATGTTTATATGGTCTAACGACATCTGACATAGCAGATGCTTGGTCCAGCTGGAGATAGCTTACATGGTTTTATTTCACCATAATATATTTCCAACAAGATCGTTCCCTATTGTTTCCTGAAGAAAACTAACGAACTGTAGAAAAAACATTGTTTAGAGGAGTTAATATACAATTTGTTGTCTTGCAATTGGCTTCTAAAATTTACAGCAGGAGTACGCAATGAGTTTGAACAAATGAATGCAAAACCTACCAGATTTTGCGATGTTACTGTTTCTTGATATCTTCCTCATTTGTATTATGTGTATTCCTTAGTTGACAGCTATTTTAATGTATACTCTCCCCTTATTTTGAGGAAACTTCACGGGGCAGAGGATCACTACAATTTTTTGTTTCAAATAGGAAATGAACAAAACATGATTTTGCCAACCTCTCATGTAGTATATATGTACCTATTTCATAAAGTACATCAGTTTAAATACAAGTTTGCAACTCATGACGATGAGTCGAGGAGTGAAAGAAGTTTGGAACTCACACAAGTGTCATACTCGCATGACCAAATCAGGCTACGAAGACAAGTCTTCATGCGCACATGTATGACCTTGCCTCTGTCGTTGTTATTCTTTTTTCTGAAGAAAAAAAACTGCTGTCATTAGGCTCTAAATTTTCCAAGATTTTTCTTGTCTTTGCAATTTTGTTTGCAGGATTGCCGATTTTAGTTACACAGTACCATTTAAAAAGCGGCTGACATTTGATGAATTGCTGAAGGGTGGTGGCTGGACACCATGGGGGACAGTGTTCCAAGATGGTTAGACGTTAGCTACTGATTCACAATCTATCAATCCTATCTTCATGTATCTGTGTGTGTTAGGTACATCTACTTGATTTCTTCTTCTGATTTAGGGAGGTCTTCAGAATCTGAGAGGAAATTGATGTAAAATTTATTTTCCTATTCTTGGAAACTCTTGCTTAGGAAAATCATAATGTTCTTTTCATTGTACAAGCAGTACAAGGTCCAACATGGTTGTGCTGATGTCTAGGTTTCGACTTCCTTGTGAGGTGCCCTCCTCTTGAGTATGCCAATACTTCACGGTGGTGAGGTCTATCTCGATGGTAGACCGGTTGATTGATTAAATGGCAATAGGAGCAGCTTAGTGAGCCAGTGATGCAACCGTGCATCGTCTCTTGACGCTCCACTGTCGACCCCAGCTACTGCATGTACATATGATATGCCAATACTTCACGGTGGTGAGGTCTGTCTCGATGGTAGACCGGTTGATTGATGGTAGACCGGTTGATTGATTAAATGGCAATAGGAGCAGCTTAGTGAGCCAGTGATGCAACTGTGCATCGTCTCTTGACGCATCACTGTCGACCCCAGCTACTGCATGTACATATGATCCATGTATCGTGTTTAGTTTCTCACTAAGACTTGGTATGCTTGTGTTGTGATGATCCGAGGAACTCTACCTCTTTTGGAGATCGCCCACCTTTTGGAGACTGCTAAACCTTGACTTGAACAGTTGGATGTGTTTCTGTGATCAGTCATCCAACTATCCACTTGTAAGATTGTCACCTCTATTAATATAGATCTATTAGCATCGATGAAACTACTTCGCTTGCTTTGCTTTATGAATGAACACTCTTTTGCTGCAGTTCTATTCTATGTATTATATTTTTAACCACTGTTGCTTGTTTGGATTGTCAACACGTTAATAAGTGTGTTAGCTTGATTAGTGCGCACATTATCGCATAGGTGGCGCCACGAGGTGGCGCCCCAGCCACTAGTTTTTAAAGTATGTGAACACTTTTTTGCAGTACACAAATATATTTTGAAATCACGTAAATGTAACATATTTTAACCAAAGTACATTAATTTCTAGGAATAGGACAACAATAAATTTAAACATGAAAGATGGAAAGGAAATGAAAAAGGTGTGCGTACGTTGTGCTGCATGATGGATTAGGCGAGGAAGAATAGGACATGAGACGTTGTCATGAACTAGATGATACCCCGCACGTTGTTGCGGGAATTTCTAACAAATAATTTGATGTTTAGAAACATGAGATAGTATGTGCCGATGATAAATAATATTCTTGGAAAAAAATATTGTTTAGAATAAGAGAGAATAGTGTTGAAAAGCTAAAATTGTGTGCACATGAATTTTAGTATGTGCGATGATAAAGAATATTCTTTGGAAAAAATATTGTTTAGAATATGATAAATGTGTTTTTTTAAATAACATTCTTGGAAAAAATATTGTTTAGAATAAGATAAAAGTGTTGAAAAGCTTAAATTGTGTGCACATGATTTTTTTTACTAATTATTACCTTCTTTGATAAACTTCTTCTCCTTTATTACCTTAATAGTATATCACGAAGGTTCCCCGCAAAAAAAGTATATCACCAAGGTAATACATCACCCGCAAAAAAAAACCAAGCTGATGCAAAAAAAAACACCTTTAAGTAGAGACATCTCAGCCCTTGGAAAAAACCTGAAACAACGATGACAACTATTAACTATCCATTCCATAAAAACATAGCTTGCTCAGAAGAAAAAATGCGAGTTCACTAATAATCTAATTTTCTGTTAAAAGATATCACTAATAAATCACGAGGTACACTATTGAGTAAATCATGCTTCTCACCGGATCAACCTTGTGCAACATACTGCTACCATTCATGACAGTATACTCAGGTTGTTCTCATTCTTTTTGTTTGTTTTGTGTAGTGCACATCATTATACATGCTTTTGAATTTGATGAAGCTTAGTTCCATTCCTAGAAATAAGCATGATGAGTTATCTGCATTTACACAGATATTAATAAAATTAAATTATGATTAAAAGGTTGCCCCGAAATATTATAGTTTGTAGGGGATGAATGCATCTGGCGTAATTCAGAGCCTTCCGATCCATGTCCATGATGGCAACATAGGGCTCCAGTTTCTGGTCATGTAGCGGTGTTCTTCTCTATCGATCTGGCACTCTCGTTCTGCTTGTTCGACCCTTGCAGTAGTACCCAGTGGCGGCTGCAGAATTTTGACAGTATTGAACGTAGATAAATCGGTCCAAAATTTAATGATGCACAAATTATTCACTACGAAAAAGAAGTACTCGTTATCTCTATGATGTGATTAGATAAACCGATTCACCAAACCAATCTGTCCAAAAATTAGGCAAAAAGATTAATTGATATTTTGACATACCTCAGCCCTAGCTGAAGCGTTCAGTCTATGATCGTTGTCGTTGGTGTGTGGCGCCTCGCCTGCTGGCTGCTGCTACGTCCTCACCGCTGCCTTCCTGACACCTATTCCTCTAGTTAATGGATACCGGTGCTCTGCTACATGTCCGCCGCCGCCCCGTCGCAGTAGCACCCAGTTGGAAGGCGCAATGATTCGTTCATGATTTGTGTGAGACGAACTGGCTTTATCCTAGTAAACGGGCCTATTAATGATCAGTGGCGAGATAATGGATGAAAGGAATATGGGCAGGCCCTCGTTTCGTATGCCACCTACATTTGCTGCGTGCCGCACAACGTGATAACGCACAGCATGTGTGTGTGACACAATGTGGTAAAAGAAGTTGAGGTGACGTGTGTGTGACACAACTTGATAGAAGAAGTTGAGGTGACGTGGAGGCAGAGAATCCATGTCAACCTGTGGTGGGTCCCTCTTGTAATTCGGTAACGGAGCGCTGATGTGAGTGGACTGCTGATGTGGATAGCTTGCATGTTAAGATAAATAGGATAGTGGGGGTGAATCTCTTAGGTATATAGGATTGGGTCACAGGAAGGCCACGCCCCACGTCTTATTCTTCCTCTCCCATAGCTTCACTTTTCAGGGTTCATGTTCGGTGAATTTGCTGGACATGGGAAAGACATGAAGTTGGACATGAATGTCGCCATGGCCAGTGATCATTTAGACTACTTATTTTTTTCCTTTTTTGTTTAATTGAAATATGTTGAAAATATAATGATTTTAATCATTTTGCAGAAGAATAGTTCGGTTTGTTCAAATCTCATTTAAAGTATACTAGTAAAATGCCTGTGCGTTGCAACGGGAGAAAAATAATAATATCACAGACATCTAGCCTAATAATCATGACTCAAAGACTCCACCTCACACGTCATGCAAGTCCATGTCCTCTATTTTGACACGGCATCCATCTATCACGGCTTTTCCTATTTTCCGCCCTCACTGACGGGTACCCCGGTGTCCATTTGATCATAATGCATCTAGACGTGGTCAATCCCAAGGCGATGAGCTTGACCATCACATGACATACCTGTCATTGAATCGCACCAGCCCAATGGATTAAACTGCCCCAATGCAAGGGAATGTTTAAACTAATCTGTTGAGGTAGGATTGAGCGGTGCCCTCCGTGTCTCTCGGGCACATGCTCCATACAATTTCTCATGCACAACCTTCGTGCTTCGTTATGGAGCAAACATCCGTGGCCCTGTACGAAGGTTGTCCAGATCAAGTAACTGGGTTACAGTCTAGGTTGCTAATGTAAAAAATGATCGGTCACTCTGTGGTAGGGTTCTTTAGGAGGCCAGTTCAGAACATTGGACATGATAATGTGCGGCTAACGACAATGTTGGACACTTATCCCCTACCACATTGAGCGCTAACTCGGTAGCATGCCAGCCGGTCGCCGCCAAGGCACAAGTCGCCTACAACTCCAAGCAACTAATATCAATTGATGATTTTAGGGGATGCACCCACTCCCATGACATGTTCGCTTCGCTGCATGCGCCCACTGTCACAACAAGATCTATCGTTTGCTAATTGTGTGGAAACCGCGCTTTCTTGCCTTGATTGGCTCTACCAACTCAGCCAAATCAGTAGTTGTCTAATTCTCTCTTCTGGCTGCATTGCTGAAATATATATGAACTTAGACTGTACAAGGTTCAGTAAATGAATATGCACACTATCAGCTTGTGTGTACTCTTGTCTTAATTTGGATATGTGGCCCCAACATGTTTGAATCCATTAGTAATGGTTGATTGGTGAAGCTATAGTTAGATCTCATAGTACTTTCAGGTTGCAATCTGAATTGAGCCGACGATTACTTGAAGAAAAAAACAAACAAGATGCAGTATTGCAAGTGCAAGTGTGAGTGTGAATTGTTTGGGATTGGGATGAAAAGAATGTTATCTGTTGTAGTGTATAAATACGATATGGCTCATTTTATTTTATGAGTGTCGGCTGGCATAGTTGGTTAATGTGATGGGATTTGCACCTCATGTAGCTAGTTTGAATCCCACTAATGCACGTATTTTTTGATGATTTTCCAAAAAAAAATGGAACTCCAGTAGGCCTGGGTCCATGAGAGAAGAGTGTTCACCAAGACTTGTTCGCAGAAGGAATGACGTACATAAATTATGACTCGGTGTACGAAACGCCGCCGATTCTATTTGACCCTTGTGAGCGTCAAAACGTTGTTGCTTCGCTGAAGGTAGCATTTAGACGGCCGACTTTTTCGGACCTTTCATTCAGAATTTAAAAATTTCTTCAAATTTTTAGAAAATGTTCATATTTTTTTTCAATAGAAGTTCGTAATTCCAAAATTTGTTCATGTTCTTAAAAAAATTCATGTAATAAAAAAGTTCACCGTATAGAAAAAAAAGTTCACCATACATTTGAAAACTCATCACTATATATAATAAAAATTCATCATGTATAGGAAATTTGTTCAGTGTGCATTTAAACAAATCACTGTATATTTAAAAATGTTCAGTGTGTATTTGAAAAATGTGCACTGTATACTAATTAAAAATAAACTTCATTGTGTATTTTTAAATTCACTTTTTTCAAACATTTTGGAATTTTGTTGCTAGTTAAAAAATTACATTTGGAAAAACTATTCACCGTATACTAAAAAATGTTCAGTGAATATTTATGGCGCAGTGCTAATTTTGTCACCACATTCGCCTGCAAACTAAAGGTTCCGTGTTCAATTCTCCCTCGGGTCTCCTATTTTTGGTTGGTTTTCCAAAAAAAATCAGGAATGTCCTATGTGCATTTATAGCGTAGCGCTGCTTTTCAACACCAAATGTCATAAGGGTGAGTGGCTAGCACTTTAGCCATAAACCCGGAGGTCCTGTGTTTGATCCTCCCTGGGTCCCCTTTAATATTAGGGAAAGAAAAGATGTGGCATGCGGGTATATTTGGATGGTCGGCTCAGCTTTCATATTCACTGTCGACGGACGTATACTGTTGCCCAGGTCCGTTTTGGAGATGCCCTGCCACGGCCCAAGCTCTTATGCCCGTATGCCAAATGCACCTGCTCCAAAAGAGGCGACGCCAAGAAGACTAGGGTTTTAGAGTCGGGGCTGCAGCGGGCGTGAGGCGTTTGGTTGGTCGATCCGTCACTGACTGGTCGGAGGCGGCGCTCTCCTCATCCGGCCGAACCGACCCACGACCGCCGCCGATTCGTACCGTTCTTCTCTCCCGTTCGTGTTGACGGCGGCTCCCTTTCCTCTGTTCCGTCTGAAGAAAACAGATCCAACCTCGGTTCGTTAGCTCCTCAACTTGAGATGCTCATATGGATCCTTTCTTCCTTTCTTTCGATTTGGATGGTTGATTGACACATGGGAACTCCTAGTTATTACTACTACTTATTAGCGTTCTTGCTGCCGGTAATTTTTAGGGATCCCTAATTTTTATGTCCAATCCCGTGATTTCCTTGCTGAAGGCAAAAAATAAAATAAAAAATCAGCAGGTGGATGTTATCTTGTACTTGATTTGCATCGATTCTAGTTATTATGTCCGTAGATTTATTCCTTGCTTTCATTTTCCCAGCAATTCCAGATATGTCTCTGCATTATTGTGTGACTTATGGGTTCTTTGTTGTCTGCTCAGAGATTTAGAGATAAATAGGGTGGTGCCTTAATTAATGTTCTTTCGAAAGATGAACACATGAATCTTTGATATATACTTGAAAGAAAGAAAAAATCCGTGCATCGATGATAATTTATTGTACATGTTTCAAAATTTCGGTTGTTGCACTTTAATTGATCTTTGATATATACTTGAAAAAAAACATAGTTTCTGTTCTATTGATGCAATTGCTCAGGAGCACCTAGCTCCTCATGGAGGAGGTTTTCTTGCGATCAGTCAGATCAGTATTATCTCGTAGAGTCATATTTCTGATTGGTTGTTTCTAGATCCCTTCTTTCTTTATTATTTTAGCAGTTTCAGATACTTGGGAAGATAATTTCTTAGATTTTGTTCCTTATTAGTAACTCATGATTTTTCAACAGTATTATATTTATCTTTATCACTATCACTAAAATGATCTTTGTCGTGGTATTCTCACGAGGGGTGCAAGACGACATATGCCACAAGGTGGCTTCGTGTGAGGGCAAGACTGCCGCCGGAATATCCAGGGACGGGTATGCGAGTAGCACACGCTAGTTTACTCAGGTTCGGGGCTCTCCGGAGAAATAATACCCCTACTCCTGTATGTCTGGATGTATATCTGGGTTGTACATCGGGCAGTACAAAGTGCTCCTGGAGCTGTATCTGGAGTCAGTGCCATAAGCATCTGACTTGGTATATATGCATATGAGCTAGTGGCTGCATGTGCCTGAGCATGCATGCGTGAGTGGCCTTGTGGCCGGCCAAGTGCATGTGGCATGGCTGTGTGTGCGCGCGCGCTAGCTAGCCATCTTGCTAGCTAGCATGCATGCGTGAATGTGTGAGTCCATCCCCTGATGGATGGATGGAGCTGGCTTATATAGTGTGGAGTGGGCATGGTAGCTTAGTATGTAAGCTAAGTGGTGGCGTGGGGGGCAAGTGGGCATGGGGCACCATGCTCATGATGGTGTGTGATGTGACGTGCATGCCTCCTTGGTGCACTTTATAAAATAGTGCCCAGGAACAGATACACTGTAGATAACGTTGCGGTATGGCCGTCTTGTCGGTGTCTTGTCGGTGTCGGCGGTTGACTTCGGGCAGCAGTCGGCAGCCGGCTGGTTGACGCAGTCGGCAGCTGGCCGGGCAGAGCAGTCGGACGGGGAGCCGGCAGGAGTGGTCGGGCGGTCGGACTGAGGGGCTTTGCTAACCCCGATGTCTTGATTTATTGTCTCGTCGTCTTTGGGGTATCCATGTCCAATTACTCCGACAGTAGCCCCCAAGCCTCCGGGCAACTTGGCAAAGTTGGGCGGAGGTTTTTTGGCGAGTGTTCATGGAAATGATCATGAAAAAGACAAAGTTAGTCCGCGCAGATATATCAAATGTTTGCTTTTAGCATTGCAAGTTTTATGCGGAGGGTGCCGACTCGGTTTCGTCCGAGCCCCCTTAATCTTTTTCGTATTCCCTCCGCTTTTTGGCTTGTGCTCTCGCTCGCGGGACAGTTGTTCTGCGGTCTGTGGCTGAGAGTGGGCCGCGAAGTGGAGTGTACAGTACTCAGAGTCTGGGAGTAGATTCGACCGAGCAGATACTTGTAAAGGAAATGGCTGGGTCGCCCGAACCGTTTTTCTTCCCGGACGTTTTTCGCGTGGGTGGCCTCCAGCGTTCACTCTTGCTAGTCAGACAGCCGCTCTGCGGTCTGTGACTAAGAATGGGCCTTTGGTACCGCGCACGGTACTAAGCCGTCTGCGGAAACTAACGTCTCAGGCCAAACGGCCAGCCCCGGGGCCAACTCTGTCTGGCGCCGGGGCGAACAATGATGCAACTGTAATGAAATGCGGAGACAGCCCCCGAGCTTCGCTCGGTGTTATCCGTGCTTGCGTGGTGCAAAAAATATGCGGGTGAGGAGCTCACATTGATTTTCGTGTAGTCGCGGTCGTTGTCGAAGACAGCCGGCACGGCTCGGCGCTCGCGGAGCGCGCCGACGTACCCGCTGGGTGTAGCCTCCGAGCCTCCTGGTGCTCGAAAGGGGTCCCGGCCGGTCAGGCTCGACCGGCCAGGCTAAAAGTGCGTTATATCGACTAGAGGGGGGGGGGGTGAATAGGCGATTTATATGAAATTCTTCACTGAGGAATTTGCCGGTGAGAAAATTCCTTAGCGAAGAACTAACAGCAGTGGAATGAGTACTCAAAAGTAAACATAACAGAATACAAGCATAGTCATCATGATGAAATGAAAACAGGCACGGAGTACAGGAAGCGTAATCACAGGATACCATAGGATGAAGACAAACAGACTGAAGAAATTGAACTGAGGAAATTGAGAAAGTCTTCAGTCAAAGTCTTCAAAAACAGATATGAACAGACACACAACACAGTTATGAGGAAATGGAAGAGTTGAAGGAATAGAACCAGTAAGCTTGGTGAAGACAATGATTTGGTAGACCAGTTCCAACTGCTGTCTCAGTTGTACGTCTGATTGGAGCGGCTGAGTATTTAAACTCGAGGACACACAGTCCCGGACACCCAGTCAAGGACACTTAGTCCAAGACACCCAGTCCTCACCGTATTCTCCTTGAACTAAGGTCACACAGACCTCGTCCATTCACTCGTGGTAAGTCTTCAGGCGACTTCCAAACATTCACAAACTTGGTCACTCGGCGATCCACAATTTCTCTTGGATGCTCTAGACCATGACGCCTAACCGTCTGGAAGAAGCACAGTCTTCAAAGGTAACAAGCGTCGGATCCACACAGGATCAATTTCTTCAGTGATGCTCAATCACTTGGGGTTTGTAGGTGTTTGGGCTTTGGGTTTTTGGTTTTTCTCACTTGATGATTTTCGCTCAAGGTCCTCAGAGGATGGGTTGCTCTCAAATGACAAGTGTCAATTTCTCTCAGAGCAGCCAACCAGCTAGTGGTTGTAGGGGGCGGCTAATTATAGCCTAGGGAGCAGCCCGACATGATAAGACATAAATGTCCTTCAATGATATGACCGTTAGGTGGATAGATATTTTGGGACAGCTGGCACATAGCACAGCAATGGTCGGAATTTTGAGTAGCAAAATCCTCAGGGCTATCATGTTCCTCACTGTGTAGGCAATCCGCACTGGCGAATTCCTAACTCCTCAGTCAGGACAAATTCCTCAGAGACCAGAAGAACTTCATCTCTGTCACTGAAGAAATTGACTGAACTGTATGAGATTTTCAATGGTTTCACTCGAAGGGATTGGTAGATGTAGGATTTTGAGTTGAGCATCACATGGAAATTTTTCCTTAGTATTTCCTCGACTCCCTTTAACAGTACGGTGTTTCCTATGACTCAAGAAAGAGAAAAACAAGCTTCATATTCCTCGCATGAATATCAAGTCTTCACGGACACACCATTTTTTTCACTTTCAAAGTCTTCATGAAAACCTTCAGAAATACCAAAATCTTCAGTCGAAGATATTCATTTTTAGGGGTCGACTTTTTCTGTAAATATCAAACTCCTCATAGACTTATAGACGTGTGTACACTCACAAACGCATTAGTCCCTTAACCTATAAGTCTTCAATACACCAAAATCACTAAGGGGCACTAGATGCACTTACAATCTCCCCCTTTTTGGTGATTGATGACAATATAGGTTAAGTTTTCAATGGGGATAAACATATGAAGTGTAAATACTGATATTGAGGAATTTGATTGCAAGATATAGAAGAACTCCCCCTGAAGATGTGCATAGTGAGGAATTTGCTTTTGAAGCAATGCACACTTGAAGAGTTGAATCATGGAGATCGCCCCCTATATGTTGTAATTCATACATGCATTTAACATATAATATGAAGAATTTGAAATGCATGATGAAATATGGTGCCTGATGAAATTCAGCATGCGTGCAATAACATTAACAAGGAACAAGCATGCAGAATAGTGCATCAAAAGTATCAGAGCACAGTGCATCAAAAGTATCAGAGCACCCTCGAGTTTAAGATTACAACTCGATCCAATAAAGTTTCAGAAGAATGAGAGTTGTAACTTAGCAAAAAAACGCCCATATAGTAGACCCGCTTGAAGACTAACTTATATTTCTCCCCCTTTGTCATCGAATGACCAAAAGGATCGAAAATGAGGACTAACACCCCTGAAGATAATCATGTTGATGAAGGAGCGCCAGCGTTGTTAGGGTCGTTTGTTGATGTAGGGCCTGCCGCAGTGTCGTCCAAATCTTCATGTTCATCAGTGTCGCGCGATGAAGAAAATGAGCTGGCCACCAGAGAAGGAACCTGGACCTTCTTGAATTTCTTCGGTGGAGGTGCAGACCAGTCAAAATCTTCTTTGAGACCCATGTTCTTCAGATCTTCTTCACCATACAGATGTGACAGGATTGCCCAGGTGCGACCGAAGACTTGATGGAGGTAGTAGTGGTTTTTCTTCACTGCATTGTGTGTGGCAGTCATGTTGTGAAGAAGTGAACCAAACTGACGCTTAACCCATTTGTGATTTCGATCCACCTTCTGGTGAAGACTAAGCAGAAGTTCACGGTCAGTCATCACGCGCAGAGCAGTGGCTTGAGGAGTGGACTTAGGTGCATTGGCAGAGTCATGTGTGGCAGAGTCATCATTGGTGGAATAAGATGCAGCTTTGCGAAACTGACCATCCAATGGACGAATGCCTTCATCTATTACAGCAGGTGCCTTGCCCTTTCCATCAATTAAGGAATATGTCTGCTTGAGGATTTCAATTGGGGGCAAGTAGCTGAGGTGATTCCGGAAATCAGCTTTGTAGTTGAGTGAAGACCTTGTCCTGAGGAATCTCATAATCCAAGGTGCATAAGGCTTTAGCTCAAACGGAGACAGTGCAACATTGGCCATAGTCCTCATGAAGAAATCGTGATAATTGACAGGAATGCCATGAACGATGTTGAATACCAGATTCTTCATGATGCCAACAATTTCCTCATCAGATGAGTCGTGGCCTTTGATGGGACTGATTGTCCTCGTAAGAATATGATAGACAGTTCTGGGCACGTACATCAATTTCTTCACGAGAAATTTGGTTCTTGGTGCTTGACCTGGCTTCAAAGGTTTCATCAGCATCTGCATGTAATGATGTGTGAGCTCAGGTTCACTGTAGATGCAGCGAGCTTCTTCAAGGGGAGGACTGAGTGGTAGAGCACAAAGCGATTCAGAGGCTGGTGCAGTGTAGTGAGTGTTTTCAGACATCCAGTCCAGCACCCATGAATTCACATCTGCAGCATCTCCGGTGATGTGCAGCGTTGCATAGAATTGAAGAATCAGTTCTTCATTCCAATCGCAGATGTCAGAGCAAAAGTTGAGCAGTCCAGCGTCGTGAAGAACACTGAGGACTGGTGCGAAGCACGACAGAGATTCCATATCCACGTGAGGAATATGCTCATGGTAGAAGATTTTCTCCTTGTTGAACAGCACTGAGGAATAGAAATTTGCTTGACTGGCAGTCCAGAAACGCCTCTTCCTAATGCGAGCAGAGTCATATGGGTTGTAATCTTCGAAGAATACGTGCTCGCCGAAGAAATCATCAGCCTTGAACTTTTGCTTGCGTGAGAAAGGATCCTTTGGCTTCGGCAGAGGAGTGTCAGTGAGTTGCATCACGACCTCAGGAATCTCAATCGCAGGTTCTTCAGGCTGAGGAATTTCTGGTTCCTCCTCAGTGGCATTCTGCGTCGTTGGTTGTTCAGCAGCAGCAGTTTCTTCAGCGCTAATGGCTGGAATTTCCTCATGGACAGATGCAGTGGGATGAGTTTCTTCAGAACCCATGTGAACAGTTTGTGTGGGGGATTGAGGAATTTGCCGTAGAGGGGTGAACATTGGAGAATTTGGATGTTGACCTTCCCAGAATTCATCACTGATTACGGGTGTGGAGCAGCCAATGTCCACATCTTCATCTTCTTCAACGCCAACCTCTTCAGCTGTGAACTGAGGCATAGGCGAGGAGATGATAGGTGTTGAAGGGATCGCATCCACTTCAATTTCTTCATCCAACGGTTCAGATGAAGCAGCAGAAGGAGTTTCTTCATCAGATCCGCTGGGGATCACATATTTTTCATCAAAAGGAACAAGGTCCTTTGATGGCCTGGTTGAGATGGGAACAACATCAATCGGATTTGCAAATGAACTTATCATTGGCTTCAATTTCTTCGTAGTTGAAGAATCTGAAGCAGCTGATGCTTTCCTTTTCTTCACCGCAGCTCGCTCTGCAGTCTTGGTCTTCTTCACATCTGATGCAGATGGAAGGATTGGAGTTGAAGTTGGTGCAGGAGCAGCTGAGGAATCTGGTTGATTTTCTTCAGGCACAACTGATGCAGTTGAAGGAAATATGCCCTAGAGGCAATAATAAAGTTATTATTTATTTCCTTATATCATGATAAATGATTATTATTCATGCTAGAATTGTATTAACCGGAAACATAATACATGTGTGAATACATAGACAAACAGAGTGTCACTAGTATGCCTCTACTAGACTAGCTCATTAATCAAAGATGGTTATGTTTCCTAACCATGGACAAAGAGTTGTTATTTGATTAACGGGATCACATCATTAGGTGAATGATCTGATTGACATGACCCATTCCATTAGCTTAGCACCCGATCGTTTAGTATGTTGCTATTGCTTTCTTCATGACTTATACATGTTCCTATGACTATGAGATTATGCAACTCCCGTTTGCCGAAGGAACACTTTGTGTGCTACCAAACGTCACAACGTAACTGGGTGATTATAAAGGTGCTCTACAGGTGTCTCCAAAGGTAGATGTTGGGTTGGCGTATTTCGAGATTAGGATTTGTCACTCCGATTGTCGGAGAGGTATCTCTGGGCCCTCTCGGTAATGCACATCACATAAGCCTTGCAAGCATTGCAACTAATGAGTTAGTTGTGAGATGATGTATTACGGAACGAGTAAAGAGACTTGCCGGTAACGAGATTGAACTAGGTATTGAGATACCGACGATCGAATCTCGGGCAAGTAACATACCGATGACGAAGGGAACAACGTATGTTGTTATGCGGTCTGACCGATAAAAGATCTTCATAGAATATGTAGGAGCCAATATGAGCATCCAGGTTCCGCTATTGGTTATTGACCGGAGACGTGTCTCGGTCATGTCTACATTGTTCTCGAACCCGTAGGGTCCGCACGCTTAAGGTTTCGATGACAGTTATATTATGAGTTTATGAGTTTTGATGTACCGAAGTTTGTTCGGAGTCCCGGATGTGATCACGGACATGACGAGGAGTCTCGAAATGGTCGAGACATAAAGATTGATATATTGGAAGCCTATATTTGGATATCGGAAGTGTTCCGGGTGAAATCGGGATTTTACCGGAGTACCGAGAGGTTACCGGAACCCCCCGGGAGGTATATGGGCCTTAGTGGGCTTTAGTGGAAGAGAGGAGAGGTGGCCAAGGCTGGGCCGCGCGCCCCTCCCCCCCTAGTCCGAATAGGACAAGGAGAGGGGACCGGCGCCCCCCCCTTCCTTCTCTCTCTCCTCTTTCCCCCCTCCCGAATCCTATTCCAACTAGGAAAGGGGGGGAATCCTACTCGCGGAGGGAGTAGGACTCCTCATGGCGCGCCCTCTCCTGGCCGGCCGCACCCCCCCTTTGATCCTTTATATACGGAGGCAAGGGGCACCCCTAGACACACAAGTTGATCCACGTGATCATATTCTTAGCCGTGTGTGGTGCCCCCTTCCACCATACTCCTCGATAATATTGTAGCGGTGCTTAGGCGAAGCCCTGCGACGGTAGTACATCAAGATCGTCACCACGCCGTCGTGCTGACGGAACTCTTCCCCGACACTTTGCTGGATCAGAGTCCGGGGATCGTCATCGAGCTGAACATGTGCTAGAACTTGGAGGTGCCGTAGTTTCGGTGCTTGATCGGTCAGGCCGTGAAGACGTACGACTACATCAACCACGTTGTGCTAACGCTTCCGTTGTCGATCTACAAGGGTATGTAGATCACACTCTTCCCTCTCGTTGCTATGCATCACCATGATCTTGCGTGTGCGTAGGAAATTTTTTGAAATTACTACGAAACCCAACAGTGGCATCCGAGCCTAGGTTTTATATGTTGATGTTATATGCACGAGTAGAACACAAGTGAGTTGTGGGTAATATAAGTCATACTGCTTACCAGCATGTCATACTTTGGTTCGGCGGTATTGTTGGACGAAGCGGCCCGGACCGACATTACGCGTACGCTTACGCGAGACCGGTTCTCCCAACGTGCTTTGCACAAAGGTGGCTAGCGGGTGACAGTTTCTCCAACTTTAGTTGAACCGAGTGTGGCTACGCCCGGTCCTTGCGAAGTTTAAAACAGCACCAACTTGACAAACTATCGTTGTGGTTTTGATGCGTAGGTAAGATTGGTTCTTGCTTAAGCCCGTAGCAGCCACGTAAAACATGCAACAACAAAGTAGAGGACGTCTAACTTGTTTTTGCAGGGCATGTTGTGATGTGATATGGTCAAGACATGATGCTAAATTTTATTGTATGAGATGATCATGTTTTGTCACCGAGTTATCGGCAACTAGCAGGAGCCATATGGTTGTCGCTTTATTGTATGCAATGCAATCGCCCTGTAATGCTTTACTTTATCACTAAGCGGTAGCGATAGTCGTGGAAGCATAAGATTGGCGAGACGACAACGATGCTACGATGGAGATCAAGGTGTCGCGCCGGTGACGATGGTGATCATGATGGTGCTTCGAAGATGGAGATCACAAGCACAAGATGATGATGGCCATATCATATCACTTATATTGATTGCATGTGATGTTTATCTTTTATGCATCTTATCTTGCTTTGGTTGATGGTAGCATTATAAGATGATCTCTCACTAATTATCAAGAAGTGTTCTCCCTGAGTATGCACCGTTGCGAAAGTTCTTCGTGCTGAGACACCACGTGATGATCGGGTGTGATAGGCTCTACGTTCAAATACAACGGGTGCAAAACAGTTGCACACGCAGAATACTCAGGTTATACTTGACGAGCCAAGCATATACAGATATGGCCTCGGAACACGGAGACCGAAAGGTCGAGCGTGAATCATATAGTAGATATGATCAACATAGCGATGTTCACCAATGAAACTACTCCATCTCACGTGATGATCGGACATGGTTTAGTTGATTTGGATCACGTAATCACTTAGAGGATTAGAGGGATGTCTATCTAAGTGGGAGTTCTTTAAGTAATATGATTAATTGAACCTAAACTTATCATGAACTTAGTACCTGATAGTATCTTGCTTATTCATGTTTGATTGTAGATAGATGGCCCGTGCTGTTGTACCGTTGAATTTTAATGCGTTCCTTGAGAAAGCAAAGTTGAAAGATGATGGTAGCAATTACACGGATTGGGTCCGTAACTTGAGGATTATCCTCATTACTGCACAGAAGAATTACGTCCTGGAAGCACCGCTGGGTGCCAGGCCTGCTGCTGGAGCAAGACCAGATGTTTTGAACGTCTGGCAGAGCAAAGCTGATGACTACTCGATAATTCAGTGTGCCATGCTTTACGGCTTAGAATCGGGACTTCAACAACGTTTTGAATGTCATGGAGCATATGAGATGTTCCAGGAGTTGAAGTTAATATTTCAAGCAAATGCCTGAATTGAGAGATATGAAGTCTCCAATAAGTTCTATAGCTGTAACATGGAGGAGAACAGTTCTGTCAGTGAGCATATACTCAAAATGTCTGGGTATAATAATCACTTGATTCAATTGGGAGTTAATCTTTCAGATGATTGCGTCATTGACAGAATTCTCCAATCACTGCCACCAAGCTACAAGAGCTTCGTGATAAACTATAATATGCAAGGGATGAATAAGACTATTCCCGAGCTCTTCGCAATGCTGAAAGCTGCGGAGGTAGAAATCAAGAAGGAGCATCAAGTGTTGATGGTCAACAAGACCACTAGTTTCAAGAAAAAGGGCAAAGGGAAGAAGAAGGGGAACTTCAAAAAGAACAACAAGCAAGTTGCTGCTCAAGAGAAGAAACCCAAACCTGGACCTAAGCCTGAAACTGAGTGCTTCTACTGCAAGTAGACTGGTCACTGGAAGCGGAACTGCCTCAAGTATTTGGCGGATAAGAAGGATGGCAAGGTGGACAAAGGTATATGTGATATACATGTTATTGATGTGTACCTTACTAATGCTCGCAGTAGCACCTGAGGTATTTGATACTGGTTCTGTTGCTAATATTTGCAACTCGAAACAGGGACTACGGATTAAGCGAAGATTGGCTAAGGACGAGGTGACGATGCGCGTGGGAAATGGTTCCAAAGTCGATGTGATCGCAGTCGGCACGCTACCTCTACATCTACCTTCAGGATTAATATTAGACCTAAATAATTGTTATTTGGTGCCAGCGTTAAGCATGAACATTATATCTGGATCTTATTTGATGCGAGACAGTTATTCATTTAAATCAGAGAATAATGGTTGTTCTATTTACATGAGTAATATCTTTTATGGTCATGCACCCTTAAAGAGTGGTCTATTCTTATTAAATCTCGATAGTAGTGACACACATATTCATAGTGTTGAAACCAAAAGATGCAGAGTTGATAATGATAGTGCAACTTATTTGTGGCACTGCCGTTTAGGTCATATCGGTATAAAGCGCATGAAGAAACTCCATACTGATGGGCTTTTGGAACCACTTGATTATGAATCACTTGGTACTTGCGAACCGTGCCTTATGGGTAAGATGACAAAAACACCGTTCTCCGGTACTATGGAGAGAGCAACAGATTTGTTGGAAATCATACATACAGATGTATGTGGACCGATGAATGTTGAGGCTCGTGGCGGATATCGTTATTTTCTCACCTTCACAGATGACTTAAGCAGATATGGGTATATCTACTTAATGAAACACAAGTCTGAAACGTTTGAAAAGTTCAAAGAATTTCAGAGTGAAGTTGAAAATCATCGTAACAAGAAAATAAAATTCCTATGATCTGATCATGGAGGAGAATATTTGAGTTACGAGTTTGGTGTACATTTGAAACAATGTGGAATAGTTTCGCAACTCACGCCACCCGGAACACCACAGCGTAATGGTGTGTCCGAACGTCGTAATCGTACTTTACTAGATATGGTACGACCTATGATGTCTCTTACTGATTTACCGCTATCGTTTTGGGGATACGCTCTAGAGACGGCCACATTCACGTTAAATAGGGCACCATCAAAATCCGTTGAGACGACACCTTATGAACTGTGGTTTGGCAAGAAACCAAAGTTGTCGTTTCTGAAAGTTTGGGGCTGCGATGCTTATGTGAAAAAGCTTCAACCTGATAAGCTCGAACCCAAATCGGAGAAATGTGTCTTCATAGGATAACCAAAGGAAACTATTGGATACACCTTCTATCACAGATCCGAAGGCAAGACTTTTGTTGCTAAATTCGGAAACTTTCTGGAGAAGGAGTTTCTCTCGAAAGAAGTGAGTGGGAGGAAAGTAGAACTTGACGAGGTAACTGTACCTACTCCCTTATTGGAAAGTAGTACATCACAGAAACCTGTTTCTGTGACACCTACACCAATTAGTGAGGAAGCTAATGATAATGATCATGAAACTTCAGAACAAGATACTACTGAACCTCGTAGATCAACCAGAGTGAGATCCGCACCAGAGTGGTACGGTAACCCTGTTCTGGAAGTCATGCTACTAGATCATGATGAACCTACGAACTATGAAGAAGCGATGGTGAGCCCAGATTCCGCAAAATGGCTTGAAGCCATGAAATCTGAGATGGGATCCATGTATGAGAACAAAGTATGGACTTTGGTTGACTTGCCCGATGATCGGCAAGCAATTGAGAATAAATGGATCTTCAAGAAGAAGACTGACGCTGACGGTAATATTACTGTCTACAAAGCTCGACTTGTCGCAAAAGGTTTTCGGCAAGTTCAAGGGATTGACTACGATGAGACCTTCTCACCCGTAGCGATGCTTAAGTCTGTCCGAATCATGTTAGCAATTGCCGCATTTTATGATTATGAAATTTGGCAGATGGACGTCAAAACTGCATTCCTGAATGGATTTCTGGAAGAAGAGTTGTATATGATGCAACCAGAAGGTTTTGTCGATCCAAAGGGAGCTAACAAAGTGTGCAAGCTCCAGCGATCCATATATGGACTGGTGCAAGCCTCTCGGAGTTGGAATAAACGCTTTGATAGTGTGATCAAGGCATTTGGTTTTATACAGACTTTTGGAGAAGCCTGTATTTACAAGAAAGTGAGTGGGAGCTCTGTAGCATTTCTGATATTATATGTGGATGACATATTACTAATTGGAAATGATATAGAATTTCTGGATAGCATAAAAGGATACTTGAATAAGAGTTTTTCAATGAAAGACCTCGGTGAAGCTGCTTACATATTAGGCATTAAAATCTATAGAGATAGATCAAGACGCTTAATTGGACTTTCACAAAGCACATACCTTGACAAAGTTTTGAAGAAGTTAAAAATGGATCAAGCAAAGAAAGGGTTCTTGCCTGTGTTACAAGGTGTGAAGTTGAGTCAGACTCAATGCCCGACCACTGCAGAAGATAGAGAGAAAATGAAAGATGTTCCCTATGCTTCAGCCATAGGCTCTATCATGTATGCAATGCTGTGTACCAGACCTGATGTGTGCCTTGCTATAAGTCTAGCAGGGAGGTACCAAAGTAATTCAGGAGTGGATCACTGGACAGCGGTCAAGAACATCCTGAAATACCTGAAAAGGACTAAGGATATGTTTCTCGTTTATGGAGGTGACAAAGAGCTAATCGTAAATGGTTACGTCGATGCAAGCTTTGACACTGATCCGAACGATTCTAAATCGCAAACCGGATATGTGTTTACATTAAACGGTGGAGCTGTCAGTTGGTGCAGTTCTAAACAAAGCGTCGTGGCAGGATCTACGTGTGAAGCAGAATACATAGCTGCTTCGGAAGCAGCAAATGAAGGAGTCTGGATGAAGGAGTTCATATCTGATCAAGGTGTCATACCTAGTGCATCGGGTCCAATGAAAATCTTTTGTGACAATACTGGTGCAATTGCCTTGGCAAAGGAATCCAGATTTCACAAGAGAACCAAGCACATCAAGAGACGCTTCAATTCCATCCGGGATCTAGTCCAGGTGGGAGACATAGAGATTTGCAAGATACATACGAATCTGAATGTAGAAGACCCATTGACTAAGCCTCTTCCACGGGCAAAACATGATCAGCACCAAGGCTCCATGGGTGTTAGAATCATTACTGTGTAATCTAGATTATTGACTCTAGTGCATGTGGGAGACTGAAGGAAATATGCCCTAGAGGTAATAATAAAGTTATTATTTATTTCCTTATATCATGATAAATGATTATTATTCATGCTAGAATTGTATTAACCGGAAACATAATACATGTGTGAATACATAGACAAACAGAGTGTCACATTATCTTCAGCGGCTGCCCTGAGTTCTTCAGTTTCTTCAGGTACACCACTAGTGGGTGCCCTGGCAATTTCTTCAGCGGCTGGAATGCAGTCATCAGCCCTGGAACTCACATTATCTTCAGCAGCCTGATTGTCATCAGCGGTGCTGGCATTTTCTTCAGTAGGCTGAGCAGATGCTTCAGCCTGAGGAATTTCCTGTTGCGTTGGGGTTGCAACATTGAAAGTGAAGTTATTCGCAAGTTTCACAAAACGAACCTTGGCTCCAAGCCAATCAGAGCGATATGCGTCAAAGTCATCACTGAGTTTCTTAATCTCAGTCTGAATAGTGACAAGTTCTTCAGTTGTCATAGAGACAACATTTTTCTTTAGATAGCGCTCTTTCTTGTACTGCGCTTTCTTGATTTGCCCGGCCTTCTCAAATTTCCACTTTTCTTCTTGAATGAAGTGGGTCAGCATGTGACTCTGGCCAGGAGTCAGCTTGAAGTCAGGCAAGGGTGTGTTGGGGTCCTTGTGTCAATCATCAATGTAGTCGAGGATCAGCTTGGGATCCAAAAGCAGTGGCACCTCTGATCCTTTGGCTCTAGCGGCCCTGACTTGCCTGTCTCTGATGATTTCTGCAAGTTCATCATCATCAGCTTCGTCTTCATCAGACGACACTTGGAAAGCGACTTGCTTCTTTTGAGGACTTGGGCGAGGACCTCGTCCAGCAGTGGCCTTTTTCTTCAGCAGTGAGGGGCCAGCTGAGGAACTTGGTGCAGCTGAGGAACTAGCTGAGACACCTGAGGCAATGGAGATGCCGGCGGTCCTTTGGCACGAGGCGAGATGCACAGGTGCTGAGGATTTGGTCGGAACAGCTGAAGGCTTTGGCGGAGGAGCTGAGGACTTTGGAGGAACAGGAGCAGCATGAGGAATTTGCCGTGAGGGCTTTGAGGATTCTGGCCGTGAGGGCATTGCTGGTGAAGCACTTGGCTTGCGCGCAGGCTTCTTTGACATAGCCTTCTTTGGCTTGACAGCAGAGGCCTCATCAGAGGCAGTAGCAGCAGAGTCTTCATTGAATTTCCTCACTGCTTCTCTGGCTTGTCGCTTGGCCCATTCATCAGGATAATCCTCACCGCGCTTGAGGCTGGTGGGATCTGCTATTTGTCCAGGTGCCAATGGAGCTCTTGGGCATGGAGGATTGAGTGCGAATTTCTTCATGTACTTAGGAGTGACATATCTGTACTCCCTCCATTCTCTTGCCCATCTCCTCTCTATCCTCTGTTTGCGCACTTTGCGCTCATTCTTGGTTTCCTCAGTAGGTGTGTAGTACCCAGCATATATGTCATCAGGGATCTCAAACGCTGTATTTACCTCAGGCCTCTTTCCCCCCTTCTGTGGCCTTTTACCATCAGCCATTTTCTTCAGTTGAGGAATTTGAACAATCGAATTCTCTGAAGAAGTATGCAACTTTTCTTCGAGGAACGCTGCAAATGAGTTAAGTTGATGAGAACCTAGTGATTCAGCAGCTGACATGTGTACCTGTGAACAGAGTATAGTTGCGAGGAATTTGGAGAGGTCATATGCGTTCTCAGAAGGTTTTTCAAAAAGAACAAGTTTGAGGAATTTGACCAGATGAGTCTTGAAGATTTTCACTAAGCGTTCTTTGTCTTAGGTTCCAGAGTTGTATAGATTGAAGATCCACACAATTGAGGAATCTTGAAGAAAAATGATGCTTAGAGAAACGAATCAAGAACAGATGACTTGTGAGGTGTTCAGTGTGTGAAGATATGAAGAAAAACACTTTTGAAGAGTTTGTAGATAATCATTCGAATCAACGAGGGCAGTAAGAGTAACTTTTAATTACCCTGGATGAAGAACACAACAAACTGGAGTGGGGAGATGTGAAGTTCGTCTGTGCAGATCTTCCACGCCCTAACTTGGCGGAGGAAGACGGCTACAACGGCGGCGGAGTGAAGATGTCCGCGGTCGGCCCGAGTACGTCGGCGACGAGGTCGAGGCAGTGAAGCTCTTCCTCACCGGCGGCGATGAAGTAGCGGCGGCGCTAGGGTTTGAGGATCTCGATCTGGAGAGAGGTCGAGCGGAGTAAAAGAAGTGAGGAAGGGAAGGAGGGGTATTTATAGCCACGGTGAAAAACTGCTCGCCCGAAGAAATTGGACGAACGTGCCCCTGACCCTTCTCATTCGCATGACATGTGTCACCCACGTAGTGAGAGGTGGAGATCGTGTTAGATCGTGGGTGAGTGAATAAGTGTATCGTGGGATGCAGAACGGTTTGAGCGGCAAAGCCGAAAATTTAGATAAGATAGGTTTTAAAGTTCCGTTCGCAATTTCTTCAGCTGACAAGGACACAGTGAAGATTTTGAACGAGTTTCAAATAGAACGCACATGAAGAATTTGTGAACAGACTGGGTTGAGTATAGCATAGAGGGGAAGGGTTCGATCACATTCACTTAGCAGAAAACCAACTTGAAGAAATAGCAATAAGTGAATGCTGTAGAGGACATAAACTCATATATATATATAGCCAATGAAGAAAAATGACGGAACCAGTGAAGACTATGCAAAGTTGAAGAATATGAATAATTTGAGGAATTTCAACTTTTGATGGTGGCGTGACCCACCGTATAAGAATGATGATTTCAGACACCGTCTACAATTATCATAGGATTCTGAGAATCAAATTCTTCATTAATTTCTTCACACTAAGAGTGTCATTCTTCATTGATTGAAGAAAAACGTTTCTTCATGTGTTGCACATTTAAGTCATCAATTTTGCATAAGTGTTAGGATGAGTGTCCTTTTCAAAGAACATTCGAAGATTCTAGGATATTTAGCTCACACCGCAACTTGCTAAATCTCTTCTCATCCAAGGGCTTTGTGAAGATATCGGCTAGCTGTTCTTCAGTCTTCACATGCTCAATAGAAATGTCGCCCTTCAACACATGATCACGGAGAAAATGATGACGAGTCTGAATGTGCTTTGTCTTTGAGTGCTGAACTGGGTTGTGAGCAATCTTGATGGCACTCTCATTGTCACAGAGGAGAGGAACATTCTTCATGTTGACGCCGTAGTCCTTGAGAGTTTGCTTCATCCATAGCAATTGGGAACAACAAGAACCAGCGGCAATGTACTCAGCTTCAGCAGTAGATAATGATACGCAGTTCTGTTTCTTCGAGGACCAACAGACCAAAGATCGTCTGAGGAAATGACATGTACCAGATGTTGACTTGCGATCCACACGATCACCAGCATAATCAGAGTCAGAATATCCAACAAGATCAAAATCCGATCCCTTGGGGTACCATAATCCAAGTGTTGGTGTGTGAGCTAGATATCGAAGAATATGCTTCACAGCCTTATGGTGTGATTCCTTCGGTGTAGCTTGAAATCGGGCACACATGCAAACACTAAGCATTATATCTGGCCTAGATGCACATAAGTACAATAAGGAGCCTATCATGGAGCGGTATACCTTATGATCGAAGTCAATACCATTTTCATCAGTGCACATATGGCCATTTGTGGGCATAGGAATTTTGACGCCTTTGCAATCTTGCATGCCGAATTTCCTCAGTACATCCTTGAGGTATTTCTCCTAAGAGATGAATATGCCATTTTGTTGTTGACGAATTTGAAGACCTAAGAAGAATTTCAACTCTCCCATCCTAGACATTTGATATTCTTCACTCATCATATAGGCAAATTCATCACTATAATGTTGGTCAGTATAGCCAAAGATAATATCATCAACATATACTTGGCACACAAACAATTCACCATCATAAGATTTAGTGAAAAGAGTAGGGTCGAGTGAACCGGGTTTGAAGCCTTTCTTCATGAAGAGTTCCTTCAAGGTATCATACCAAGCCCGTGGGGCCTGCTTGAGGCCATAGAGGGAGGGCCTTGTTAAGTCTGAAGACTTTGTCAGGATTCTTTGGATCTTCAAAACCTGGGGGTTGAGCAACATATACTTCTTCCTCAAGCTTACCATTGAGGAATGCACTTTTCACATCCATTTGATATAAAGTGATATCATGATGGTTAGCATAAGCAAGTAATATGCGAATAGCCTCAAGTCTAGCAACAGGTGCAAAAGTTTCATCGAAATCAATTCCTTCAACCTGTGTGTAGCCTTGAGCTACAAGCCGTGCCTTATTCCTCACCACAAGGCCATTTTCATCTTGCTTGTTGCGGTAGATCCACTTTGTGCCGATGATATTGTGCTTGCGAGGATCTGGACGTTTAACCAGTTCCCAGACATTGTTGAGCTCGAACTGATGTAATTCTTCTTGCATGGCCTGAATCCACTCAGGCTCCAAAAATGCTTCATCTACCTTAGTGGGCTCTGTAATAGAGACAAAAGCATACTGCCCACAAAAGTTAGACAAATGTGAATCTTTTGAGCGTGTGAGAGGACCTGGCGCTTTGATGTCATTGATGATCTTTTCAACTTGCACTTCTTTTGCAATGCGAGGATGAGCTGGTTGTCGTTGAAGAATTTGATCAGCGTTTTCTTCAGGACCATTTTCTTCAGCATTTTCTCCAGGTGCATTAGCTCGACGTTCTTCATGTTCTGGAATGAATTCTTCAGCAGATTCTTCAGTAGGAATGACATCCTCAGTAGCCTTGAACTTGATAGTTTCCTCAGGTGCTAGTTCATCTATCACAGTAGGTAGGTGCTCTCTTTGCGAGCCATTAGTTTCATCGAATCGCACATCTACAGTTTCAACAACTTTGCGAAGAACGTTGTTGAAGACTCTATAGGTGTGCGAGTCCTTTCCATAACCAAGCATAAAACCTTCATGTGCTTTCGGTGCAAATTTTGAGTTGTGATGAGGATCTCTAATCCAACATTTAGCACCGAAGACTTTGAAATAACTTACATTGGGTTTCTTATCAGTGAGGAGTTCATAGGCAGTCTTTTTGAAGAATTTGTGAAGATATACTCTGTTGATGATGTGGCACGCAGTATCAATTGCCTCAGTCCAGAAACGACGAGGCGTTTTGTATTCATCAAGCATAGTGCAAGCCATCTCAGCAAGAGTCTTGTTCTTACGCTCCACGACACCATTCTGCTGAGGAGTGTAGGGAGCAGATAACTCATGAGTAATACCAAGTTCATCGAGATAGTCATCGAGACCAGAATTCTTGAACTCAGTGCCATTGTCACTTCTGATGTGCTTGATCTTCACACCAAAGTTGGTTGAAGCCCTCGAGGAAAATCGTTTGAAGACTTCCTGCACTTCATGTTTGTAAGTAACAAGGTGTACCCATGTGTAGCGAGAATAATCATCAACAATAACAAAGCCATATTGAGATGCTTCATTTGAAATAGCAGAATAATGATTAGGACCAAAGAGATCCATGTGAAGCAATTCAAATGGGCGAGTGGTGGTCATGATAGTCTTCGCTGGATGCTTGGCCTTCGTCATCTTCCCAGCTTCACAGGCTCCGCATAGGTGATCCTTGAGGAATTTGACATTATCGATGCTAATGACATGCTTCTTCTTCGCAAGCGTGTGCAAATTCCTCATGCCTGCATGACCAAGTCGTCGATGCCAGAGCCAGCCTTCTGAAGCTTTTGCAAGTAAGCACACGGCTGGTTGTGGTCCTGTGGAGAAATCAACAATATACATGTCTCCTCTCCTAAAGCCTTCGAAGACTTTGGAATTGTCAGCTTCCATAACCACAACACAACGGTACTTGCCAAAGACAACAACCATATTAAGATCACAAAGCATTGAGACAGACATAAGGTTGTACCCTAAGGACTCAACAAGCATGACTTTGTCCATGTGTCGATCCTTTGTAATCGCAACCTTACCTAGACCCAATACCTGACTTTTGCCTTTGTCAGCAAAGATGATATGCTTCAGATGCGATGGAGATAACGGAGCATCCATCAATAGATTCTTGTCACCAGTCATGTGGTTTGTACATCCACTATCGAGGACCCACTCAGTGGCTTTAGGTTGATCATCCTGCAGATGAATTAGTGCAGCTTACAAACTCATATACTTCATCAGTGAAGAATATGACATCAATTCATCAGATCAATTTCATCAAGTAAAAGGATTGATAAAGCAGTATGAGGACGTGAGAAATGAAAGTTCATTTCTTCATGATTAGCCTGCGTCCTATCAGGCATGCTCAGGTCTCCAGCAAATTCTTCAGACAATTACGTGCGTCTGGAGACCTGATCCTGCAGAAGAGATTAGTTCTTTTTCTTCACCACCCACATCTGAAGGGGTGGCAAAGAGTTCATCATTCTGCGAGCTCCATATGAGAAGGATAGCATAGAAGTCAGTCCATTTCGTTTCACATAAGAGGGGTTAGAATAAGCATAAGAGTAAGCAGAGAAATTCTTCGAGGACTTATGGACATAATGATTTGAAGAATAATGCACATATCCATAATCCTTAGATCTTCCCTGCGAAACAGACGGGTTAGCACGATGATGTTCATATGAGGACTTTGATCATTTTGAGGAATATGGTTCGTATGAGGACTTAAATCCATATGAAGAATTTGGTCCATATGAAGAATTTGATCTGGGGTTCCTATTCTTCACAGGTGGCGTCATGATGACATTCACCTGAAGATTTTCAAGGCATCTTTTGGGAACCCAGATTTTCTTCATAGGGGAGCCGTTTCTGCAGTTAGTGCCAACATATCTAGCAAATACCTCACCATTTTGATTTTTGAACAGTTTATAGTTGGAGTCAATTGACTCATCATCAGAATGAGGAGATTCACATGCAAATCTAGATAAGTTAGATGGATCAACTGGAGGTCCCTTTGCAGCAACCCAGGTAGTTTTGGGGTACTGCTCAGGCTTCCAATATGTACCATCAGCATGGAGTTTCCTCTCAAAGGCGATACCCTCTTTCCTAGGGTTCCTGTTGAGGATCTGCTTTTTAAGCACATCACAAAGAGCCTGATGCCCTTTGAGGCTTTTGTACATGCCTGTCGTGTACAATTCCTTCAGCCCTGCATCGTCAGTGATAATAGCAATGTCCTCAGATGAGGAATTAGTGATAGCAGAGGCATGTGGAGAATTTGAAACATTAGCAGCATTTGAATATTCAGGTGAAGAATTAGCAGATTCACGTTCAATGCACTTCAAGCATGGAGAAACAAATTCTTCCTGAGAATCACTGATTTGTTGAGCAAGTAATGAATCGCGCTCCTTCTGAAGATCTTCATAACTCACTCTTAGCCTTTCAAGATCTTGCTTTCTTTGAAGAAATTCATAAGAAAGCTTCTCATGATCGGACAAGAGAGTGTTATGTTGATCTTGAAGGGTGTCATACTTAGTATGAAGTCTCTGAAGACTTTCAGCCAAAGCTTTTAACTGATCCATTTCCTCACCCCAACATATCATCGCTCTTGTTTAGCATATAGTGAGCTTTTTCTAAAACTCTTTGTTGTTTAGTAGCAAGGGAAGCAAGTTTGACATAGCTGGGTCCAAATTCATCAACAGATTCATCATCACTGGACTCGGATAGGTAGCATTTAGTTACCTCAGCATCTTTTGCCATAAGGCATGATGTAGAAAATGATGATTCTGGTTCAAATGTCATCGTTTTGAGAGATTCCTTGAAGTCCTCAAACCAAGGATCATGACAGATTCGATGACCTTCATAGACATCAGAGAGATGGTCCCAGATGAGCTTCGCATGATCGAGATGCATGATATTCCTGAACAGATTTTGTGACAGACTGGAGCAGATGACATCCTTCGCCGTGAGGTTGAGAAGAGTATACTTGCGAATGTCATCAGCATCCGCCATCTTGCATAGATCAGTCATGCCAATCTCAGTGACGGTCCACAACTCGTTGTTCATCGCCATGAGGCATTTCTTCATCATGGCCTTCCACTTGGGATACTCGTGACCGTCAAAGATGGGGCATGTCACCTTCGTCATACCTGCATTTGACATAACTAAAACTCCAGGCGGTTAAACCAAAATCACACAGAACAAGGGAGTACCTTGCTGTGATACCAATTAAAAGTGCGTTATATCGACTAGAGGGGGGTGAATAGGTGATTTATATGAAATTCTTCACTGAGGAATTTTCCGGTGAGGAAATTCCTTAGCGAAGAACTAACAGCAGCGAAATGAGTACTCAAAAGTAAACATAACAGAATACAAGCATAGTCATCATGATGAAATGAAGACAGGCATAGAGTACACACTAGTGCAGAACCGGGCAATAGCACCGATTCGTAAGGCCCTTTAGTGCCGGTTCCATAATCGGCACTAAAGTGTGGGCACTAAAGGCCCCCCCTTTAGTACCGGTTCAGCATGAACCGGTGCTAAAGGGAAACCACGTGGCACGAGCCAGTTCCAGGGGCCGGGAGCCCTTTAGTACCGGTTGGTAACACCAACCGGTACTAAATGTTTGTGGGTTTTTTTTGTATTTTCCAATTAAATTTGTGTTATCAATTTAATTTAGGATTGTTTTACGTTATAATGAGTTGTAGTCATCATCATCATCATCATCATCATCATCATCATCGCATATTAATAAATAAATAAACTCTAGCTAGCTAAAAATCATCGTAGTCGTCTAATCACCACTATTTAATCATCATAGTCATTACCGCTAGCTATCTAATCATCACCAACACTGGCTAGCTTAAAGAGGAAACATTCACTTTGTAACAGAAGCAAAGATATCATCGAGTTCAACATAATCATCACCAACATCGAAGTTCAGGACACGGACATGAGACACTAATTAAGAGCATGAACTAGTGCTGCTCCCTCTCAGGTAGAATAGCATAGAACATGTATAGCTCTCCTGATTCATCATACTGGAGCATGCAGATGAATCTGTCTCCTAATCTTGGGTTGCGCTTCTCCTTGCTGCCCCCTAGTACTTCTCTGCGATCATTAACAATTTTGCTCCAATCTTTCACTATTAAGCATTCTTCGCTTTCAGAAATCCTGAATGCACTCATGTGCAATGTAGGATATCTTGGCCGTAAGCTAACCATTGATATGTCACCTTTAGTCTCGATCCACTGAGGCACAACTGTCATCAGAAGTCCCTGTTGAAGAACATCGTATAGTAATTAATATACTAAGCAATGAAAGTTTAGCTTCAAAAATAATGTATGCAAAAGATGCACTAATTAAGGACAAATAGTTAAAATCTTACCATCTTTCGATTATAGATGTGACCGTAGTTCAATACGATCACCATTGGTCGCACGTTTTGAGTACTAACATTTCTAAGTTCAGGAAAAAAAATCTGTCTTGATAGTATTAAGATCCTCAAGCCATGAAACATAATGACTTATCTCCTCGCAGTTTAATTGAGCCCCGTGGCAGTAGTAGGTCATGTCTACCAAGCGCCGGACATGTTTGCTTGAACCGAAATAAGCTGACAATACAAATTAGTTGTCAACTATTTTTGAATAAACTGTATCAAAGACATAAACATATGCATGCATGGTTGAGAAAAACTCACATAATGGTAGAATTGGAGGCGTTTGCACATCGACCCAGATGTCTATATTACCTTCAATATCATCTTCCGGACGAATATCAAAGGTGACAACCATACCAGGCTCAAATGCATAAGCCTTGCATAGTGCTTGCCAAGTTCTGCATTCAAAATGGGTGTATGTGTCTCCATTATATAATTTGACGTTGAAAGTATACCCATGCTCCGTCTTCAAGTAAACTCTCTTTACCTCCATATCATCTATAGCAGTAAAACCTATCTTATCCAAGACAAAAATTCTTGCATGGCAGGGGATGCGCTAGTAGAATAGTGAAAATTTAAAATTATAAGTTGAAGCAAATGAAGCATAAGTTTTGCATTCAAATAATAATTGACAAAGTGACTTACTGTATCAACTTCGAATGTCTCATCCAGTTTGATGCTGAAGCGCCTATCATCAACAAGGAAATTTCTGTCGCACAGGCCGCGCTAGTCTTCACAGTGTTCGCACATAATGAAATCTTTTTCGTCGTCAGATGACATTTCCTATGTTCATATAGGTGAAACATTAAACACCTATTACTATCTAACATTAATTAATATCTAGCCAAATATATATTCATCTAACATTTGACATTAATATATCTAACTATATTCATCTCTAACAATTGACATTACTATATATTTAACTTTTCTATCTAATTCATCTAACATTCGACATTAATCTAACATTTATATAAACTCAAAATATATAAAAAATTAAATAAACAGAAAACTCATTAACAAATAATATTTTAATTAGATCATCAAATCTCAGATACCTAAATTTTCTTACTAAAAATAAACTAGTTATATTAATTATTGAACTAGTTCAAATCTCATATACCTAAATAAACTAGTTATATTAATTATTGAACTAGTTCAAATCTCATATACCTAAATAAACTAGTTCGACAATTTTTCTTACTAAAAATAAACTATTTATATTAATTATTGAACTAGTTCAAATCTCATATACCTAAATAAACTAGTTCGATAATTTTCTTACTAAAAATAAACTAGTTATATTAATTATTCAACTAGTTCAAATCTCTAGTTCGACAATTTTCTATCTTGCTAATTCATCTAATTCGACATTAATCAAACATTCGATCATCTAATTAACTTTTCTAAAAAACAGAAAATAAGTAAAAAAATGTGTGTGTGTGTATGTGTGTGTGTAGTGTGTACGTATATATGCATGTGTGTGTATGTGTGTATGTGTGCGGCCCCGTACGCCGCCGCCCCGTACGTACGAGCGGGGGCGCCAGCGTACGGGGCGGGGGCGGGGGCGTACGTACGGGCGGGGCGCCGCCATACGGGCCGGGTGCGACGACGACGGACGGCGGCGCGGCGGGTATATGCGAGAGCGAGAGACGTACGGGACCGCGGCGGGACGACGACGGATGGCGGCGCGCGGCGTTCGGGGCGGCGGCGCGAGACAGCGACGACGACGGGCGGCGGCGGGGACAGCGACGACGACGACGGACGACGAGCGACGAGCGGCGAGGACGAATTCGAGCGGCGCGTGAGAGGTTGGAGAAAAAAGAAGTGGGAGGTCTAACTGAATTTTCGTAAGTGTTGTATATATAGGAGAGGCTTTTAGTACCGGTTGGAGCCACCAACCGATACTAAAGGCCAACTTTGGCCAGGCCAAGAGGTGGGAAGAGCAGGCCTTTAGTACCGGTTGGTGGTTCCAACCGGTACTAAAGGGTGGTCTTTAGTACCGGTTGGAGCCACCAATCGGTACTAAAGGCCTCGCGCTGCCACCCCAAAGTTTAGTCCCACCTCGCCGGGCGAAGGGCAGCCGCACTGATTTATAAACCCAGCCGCGGCTACCTCTTCGAACTCCTCTATATAGCAGGCTTCTGGGCCTAATTAATTAGGGCGCGCTGCCCTGTGAGCCTGCTGGCCCTTCTGGGCCTGCATTTGCACACCCTAGGTCTGGCAGGCCCACTGGGCAGCGCGCCAACAAATTTTTTATATAGTTTTTTCTTTTCTGCATTATTTATTTTCTTCTATTTATTTTTGAGTAGTTTTTTATATAGTTTTTTCTTTTCTGCATTATTTATTTTCTTCTATTTATTTTTGAGTAATTTTTTTGTATATTTTTTTATTTTCTGCATTATTTCTTTTCTTTTATTTATTTTCTTCTGAAAATTGAATGCTGCATACTGAACAATTAGGTAAATGACCGAAAAACAACAAATGATGTCAGAACATGTTGGAAATTGATGACGTCGCTTTGAATGCTGCATACTGAACACAAAAGAAGTCCGGAGTTCAAATAAGTTTAAAAAACATTGAAGTGGCCGTGTAACAGATGAGTTCTCATCCGAAACCCTGATACTCCGAAAGAATATGTCCAGTTTGTACACGAAGTGCGTCCAGTTTTTGCCGTGACCCTCTCTACTCTTTCGCGCATGCTATGCGGGTGATATGATGATACCATGCCAAGTTTCAACATTTTCAGGATTCATTTTGTAGTGATTTTCAATTACACGGTCATTTAGCTCTCTAAACAATTAGGTAAATGACCGAAAAACAAAAAATGATGTCAGAACATGTTGAAAATTGATGACGTCGCTTTGAATGCTGCATACTGAACACAAAAGAAGTCCGGAGTTCAAATAAGTTATTAAAAATAAAAAAGAGGTGCAATGCTGGTTAATTTGCTTCAAGCCATTCGGAATAGTGTAGACTGCACTGCACATAGCTCAGTGCAATCTATGCTATTCCACAAAGCTTGAAGCTAATCAACATGTAGGTGAGCATTGCAACTCTTTGTCATTGTCTGTGCACTCACGGCTTATAAACCGCTCATACTACCTCTCTCTTGGCGAGGTGGGACTAAAAATCAGCTTACAAAGAAACTCTAGTACCGGTTCATGGCATGAACCGGTACTAAAGGTCTTCGTGGGTGCCCCAGACTGACCATAGCCTGACACAGCCTCATTAGTACCGGTTCGTGGCATGAACCGGTACTAAAGGTTACCCACGAACCGGTACTAATGATGCCCGCCCGCCTAGCCGTTGGAACCGGCACTAATGGTCACATTAGTGCCGGCTCAAATTCAAACCGGCACTAATGTACTTCACATTTGACCCTTTTTCTACTAGTGACGGGAAGCGTAATCACAGGATAACATAGGATGAAAACAAACAGACTGAAGAAATTGAATTAAGGAAATTGAGGAAAGTCTTCAGTCAAAGTCTTCAAAAACAGATATGAACAGATACACAACACAGTTATGAGGAAATGGAAGAGTTGAAGGAATAGAACCAGTAAGCTTGGTGAAGATAATGATTTGGTAGACCAGTTCCAACTACTGTCTCAGTTGTACGTCTGGTTGGAGCGGCTGAGTATTTAAACTCGAGGACACACAGTCCCGGACACCCAGTCAAGGACACTTAGTCCAAGACACCCAGTCCTCACTGTATTCTCCTTGAACTAAGGTCACACAGACCTCGTCCAATCACTCGTGGTAAGTCTTCAGGCGATTTCCAAACCTTCACAAACTTGGTCACTCGGCGATCCACAATTTCTCTTGGATGCTCTAGACCATGACGCCTAACCGTCTGGAAGGAACACAGTCTTCAAAGGTAACAAGCGTCGGATCCACACAGGATCAATTTCTTCAGTGATGCTCAATCACTTGGGGTTTGTAGGTGTTTGGGTTTTGGGTTTTTGGTTTTTCCTCATTTGATGATTTTCGCTCAAGGTCTTCAGAGGATGGGTTGCTCTCAAATAACAAGTGTCAATTTCTCTCGGAGCAGCCAACCAGCTAGTGGTTGTAGGGGGCGGCTATTTATAGCCTAGGGAGCAACCCGACATGATAAGACATAAATGCCCTTCAATGATATGACCGTTAGGTGGATAGATATTTTGGGACAGCTGGCGCATAGCACAGCAACGGTTGGAATTTTGAGTAGCAAAATCCTCAGGGCTATCATGTTCCTCACTGTGTAGGCAATCCGCACCGGCGAATTCCTAACTCCTCAGTCAGGACAAATTCCTCAGAGACCAGAAGAACTTCGTCTCTGTCACTGAAGAAATTGACTGAACTGTATGAGATTTCCAATGGCTTCACTCGAAGGGTGTAACACCCCGGATGTAACTTTCCCTATTTGTACTCCAACTCTTGCCATTTCCGGCGTTAAGTTATTTATTTCCTCGGGTTCGGGTCTTTGTCTCCGTCTGTTGTTTTCTTTGTCATGCATCTCATATCATGTCATCATGTGCATTGCATTTGCATACGTGTTCGTCTCATGCATTCGAGCATTTTCCCCGTTGTCCGTTTTGCATTCCGGCGCTTCGTTCTCCTCCGGTGGTCATTTCTAGCTTTCTTTCGTGTGTGGGGATTAAATATTTTCCGGATTGGACCAAGACTTACCATGCGGCCTTGGTTTACTACCGGTAGACCGCCTGTCAAGTTTCGTATCATTTGGACTTCGTTTGATACTCCAACGGTTAACCGAGGGACCGAAAAGGCCTCGTGTGTGTTGCAGCCCAACACCCCTCCAATTTGGCCCAAAACCCACCAAACTCTGCTCCATCATCTAGAGCGTTCGATCACGATCGCGTGGTTGAAAACCGCACCTCATTTGGACTCTCCTACCTTCACTTATGCCTATAAATACACCCCCTCCGTTTTCGGATCTCCTCCCCCACGAAACCCTAAAAAAAAAACCTCTCCGCCGCCGCCGGACAACGTCCGCGCGAGCCGGACGTGTCCGTCCGCCGCCACCTCAGCCACTCTCCTCTCGCCACGTGGCCTCCCCGCCGGCGCCTCCCCGCGCGGCCCGCCCGGCCCGCGTTGGGCCCCCGAGGCCCGGGCCACCGCCGCCGCCGCCCGGGACCTCGTCCCCGACGCCGATCCTCCCCGCCGCCGTTCTCCGCTGCCCGCGCCCGGCTGCCGCCGTAGCCGCGCCGCACCACCTCGCCGATCGCCGCCTCCACGCGCCACCGCCGCCGCCTCCACGCGCCGCCGCCGCCGCATCCACGCCGGCCGGAGCCGCCCCGGCTTCTCCTCCCCTCGGCGGCCACCATCTCTGGCAAACAGGTCTTCTCCGGCGAGCTCGGATCTCGCCTCGGTTCGCGCGCCTGCGAGGAACCCTAGATCTGGGTTGACTTTTTCCCCTCTCCCTTATAATTTTTTGCATACTTTGACCTGCCGTAACTTTGCATCCGTAGCTCCGATTTGGACTTATAGTATATCAAAATGTTCGTCTCGACGAGTACATCATTTCATTCCATTGCATCATTTTCTTTTGAGCTCATCTTGATGCCCGAAATTCTGTTAGAAGGAGGCTTCGTGAGTTAATTGTCAGATCTGCTAGTTCATCTTAGACTTTTGTCATTTTTGCCATGATTAATGTGTGCATGCTATGCCTGTGAGTTCTACATATGTTTTGTTAAGGATTTTGTTATGTTTCCAGAGGTGCAACCCATGCATTTTTAGGATGTGTGTGGTGACTTGTGCAAGCTTGCAAAGTGAGGCACCCGGTGAATCTGTTTTCAGGGACTTAGTAGTTTTCACTAAGTCTGGGATTATTTAGTTCATGATGCCATATGTTTAGCTTGTTTCCTAGTGATCCGTGCCTCTTTTGAGGATGATCAGTAAAGGAGTTTTATTAATCATGTTATGCTCTATCCATCCATGTCTTTACTTGCAATTATGGAGCACCCTAGCTTGAGTCAATCGAGCTCTACTTTTGCTTCGTTGTGAATCTGGGCAGATCGTCAACTTGTTTGCGATTTTGCCGATGTTATTGTAGTTGATCTGTGCATGCTATGCCATTGTTATTGCCATGTATAGCCTGTATTTTGTGCCTTCTTTACGGGTGTATGCTTGTCTTGTCGTGACTTGCACCGTGGTGAGTGCATCGAGCTCGTAAACATGCCTTCGTGAGTTATGTTTCAGCATGTCCCAGTTTTCACCAAGTCTGAAAACTGATTATGTTTTTGCTATGTTCGTGTGCTTGTTAGTATATTTTATGAACCCTTTTGGCCCCAGGTCACTTTGGGTCTTTTGTTAAGCTTGTTGAGTATCTCCATGACATGTTCTTTTTTGTCTTAATCAGGTCATGTATCATGTTGTTTTGCTGCTCCGAAGAGGGCTATATGATCTGAAATTTCAGACAAGTGTTAATTTCACTAAGTTTGAAATCTGTTTTGCATTTGCGTTTTTGCCATGCTTGTTTGAACCTCATAATAGATGAATTGGCCATAGCTCAGTGCTAGACTTTTGTTAAGCATCTTGTGTGCATCCCTGCCATGTATTGTGTTGTCATGTTTGGTGGCCGTAACATGTTCATTTCGTTGCATTTAGATGCCTACTTGCTGTAAATCGCAGACCGGTGTCATTCTTAAATCGCTTGCCATTTCCAAACCGTAACTCCGATTCCGGCGTTATTTATATCGTTTTCAAGCGATTTCATCTCATATTTCCAGTGGCACCCTTGTAATTCCAAGTTGAGGCCAGCTTCATGCATTTCCTGTCATATCTTGCATTTTGCATCCCGCATCGCATCCCGCATAGCATATCATCATTGCATCATGTCGTTTGATCATTGCACGTGGTTGATTGTATCCTTGTTGCTTGTTTGTCTTGTTTGGGTAGAGCCGGGAGACGAGTTCGCTAACGAGGAGCCCGTTGAGTTTGCTCTTGAGGATCCAGTCAACTCTGACAACTGTGCAGGCAAGATGATCATACCCTCGAAATCACTACTATCTTGCTATGCTAGTTTGCTCGCTCTTTTGCTATGCCAATGCTACGATGCCTACCATTTGCTTGTCAGCCTCCCAATTGCCATGTCAAACCTCTAACCCACCATGTCCTAGCAAACCGTTGATTGGCTATGTTACCGCTTTGCTCAGCCCCTCTTATAGCGTTGCTAGTTGCAGGTGAAGATTGGAGGCCGTTCCTTGTTGGAACATCTTTTAGTTACTTGTTGGGATATCATTATATTGCCATGTTATCTTAATGCATCTATATACTTGGTAAAGGGTGGAAGGCTCGGCCTCTCGCCTAGTGTTTTGTTCCACTCTTGCCGCCCTAGTTTCCGTCATATCGGTGTTATGTTCCCGGATTTTTGCGTTCCTTACGCGGTTGGGTTATAATGGGAACCCCTTGATATTTCACCTTGATTAAAGCTTGTCCAGCAATGCCCAACATTGGTCTTACCATTTGCCACCTAGCCTTTTTTCCCCTTGGGTTCTGCAGACTCAAGGGTCATCTTATTTTAACCCCCCCGGGCCAGTGCTCCTCTGAGTGTTGGTCTAAACTAGAGCCCCTTGCAGCGCCACCTCGGGGAAACTCGAGGGCTGGTTTTAGTTGTACGGATTGCTTATCTGAGTGTGCCCTGAGAAAGAGATATGTGCAGCTCCTATTGGGATTTGTCGGCACATTCGGGCGGTGTTGCTGGTCTTGTTTTAACCTGTTGAATTGTCTTGTTGTACCGGGTTACCGAGTCTGATCGGTGTGTCTCGGGTGGAGGTCTATTCCTTCATTGACCGTGAGAGCTTGTCATGGGCTAAGTTGGGACTCCCCTGCAGGGATTGAACTTTCGAAAGCCGTGCCCGCGGTTATGGGCAGATGGGAATTTGTTAATGTCCGTTTGTAGATAACTTGAACCTTAACTTAATTAAAATGAATCAACTGAGTGTGTTACCGTGATGGCCTCTTCTCGGCGGGGTCCGGGAAGTGGACACGGTGTTGGAGTAATGGATGCGCAGGTTGCTCTCTAGTTTCTCGCTCGCGCTTTGCCTCCTCTTCTCGCTCTCCTTTGCGAATAAGTTAGCCACCATACTTGCTAGCCGCTTGCTGCAGCTCCACATATATATTGCCTTACCCTTCCTATAAGCTTAAATAGTCTTGATCGCGAGGGTGCGAGATTGCGAGTCCCTGTGGCTCACAGATACTATAACTCCAGATGCAGGTCCAGGTGATTCCGCTCCAGGTGACGAGTACGAGCTCAAGTGGGAGTTCGACGAGGACTCTCAGCGATACTACGTGTCTTTTCCCGATGATCAGTAGTGGTGCCTAGTTGGGGTTTGATCGGGACCGTGTCGCATGTTGGGTTGTTTTCTATTTTGGCGCCGTAGTCGGGCCAGGAGTGTTTGGATGATGTATGTTATTTATGTACTCTGATGTGACGTGGCGAGTGTAAGCCAACTATGTTTTCCCCTTTCATTCTATATGTTACATGGGATGTTGTGATGATTGCCTAACTTGCGACATTGCTTTCAATGCGGTTATGTCTCTAAGTCGTGCCTCGACACGTGGGAGCTATAGCCGCATCGAGGGCGTTACAAGGGATTGGTAGATGTAGGATTTTGAGTTGAGCATCACATGGAAATTTTTCCTTAGTATTTCCTCGACCCCCTTTAACAGTACGGTGTTTCCTATGACTCAAGAAAGACAAAAACAAAACTATGAAAACAAAAGTCTTCAAGCTTCATATTCCTCGCATGAATATCAAGTCTTCACGGACACACCAATTTCTTCACTTTCAAAGTCTTCATGAAAATCTTCAGAAATACCAAAATCTTTAGTCGAAGATATTCATTTTTAGGGGTCGACTTTTCCTGTAAATATCAAACTCCTCATAGACTTATAGACGTGTGTACACTCACAAACGCATTAGTCCCTTAACCTATAAGTCTTCAATACACCAAAATCACTAAGGGGCACTAGATGCACTTACACAGGCGGCGAGGCATCTTGCAGCGCCCTTTTTCTTCTTTTTCTCTTCTGCCGGCCGCTGGCAACCGGACAAAACTCTTTTTTTGTTTGCAATCTTCCGTGGGGACGCGCCAGCGCATTCACTGGGTGTAGCCCCCGAGATTCGGGTCGACTGCTGAGCAGTCTGGCCGGATCTTCCGGCAATTATCTTGTCTTTTTCATTGCGGGGGCGCGTCAGCGCACCCGCTGGGTGTAGCCCCCGAGTTCTGGGCCGACTACTGAGCAATCGGGCCGGATCTCCCGGCAACTACTTTGTCTTCTTTTTTAAAGTTTGTGCTTTTTTGTTCTTCAACTGGCTGGGCAGGCGAACTCCGACACAGCAGTCGGACTCTTTGCAACCGGCCAGACAGTCAGCGGTCAGACGCACATCTGGCAGTTGGACGCATATTCCAGCCAGTTGCGTGGAGTCGAACGCACATCTCTCTCACTTTTTTTGTCTCTTTCTGTCTGTCTCCATGCGGGGAGCCGGACGTACTTTTTCCTTAGCTAGTTGGCTGGGCACACGACCCTTGATTTTTCTAGCCGGTTCGCACGCGAGCAGCCGGCCTCCACTTCTTTCTTTCTTTTTTAGCACCCGGCCTCTTTTTTTCTAGCAGTCGGCTTGCTACTTTGGCATCTGAGCAGTCGGCCCTTCTATTTTTTATTGTGTCCGACTCGTTCCTCTGACTTTTCTTTCTTCAAACGGCCGGACAGCCGCGGAGCAGGGCGCGGGCGGCGACCCAGAGCCGGACCTGGCCAGGCGCGGGGCCGGACGGGGTCGGGCGAGCCGGCGTCCGGGACGCCGAGGGTCGGCGGGCGACCCCGCCGGTGGATGGGACACGGGATGGCCGACTAACGGACGGAGACAGACCCGGCGAGGCGGACGGAGCGTGCGACCCGGCCGCGTGCGCGCAAAGGCGGCCAGGCAGAGCCGGACCACGGGAAGCCCAAGACAGAGGCGGAGTACGTCGGCCACGTGCGGACGCAAGGGCGGGCGCGGGAGGCGGCAGACGAGAAGCCGGCTCCGGTTGGGTTCGTGGAGGAGGCGGAGGGCCGTGGGAGGAAGCCGGCCTGCGCGGGGTTGGAGCAGCGCGCCGGGATGCGGGCGCGAGCCAATGTTGCCGGGTCGCGGTGCGTCGGACGGGTCGGTCGCGCGAAGCCGGCGAGCGAGCGCGGCTGAGTTGGAGGAGGGAAGCCGGACCCGGACCCGGCGCTGAGGCAGAGCCGGACCACGGGAAGCCCAAGACAGCGGGAGCAGTCGAACCCGGCGCCGCGGGCAGAGATGGCGCGTGAAGTAGCCGGGCAGCAGGCTTAGCCTGGCGAGGAGGAGGGCCTCGGGGAGGCTGGAGTAGCCGACCGAGTCACCGGGTTCGCGGGCGGAGCCGGGGATCGGGCGAGCCGGCGTCCGGGACGCGGAGGGAGCGGGGGATCCGGCCGGTGGATGGGGCCGAACCCAGCCAAGCCCGGGGCGGCGTCGGGGAGCCGACGCGAGGTCGGACGTGGCCTAGCTTGGGGAGGCGACCCGGAGCCGGCGCAGAGACCAGGCCGACTGCTGCAGTGGCTGGCGGGCTGGAGTGGAGCACTATGGTGGAGCGGGGTGTTGAAGATCGTGGGGGAGGAGGCATTGGCCATGGCACGGTTGCGCGCTGAAGGACGAAACATCAGCGGGGGCAGGGCGTGGCCCCAAGCGCGAGGGGCTCCTCCTCTGGTGGCGTTTGAGCGAGGATGCAGCGGGAGCAGCTACAACCGGACAGCAACGCCATGGATATTGGAAGCGTTTGGGCATTGTCTGACTAATGCATGGCTAGTATCTGACTATTATCTGGGTATGGCCATCGTCTGGGGCGCGTCTGACTTGAATCCAAGGGATTTTTGGGTAGTGTATGGGGTAGTCTGGGTAGTATTTTGCTAGTGTATTTGGCTAATGGTTTGACCATTGTTGACTCGCATCTAGCTAGCTTGCATAGATAGTATATGGAGGAGTGAACGCGCGTTCCGGTCGGAACAAGGCGCAGCGCCGAGGGGAGCATACGCGAGCGGCGCGTGGATGAACGCGGCCGACCGAAGCTAGGCCCGACGCGGCGCGCGCGCGGACGGACGACCAGCGTTGCGGTGGTGATGACGAAGAGGCCGACGGCGAGGACGCGCCACCCCTCGCGGCTGCTCTGGGGGCGGGTCGATGTCGAGCCCCCGAGCGCTACCGGAGAGACGGCGCGACGCCGCGGCCGAGGCGATGAAGAAAAAAGGGTCCCGCCCGGACTGCGAAACCAGCAGCAGCGCGGTAGCATAGTATCACCCCACGGTGAGCGCCAAATGTCGTGGTATTCTCACGGGGGGTGCAAGACGACATATGCCACAAGATGGCTTCGTGTGAGGGCAAGACTGCTGCCGGAATATCCAGGGACGGGTATGCGAGTAGCACGCGCTAGTTTACCCAGGTTCAGGGCTCTCCGGAGAGATAATACCCCTACTCCTGCATGTCTGGATGTATATCTGGGTTGTACATCGGGCAGTACAAAGTGCTCCTGGAGCTGTATCTAGAGTCAGTGCCATAGGCATCTGACTTGGTATATATACATATGAGCTAGTGGCTGCATGTGCCTGAGCATGCATGCGTGAGTGGCCTTGTAGCCGGCCAAGTGCATGTGGCATGGCTATGTGTGTGTGTGCGCGTGCTAGCTAGCCATCTTGCTATGCATGCGTGAATGTGTGAGTCCATCCCCTGATGGATGGATGGAGCTGGCTTATATAGTGTGGAGTGGGCATGGTAGTTTAGTATGTAAGCTAAGTGGTGGCGTGGGGGCAAGTGGGCATGGGGCACCATGCCCATGATGGTGTGTGATGCGACGTGCATGCCTCTTGTCCTTGGTGCACTTTATAAAATAGTGCCCAGGAACAGATACATTGTAGATGACGTTGCGGTATGGTCGTCTCGTCGGTGTTTTGTTGGTGTCGGCGGTTGACTTCGGGCAGCAGTCGGCAGCCGGCTGGATGGCGTAATCGGCAGCCATCTGGTTGACGCAGTCGGCAGCTGGCCGGGCAGAGCAGTCGGACGGGGAGCCGGCAGGAGCGTCCGGGCGGTCGGACTGAGAGGCTTTGCTAGCCCTGATGTCTTGATTTATTGTCTCGTTGTTTTCAGGGTATCCGTGTTCAATTACTCCAATAATCTTATAGCCCTGCTATGCTTAACTCTGATCTCATTAATTTATGTCCAGTGCTCTACGTACCTTGAACCAGTGGCGGAGCCAGAAAAAAAGTATCAAGAGGGCCAAGTGCCGCTAAAACAAGCCAGGGAGGGCCAGAGTATTGAAAAAATGGATTTTCAGCAGCAAAAAATTACTAATCATGCCACTGTTCATAGCAAATTAGTAGTAAAATTCTGATCTTAGGGGGTGAGGGAGTCCTGAATTAGGGGGTGTCCGGGTAGCCGGACTATACCTTCAGCCGAACTCCAGGACTATGAAGATACAAGATTGAAGACTCCATCCCGTGTCCGGATGGGACTTTCCTTGGCGTGGAAGGCAAGCTTGGCGATGCGGATATTCAAGATCTCCTACCATTGTAACCGACTTTGTGTAACCCTAACCCTCTCCGGTGTCTATATAAACCGGAGGGTTTTAGTCCATAGGACAACTTCATCATACAACAATCATACCTTAGGCTAGCTTTTAGGGTTTAGCCTCCTTGATCTCGTGGTAGATCTACTCTTGTACTACCCATATCATCAATATTAATCGAGGATCAGCGGTTAGACACTGCCTCAGGGGCTGCGATCTCAGAGGCGATCGAGCCGAACTCCAGCCCCGCACTCCGCATGGCCCGTGACTCCGAAGAGCCGGATTCCTCTTCGAACTCCGTGCCCCCCGCGCCCCCGCCGATCGAATCTGATTGGGCGCCGATAATGGAGTTCACCGTCGCGGACATCTTTCAGCACTCGCCCTTCGGCGACATTCTGAATTCTCTAAAGTCTCTCTCTTTATCAGGAGAGCCCTGGCCGGACTACGGTCAGCAAGGTTGGGATACGAACGATGAAGAAATTCAAAACCCACCCACCACCCACTTCGTAGCCACTGTCGATGACTTAACTGACATGCTCGACTTCGACTCCGAAGACATCGACGGTATGGAAGACGATGCAGGAGACAACCCAGAACCAACGCCTATAGGGCATTGGACAGCCACCTCATCTCATGATGTGTACATGGTGGATACCCCTAAAGGAAGCAACAACGAGGAAAACGGGGAGGGGGATCGATCTCTCGAAAAATAATCAAAGCGTCGGCGTAACCGCCGACCTAAGCCCCGCCTCGATAAAGACCCAGCCATAGAGCAGGATGAGCCGGTAGACGACGAGCATGCCTTAGAGCAACCGTCCCAACAAGACAACCCCGATAGAGAAACCGAACATTCCTCCCCCGACGAAAATGGCATTCCGGACGACCCTACGCCGGACAAGCCCATGAAGCAGAAGAACCTCCACAAACGGCTCGTTGCAACCGCACGCAGCCTGAAAAAGCAGAAGCGGAAGCTAAAGACTGCGGAGGATGCACTCAGGATCAGATGGAGTAAAGTAATCAATACCGCAGACAAATACGGCGGCAGTCGCCGCACTAAAAGCTATCCGAGGAGAAAACTACTGCCTGAATTCGACGAGGAGGCCTTAGAGCCCTCGCATTCAAAAAGTAAGAAAGCCACACGGTCGGATAGACGACCCCAGGGCCAGCTTAAAGCGGCAAGCAGCGCCGCACTTAAGCCGGTATGCGACCCACTTAAGGATTCGCATCATGGCCCAGCCAGGTCCATTTACGGGCCAAGAAAGCAAGCTCTCGTAAGCAATGCAATAAAGCCATTATCATAATACGGCACACCCAAATACAGGGGTGCCGCACACCCCCTATGTTTCACCGATGAGGTCCTGGATTATGAATTTCCAGCGGGATTCAAATCCGTAAACATAGAGGCATATGATGGAACAACAGACCCTGGAGTCTAGATCGAGGATTATATCCTCCACATACATATGGCTCGAGGAGATGACCTCCACGCCATAAAATACTTACCCCTCAAGCTTAAAGGGCCAGCCCGGCATTGGCTTAAAAGCCTTCCTGAAAACACAATCGGAAGTTGGGAAGAGCTCGAGGACGCTTTTCGAGCAAATTTTCAAGGGACCTATGTCCGCCCTCCGGATGCAGACGATCTTAGTCACATAACTCAACAGCCCGGAGAGTCAGCTCGGCAATTCTGGAATAGATTTCTTACTAAAAAGAATCAGATAGTCGACTGTCCGGACGCTGAAGCCTTAGCAGCTTTCAGACATAATGTCCGAGACGAATGGCTCGCCAGACACCTCGGCCAAGAAAAGCCAAGAACAATGGCCGCACTAACAAGCATCATGACCCGCTTTTGCTCAGGAGAGGATAGCTGGTTGGCAAGATGCAGCACCAGCGACCCAAGTACATCCGAAACTAGGGATGAAAACGGGAAACAGCGACGCAATAAGGACCGTCGCCGGACTAAGGAAAAAAGTCCGAAGAGCACGACAGTCAATGCCGGATTCAAAAGCTCACGACCGAATCAGAAAAAGACGCCCCTCCAAGATAACAGGGACGACCTATCCAACCTAAACAAAATCCTGGATAGGATATGTCAAATACACAGTACTCCCGGAAAGCCTGCTAACCATACCCACAGAGATTGTTGGGTTTTCAAACAATCCAGCAGACTCAACGCCGAACACAAGGGGCTCGACACACCAAGCGAAGACGAGGACGAACCCCAAAAGCAGAGCACCGGGAAACAAAAGAATTTCCCACAAGAAGTAAAAACAGTAAACTTACTCCACATAACAAAACGCGCGGCGCCCATAAAGGTACGCGCCCCACGGTCTATTCCAAAGGAATCCTGCCACTGGTTGTCAAAACCAATCATCTTCGATCATCTGGATTATTCTAGAAGTATCAGGAACCTAGGCTGGACTGCCCTGGTACTCGATCCAATAATTGGCAGACTCCAGTTTTCAAACGTCCTTATGGACGGTGGCAGCGGACTCAACCTGATATATCAGGACTCAATCCTCCACATGGGGATCGACCCAAAAAGAATTCGCCACAGCAAAACCTCCTTTCAAGGAGTAACGCCAGGTCCGGACACCCATTGCATGGGTTTTGTCCGGCTCGAGGTTATTTTCGGCTCTGCCGATAACTTCCGTCGTGAAAAGCTGACTTTCCACATCGTCCCATTCTCAAGTCGCTATCAAGCACTGCTGGGACGTGAAGCTTTCGCCCGCTTTAACGCAATACCGCATTATGCATCTCTCACACTTAAGATGCCCGGTCCACGCGGCATCATCTCCTTAACGGGGAAGCAGTAAGGGTGCCTCCCCCAAGCGGAGGACTGTGCGGCCGCTTTAACAGCCCCACAATACAATGGTTTCACCAGTCAGAACATCGGAACAGGTCATTAAGACCACGGACACGGATAGACGAGTTCGGCACAAAAGTATCATTGATAAAGGCTTAGTGGCCATATACCCCTACACTAGGGGCTTCACACATATAAAATAAGAGACAATAAAGCTCAATTTACCATATTTTACTTTACACTTTGTTTATTTCATATAACTTTTCGGCACGCCCCTTTTTCAACTTAGTTGCTCTCTTTTTTACAGATGAACGTCGTGCTGCGCCCGTCCAGGATACGGCACAACGGAGACACAGGCGCAGACATGCATTAGGGACCCGTTCCAAGGATTCTTTTCAGATTAAGACCCTGCGTAAACCTTTTTTTACTGTCTCTTGTTGATACACATCCCCTGGTTCTATGACCAAGGAGGAGGCTGGCGTCTTGGCATGTGGCCACGTCAGAATTCTTGCGTGTACCTGGACACTAGGGGCTTATACCTTAGAGCGTTACTTAGCCCGCTCTCATAAAGATCGAATACCTTAGGGAGTGTTCGGCGTCGCGAGTTTGGCCTTATATGCATCAGCTCCGAGTCATGATTTTGGTCAAATGTTGGGTTGCCCGGCTCCTGTGTTCGGCCGCCTTACGTTTCGCTCTATCGGCTAAGGCGGCACCAGGAGAACTACTGCGATTGTGCCCTGGTTCGGCCAGGCGAGCACCTCAGTAGAGAAAGCCGAAAACCGACTGTCATGATATGGCGTGAGACTGGTCAACCACTCGATGACTCTCCGGAATCTATAGGATTCCCCCGCATTAACGAAGGGCCGTTTCCCGGCCAGGCACATACGCGCCCCGAATTCGGGCGAGCGCAGTCGCCACCAGGGGCTACCTAAATAGTCCCATTGTCAAGCTCCTATGGCTAAGTGAAAGTGTTAAAGCATTATAGTCCGGTTGCCTAGCTCGCTGCGCTATCACCTCCTTTGTAGGACCAAGAGGTTGGATTAAGTGTGAAAATGCGCCTTCTGCGAGCACCCCCGCACTATGTGCGTGGGGGCTGAAGCCAACGACTGCCATCTTTCAGATTTTGTATGTATATCTTAAAACGGCCGCACAGGAGGTGTTCCACATACTTGCAGGCACAAGTATAAAAGGCTACTACAATTCATCAAAATATTGCTTCATAATTACATATGCTATCAGAACATAGCATCCTTCGAGCACTGCGTCTCTATTACACGAGCGCCTTCAAGGACTTCCTGAAAATAGTGCTCGGAGGGTACTCGGCTTTGGTCCGAATCTCGGGATGCAACAACGGTGGTCTCCATCCCTGCCCAGTATGTCTTGACACGGGCAAGAGCCATCCGTGCGCCCTCTATGCATGCTGACCTCTTCATCGCATCGATACGTGGCACCGCGCCAAGGAATTGCTGCACCAAGCCGAAATAACTCTTTGGCTCCGATCTCCCCGGCCACAGATGACCCAAGACGTACTTCATGGAGAGTCCGGACAATCTATTCAGTTCGGCCCATTGAGCCAGACGATCGTCCACTGCCAGTGGACGCTCTGGATTGTGGAACTGCGACCAGAAAAGCCTTTCCACTTCGTGATCCTCTTGATCTCGAAAGTGTTCGGTCGCATCAGCAGCACTCGCTGCCAAATCCAGATAGGTGTCCTTTTCACTCCACATCCGGTCCAACGGAGCAAACTTCGGATCGCCAAACTTCCTCCGCAGCATAAAGGGCTTTCCAGCCGCAATCTATCTGGCCTGACGCAGCTCCTCCTTCACAGCTCTCATCGCAGAGCGAGCGTCCTTGGCATCAACAACGGCCTTCTCTAAGTCTGTTTGTCTCGCCCGGTCTTCTTTCTCAAGAGACTTGCAACGGTCAGCAGCGCTTTTTAACTTCACGGCCATCTCGGCCATCTCCTTGCTTCGGCAGTGAGCAGCCTGTTCGGCTCTCAGCTCTTCAAGTGCCTTCTCGGCAGCCGCATCACTTGTCCTGGCTTGTTCCTTAGCTCGGGCAAGTTCTGCCCGGAGACTCTCCACGACGGCCGCACCATCTGCGTCAAGCACACACATTGTAAGATACTGGCATAAAAGCTCCTCTTACCAGATGCCGCCCGAGGAATTGCATACCTTGAGCATCATCAAGTCGCTCGTTGACGAGCGCGATGTCGGCATCTACCACGTCAAGTTGCCGCTTTATCTCGGCAAAATCATAAGTTCGTCTCGATTCCGGACACTTCGCCACCTATATACAAAGGCGAAAATTAGACCTGGGATTATGATCCTCTGCGCGCCGTCAATTTTGACAACGCACACAGTCTCAGGGGCTACTATCTACACAGGACGCATCTTGTTTATGCGCAACTGACAAAGAAGTACATTATCAAACGTACCTCAAAACCCGTCAGCAAACTTCTGACGGCCTCGTGCAATCCGCTTTCCGCGGACGAAATCCTTCCAATCACCGTACCCATCAATGCACGGTGCTCCTCTGAGATAGAAGCTCGCCCCAGCAGAATCACCAGCTCCTCCGACCACGCACCAGATGGTGCTGGACTCGTCCTATGACCTCCATCAAAGACAGGACGCGGAGAACCTTGGGGGGGCCATATGGCTACCTTCCACCCCTGCCGGATTCGGAGAAATCCTCCGCGACGACACCTCAGGGTCGCCCGCCTCGCTAGGCGGTACGGCAGGGGGAGGCGTTCCACTCTCCATCATCTCCGAAAGAAGATCCCCCGAAGACAAGCTCTGCTGAGAAGGGTTGAGGTCTGAGCTGCAAGGTAAAATTTCGGTTAATCTTCTCAGATAAAAAGTAAGGATTTATCTCATCCCTCTAAAGGAAAATCTTTCTCTACTTACGGCTCGCTGGAGGGCTGATCCCTTTGGGGGCACAGTTCGGCCGAGGATCTCCCCGGCGCCGGACCCTCTGACGAGGACTTCTTCCCCCGCTTTGAGGCCATGGTCTCCGGGTCGTCAGAGGCGGCCCTCTTCTTCCCCCTAGGAGAGGAATTGTCGGTTCCTCCCTTCGGAGCAGCCTCCTTCGAGGAGGCCATAGTTTCCTTGTCCTCCCCCTCACTTCCCTCCAAAGGCACGATCTTCAACATCCTGACTAGCACGGGATCCGGCCTGGTCTCAGGAAGGAGAGCCGGACACCTGATCAGCTTCGCCTTCGCTACCCACTCCTGTTTAAAAGGACAGCTCTTTTAGGGGCGAGTTTATGACAATTTTACGGATAGCGAGTCCGGGCACAAAGTTACTTACTTGAGTATCCGGGCGATTGCAGCTTAAACCTGCATCCTCGGTCAAATCCGGACACATTGCTTGTGATCCAAAGAACATCTTATACATCTCCACGGGCGTTGCGCCCATAAAATGCTGGAGAGCTCGTGGTCCCTCCTGATTAAACTCCCACAGACGAAGGGAGCGACGTTTGCCGGGCAATGTTCGGCGAATCAGCATGACCTGCGTCACCTTGACCAGGTTGAGGTCTCTTTCTAAGAGATCCCTAATGCGGCCCTGCAACAAGGGCACATCTTTGGATAACCCCCAATCTAATCCTTTGTTGACCCATGACGCTAGCCGTGGTGGGGGACCCGAGCGAAAGGCAGGAGGCGCCACCCACTTGGCACTCCTGGGAGCGGTGATATAGAACCACTCTCGTTGCCACAAGCCGAGCTCCTCTTGAAAGGAGCCCTCGGGCCATGGAGCATCGGCATTCTTACTTATGACATCACCTCCGCACTCTGCGTGCCGTCCCTCGATCATCTTTGGCTCCACTCCAAAAGTCTTGAGCCATAATCCGAAGTGAGGAGTAACACGGAGGAACGCTTCGCACACAACAATGAATGAGGAAATGTGGAGGATGGACTCCGGAGCTAGGTCGTGAAATTCCAGCCCATAATAGAACATCAACCCCCTCACGAAGGGATCCATCGGGAAGCCTAAACCCTGAAGGAAGTGAGACATGAACACTACGCTCTCACCAGGCTGGGGACTGGGAATAGCCTGCCTTTGAGCAGGCAACCTATGCGAAATTTCGGCAGTCAAAAACTTAGCCTCTCTCAACCTTAGCATGTCCTCCTCTGTGATGGAGGAGGGCATCCATCAGCCTCGAAGGTCGGAACCGGACATTGTCGAAGGTCTGAAGCGCCTGGAATCTGGAGCCTAGGGTGTTGGAACTCGAGGCGACAAGCGAACTTGTTTTGAGATTGGAGAAAAGGAGTAAGGCCTTGGTCTCTTTATAAGAGGTTGAATACCAGGAGCCCTCCCCGTAACCGTTTGGGACTCACCTTTAATCGAGAAAACATGCTAACGAGCACGATTGGGTTACCCACGTCCGTATTGATGAGAATCCCGTAAATAAAGGGGACACGATCTCTGCTTTGACAAGACGTGCCAAGGAAATCGCCTCGCAAAACACGCTGAGGTGGAAAAGTAAAAACGATTCGAATAAAGGCTAGGCCGTAGTGTGATGTCACGCTGCGGAATACGTCAGCAGATTAGATTTGTGTTAATATTATTCTCTCTATGGCAATACGTGGAAGCTTATTTTGCAGAGCCGGACACTACTCTTGGTGTTTACAAACTTTTATGAAGAATTTGGAGGAGGAACCCGCCTTGCAATGCCGAAGACAATCTACGTGCCGGACTCGTCGTCATTGAAGCCTGGTTCAGGGGCTACTGAGGGAGCCCTGGATTAGAGGGTGTCTGGGTAGCCGGACTATACCTTCAGCCGAACTGCAGGACTATGAAGATACAAGATTGAAGACTCCATCCCGTGTCCGGATGGGACTTTCCTTGGCGTGGAAGGCAAGCTTGGCGATGCGGATATTCAAGATCTCCTACCATTATAACCGACTTTGTGTAACCCTAACCCTCTCCGGTGTCTATATAAACCGGAGGGTTTTAGTCCGTAGGACAACTTCATCATACAACAATCATATCTTAGGCTAGCTTTTAGGGTTTAGCCTCCTTGATCTCGTGGTAGATCTACTCTTGTACTACCCATATCATCAATATTAATCAAGCAGGACATAGGGTTTTACCTCCATCAAGAGGGCCCGAACCTGGGTAAAACATTGTGTCCCTTGTCTCCTGTTACCATCCGGCCTAGACGCACAGTTCGGGACGCCCTACCCAAGATCCGCCGGTTTTGACACCGACAGAGGGGCCAGGGCCCCTGCTGGTCCCCCTGTCTCCGCCATTGCCTTGAACCTTAGGATTACCATACTTGCACACTGCATTGCTCGATGGAGGATCTCCCGGAGGAACTGTTTGCAGAGTTCCTCAAAAGGATCATCATGGCAGGTGATCTGAATTCTCTTTCCCTTGTGTCGAAGCGGCTCTACAGGATTGAGGAAGATCAGAGGGGTGCTATCCATGTTGGATGTGGCCTTTGCCCTGCTACAGAAGCCTTGACATCGTGTGCACCCGATTCCCTAATCTACTACCACTATAAAAAGAAGAGAGGGGCAGATCCAAATAAGGACGACCATCTATCTATCAGATCCAAGGGACTAAAATGTCCAGATGTTTAACGCAACAAGCCACTAATCAACCCATCGACAACTAATCCCCGCACCTCTACGTCCTCATACAACACAATCGCCCGCACTACCTCTTCTCCGCCTCACCTCTGCGTCCACAATTCGCCCCAACTGCTAGGCCGTCTGTACTCCCCAAGATCGCTGCAGTATGCTGCGCCGCCGCCGTCGCCGCACTCACTGCCTCATCTCGCTGGGGCCACCGACCGCTCCACCGCCGGCCTGACCCTAGGCGAGGGCGTTCTTCGGCCGGCGACGCGGCGAGGCGCGCAGGACCTGCCGCCACCGCCGTCGCTGGTGGCCCTCTACGCGCGAGCCGCCGGCACTGCACTACCACGCGCCTCCGCTGCCCTACGCACGGCACCTGCCCCAACCCAACTCTCGACGCGAAGCCTCGGCTGCCAAGGGTGCTACTGTCGGGCATGTGCCGCCGGAAACGAATGCCCACGTAGGTCAGGAGGTGCCGTCGCTGGGGACGTGGACCCATGCAAGAGCGGCCGCCGATTCACGTCCTTGGTCGATCCTTGTGCATCGGAGGTTGCACTCATCTCTGAGAAAATCTGCCTTTGTGCTTGTTTCTTGGGCATTCGTTCTCTGTACGGCCCTTCGCAAATTAATCTCCAGTTGACGTGTACAACTCCATAACGCACTACAGGTACAGGTATTCCTTGTAAGATGCTTTCACCTATTCCCTAATGTACGTGCAACCTGGCATCCATTGCCAATTTGGCTTACGTAAATTCGGTGGCACAATAAGCAATCTTAAATTGTAATTGGTATTGTTCTTAAGCATGGCCCAAAATGATGTGTATCAATTGCATATTTTTGTGAAGCTACTGAATTTGACCTGTACTAAATTTCCGTTGTTTTTTTCTTCTAAAAATACGGTTCTCCTTCAAACTCAATTTTGTTCCTTCTACTGAATGTGCTTCTGAAAGAGGATATCAACAGAGCAACCGGGAGGAGGAGGAGAGAGCAGCCAGAGATAAGTTCAGAACAACACACATGCTTCAGATTAACTCCTATTCCTGAACCAATATGTTTTTTTACTATTCACCGATATGCATGATTGAATTAGATAAAACAAGTAGGAGTGTATATTTATTTTCATTTAGGACTTTTACATACCTCCTAGCCAAGCATCCGTACCAGCACTGGGTTCGAGAAGTAATTGTGCAAGACACTAAAATTGATTTTGATGCAAGTATATATATGGTCATTTTTTTGTTATTTGCTAGACGAATGGGTAACATAAATATTTTCTATCCCAACTTCAACGTCATTAATAAAATTTCAATTTAAACAACAGGGATTTTCTCATATGTATAGTTCATGTATTCTTCTAGAGGCATTTTATAAAATAAGTTTCCATGTGAAACTTTTATCCTTCTGAAGGCATTTTAGAAAACAAGTTCCCATGCCATCCATTAGAAGGCGTTTGCTTACATAAGAAGAGGAAACTTTTATCCTTCTGAATGCATTTTAGAAAACAAGTTTCCATGCCATCCATTAGAAGGCGTTTGCTTACATAAGAAGAACGATAGCAGCATTAGCATATTTGTACTACTTTTTATAAAAAAATAAGACAGTCTGAACAAATGTCTAAATATATGCCATCTAATTGTATGATTTTGGCATGTAAATACATTTTCCATATGTCTGACTATATTGTGTTTCCCGTGCAAATATGCAGAAGGTTGACCTCACTTTTGGGGACTGAGTTTTGTAATGATATGTTATCTTCACCCCATATCTTACTATGTATACAATGCTGCAATATGTATAGACTTGTCACCACTTTTACTGGACTGATATATCATATTGTATGTAGAATCTTACAATACATATGTACTTGCAAGCTTGCAACAACTACTAACTAGGGTTTTTTCTTCACCTACAAGAATGTATGGAATCTTCCTCTATATTTTCATGTTGGTACCTGATTTAAAGGTCTATACTGTTGGGCTGTTCAAGCTACCACTGGAAGGCCTTACGGTGCATCAGGGGCATCTAATAAAGTTTTTAAGTTTGTCCCTACTATTATTATATCCAGACAAGATATTTGCTTGCAGGACCACCAAAGCTGAACCTTCTGGGTAATTTGCATTGAGCAGTCCAACGAGTAGCAGGATAATCAGCGGCTCGGTGCCCACAAGTATCCCAGATTTGCATTGAAGTGAGACAAGGTTTATTCATGTTTTTATATTTTGTTTCTCTTGACTGGTATGCTTGATTGATTTTCTCCTTCATGCTGTTAGTTTGATGAAAAGAATCCGGAGAAGGGAAGGAAACAGAGAGAGGAAGCATAATATTGGGAGTAAGGGAGATGCTGACAGGTACTTTCCATCTTCCATTCATTTCTCTTGACTGTTAGTTGCGATGATAATCATGTATTTGTCGTTAATGAGAAGATGTGAAGAGTAGTACAAAGTATGTCTTGTTATATAGAAGATGTGAAGAGTTAGAGCATCAAACAATAGAATAGAGTCACGCATGGAATTGCAAGCCAATCATATAGGCATAGACCTGTTTCAAGTTTTTTGATATATATTGAAAATTATGTAAGTCATTTGAAATATTAATATAAAGAGTTTCTTATTGATGTTTGTTGTTTTGTGAGTGTATTCCCGTAAAGAAAAATCTGTTTTAATATGTTTGAATGGTATCATCTTCGAATAAGATCTCTATAAGTCTATAGTAGCAGAAGTTCTTATTTTCCTAAAATCTGGAAATTATACAATTAACTGTATAAATTGTAAAACTGCTGTGCAAGGAGTACTTCTGTGATTTCGCTTAGCTCGGATAAAATTGTGTACAAAGATTATAAGTTTCTTGCATTTGAAATAGTATGTTTTTGCAGTATTTGCGTTGATCAATATGTGGCTTGCATGTAGATGATAATTGGAATTTTGTTTGCTTTTTATTTCTGGGGTGAAGCAGCAATTTCAAATAAAAGATATATATATATATATATATATGTTAGTTATGTTCTTAAAATCATTTGTTCAGATTTGTACCTGCATGCAAATTGAATAATGATCAATTTTACTTAGATACGTGCATTTGCACGCACACGATTACTAGTTTGTGTAAAGTGGAAATCGACTACTCCGGTTGGACGGCAGGCCATGGCAATCAGTTGGACAACCAAGGCCTCTCTGTGTTATCATCTCACTGCCCCTCTCTGGCTAGTCTCGGTTTAAGCTTTTGCTCATACATCGATGACTCCGGTCTTGGTTATCTAGCCTATTCCAAGAAACTAGCGTCCCTCAGGTTGACGTCCACACCAAACATAACTTCAAGAGGGCTTCTCACTGTGTCTGTTCATTGCCAGAGTCTTTCTGCTCTTCACATTATTGACTGCAACAAAGTAGGTAGCAAAGATTGGTTGGAGTACCTTGGCTCTGTAGGATCATTGGAGGAGCTTGTAGTAAAGAATTGCGAGGGCATCAGCCAGGATGACCTCCTGAAGTTTGGCTCGGGATGGATAAATCTACAGAAGTTTGTGTTTGAAATCAAGAAAAGATTCTTTCGTAATAGGTGGGCTGGTCCTAATGGGGGCTATGATCCCTCATACGACCCTCATAGCCTGAACATGTATGATTCCAGTTGTGAGAACATGAAGGACTTGAAGTTGGGATCTATTGAAATTGCGACAGGAAAAGGACTTCGTTTTCTCCTTGGGAGGTGCAAAGCACTGGAGAAGCTTTGCTTGGAGTATGTTCGGGGTCTAAATGACAACGATATGATTGCATTATCCCAGAGCTGCAACAACCTTAAAAGCATCTCACTTTCGCTGGATCCTTAGTATTATCCCGATGATTTCAGGACGGCATTTACTGATAACAGCCTTAAGGCTCTAGCTCTTAGCTGCCCTATGCTTGAGACTGTTGAGCTCACATTTGCAGATTGTTCTCCCATGTACCAGTCAGAAATAGGCTTCACACGGAAGGGCCTAGTGGCTCTCATTCAGTCTTGTCCGATTCGTGTGCTCGTGCTAAGGGGTGCTAACTTCTTTAATGACAAGGGAATGAAGGCCCTCTCTTCTGCTCCATTACTGGAGACTCTCGAGCTTGTGGATTGCGAGGCTATAACTAATTCTGGGCTGGGTTTCATTGTGCATGCCCCATGCTTGATTAATCTCACGCTCCGGCTCTGTGAAGGTGTGACTGATGTTGGAGTATCGAAGCTGGCACATTCACAGAAGTTAGAGTCTCTGATCATTGAACGCTGTTGCTGCGTCTCTGAGCAGGCAGTGTGTGGGGCTGCTAGATCAGTTCAATACTCCGAGTCTGTACCCCTCAGCGATCTAGAAAAATTGTTCATGGGTTCTTAGCAAGGAAAAAAATAGCGCGCTATTTGAAATAGCTCAGCCTTCAAAAAAACGCTATAAACGAAATAGTGTGCTAATAGCGTGCTATTTTGCAAAATACGTTTCACAAAACATTATTCAGATTTCAGCATATAGCATACAAATGACAGATATATCAACACAAATGACAGATTTCAGCAGCTAAAACCAAGGCTAAAACATTGTTCAGATAACAAAGCATGGTCCAGATATAGGCATATAGCACTGTTCAGAGTTCATACATTCAGATTTTAGACAAACAAAGTAGACAGATAAATTAAACAGCCAACAAGCAAGGTCCAGAATAGCAGAAATAAGGACTTAGGACTTTAGGAGCCAGCCAACAACGATGCAGAAGCTCAATCAGAATCAGATGAACTTGCTGCCATGGCATCATCATCCGAATCAGAAGAAGAACCCACAGATTGCAGCTCATCATCACGAAAAACTGGGAGCAACTTCTTCCTAGGCTGACGAGATTTATTTCTTTTTGACGCAGCAGCTCTTGCTCTCGGTTGTGGTATTGGTTCTTCTCCAGGTTCATCTGCAGTATCCACAACTGGAACCGGCACAATTCCTGTGATCCACTCGTTATCTTCATCTTCTACAACATCTGCATGTGTTTTGTCCACAAGTGGATCCCTGTCTTTGTTCATTCTCTTTTGTTCAAGTTGGGAGTTGCCTTGATGAAGACAAGATCTCTCATTTTGTCATGAAGTAGCCTGTTGCGCCTTTTGCTGCCTTGAACCTGATTGTACATTGCAAGTAAATAAACATCAGTAAGAAAAAGAAACATATGTGCATATAAAGGATATGTTGACAGTTTGTACTTTGTACTACATTCTTACCTGCTGAAAAACACTGAAGTTTCTCTCACAAGCTGATCTGCATGTCAAGCTCAAAATCTGCATAGCCAGTACCCTGATATTTGGTGCACTTGATCCATGATTGGACCACCATTCAGCTGCATCAACAAGTAACAAATAATAGTTAACAAAGCTGCAACATGTAATTCACATTGCAGCCTACACATCTTATTTCAACAATGTAAATATTTAGTTCTTTACCTGGATCAAAGTTCTTGTTTCTCCGCTGCCTTTTAGCACTGTCCCTTCCAAACGACCCCTCTTCATTTTGATATGCCTGACACTCAGCTGTCATTATATCTTCCTTCTTACCATCTCTAACCATCTTCTTCATGCAAGCAACAAGGCCATCTTTAAATGTTCCATCCAACTCAATCTTCAGCTTGTTTTCATAGTAGTAGTATGGGTTTAAGAAGTATCCAGCCCTATGTAGGGGCCCCTTCAATTTGTTGTCCCATCTCTTATCAATAATGTGTAGCACTTCCTGGATACTAGCCTCCTCATTGTCAAATCTAGCTGCAATCTCCTTCTTTGCATCCAAAAAAGTGCCATATATGAAACCCATAGTTGGTACATCGCTGTCCATTCGCCGCAGCAAATTAGCCAAAGGCTCAAAGAAGTTGACAGCACGTTCTACTCCCGTCCAAAAATTTTCAGAGCGCACACTTCGGTTTGAATCACGTCCTTTCACCTTTTTTAAGTAACCCATTTCATCCATCTGATCTGATCTGAATAGCTTCTGCAGTTCTTTCTTGTTGTCCAGCATGCTTTTCAAGTTCAAGTAAGCTGTAGCAAACCTTGTAATGCCAGACCTCACCAGATCTTTCCCAAGGAATTCCCTCATTAGAGACAAAACTCTATGTGTGCATAAAGGAAAACAGTGACAGCTCTAGCTTGTGTAATAGTAGAGTCCACTGTTTGAAGCTTGCCAATATCCTCTAACATCAGATCAATAGAATGGGCAGCACAACCATTCCAAAATATGTTGGGGCGCTTTTGCTTTCAACAAGGTTGATACCGCTTGATTAACACTTGCATTATCAGTCACAACTTGAACTACATGCTTCTCACCAACCTCTTCTATGCATCTATCAACAAGCTCAAGGATGTACTTCCCATCTTTCTTCACGGCTGAACAGTCCACAGAATTAAGAAACACCACACCATGAGCACTATGAACTACAAGATTCATTACCCCTCTTCCTCTTATGTCAGTCCATGCATCTGTCATGATTGTACATCCAGTAAGCTCCCAAGTCTTCCTGTGTGCATTGAAGGACTCCTGAACTCTTTTCTTCCTCTTATTCAATATTGGGACACCCATTTCATAAGGAGTAGGACCGTCCAAGTCCTCACCATACTGTCCAATTGACTGAAGCATGAGGTCAAAGCTGGGAAGTGTGACTGCGTTGAATGGAATGCAAGCTTCATAGAACCACTGGCAGATGTACTCACAAGCACAAGCCCTTTTTTGTTCTCTCTTCTCAGTTGTCAGCTTCCCCTGGATCGTGTCGGCACCACGTTTCCTCTTCCTTGCGACAACAAGCTCTTCGGGAGTTAATTCACAGTATTTGTCCATGGGGCCACTTGAAGATTTAGATTTATTTCTTGTTGATCTCGATGGCTGAAGCACAAGTGCAGAATGGTTTAGGCCATCTTCATCACTTGTAGCTTGTTCTTCCCCCTCCGAGTGGCTCAAGTCAACTCCATTTCTGCGTCTCTCCTGCTCCATAAGCTTGGCTGCCTTTTTGTCACCCTTCTTTGTCAAGTACTGAAGGATCTCCTCTTTGACATCAGCTGGCACTTTCTCACAGTGATCCACACCAGACTTAGAAATGCATGCAAGGTGCAATTTGATTCGACTAGTGCCATTGCTGGACAAATGACCGCAGAATATGCATTTTAGACAGTTCTTCTTGCTGATGTCCGGACATGTGCAATATTTCCATGCTGGATCTTTTGATCTAGGAACAACCTGTGCTCCTTCTCCCTGTGTAGATGTTGATGATGTGCTTGACACAACACCGCCTACATTCATGAATACAACAAAGTATTTCAGAAATTTTAACTGGCTTGCAAATAAGGAACATATGATTGCAGCAAAGTATTTATTTACATTTACTAGTACCAAATCTGGAAAGTACTAACTACAAGCACTGAGAGTGAGAGCAATCAGCAAGTACTTACTAGCTTACTACTAACAAAGTTAACATGGAGATGATTTAATTAGAAAGTAGAGTACTAGATAGTAGACACAACTACACAAGTCATGGACAATTTAAGATGGGCCATTTGTATTTCTGTCCCTAACTCGAACCACCTAATCAGATATACCCCTAATTCGAAAGCCTGCTCAAATTTGCCCCTCCGCCGTTAGGTGCCCTTATAGAAATGCCCTTCTGCGCCGTTACCGTCCAGTCAAACAGCTTTGACCGTCCTGAAAAAAATAGCAAAAAAAATCTAAAAAATCTAAATTTTTGTGAGATCGAAGATACTCATGTGCCCAAGGTGTGTGCAAATTTTTGTGCTATTTGGACATTCCAGGAGCTCGTGGCGAGAAAAAACAGTTAATCTGCACGCTTGTGAACAATAAATTTGAAATAAAATAGCAAGAAAATTTAAAAAAATATGAATTTTTTTGGCATCAAAGTGGCTTGGGTGCACAAGGTGCTTGCAAGTTTTTGTGATCAAATGACATGCGAGGAGCTCTAGCAAGAAAAAAGAAAATAGTCATTTTTCCCAAGTTTTTTCCCGAGCCAAATTTTGTTTTTTTCTCCACAAGCCCCTCCAATGTCCAAACACAACAAAAATTTGCACGCAGCTTGCAGACTCGCACCTCTTTGATGCCAAAAAAATTCATATATTTTTTAATTTTCTTGCTATTTTTTGAATTTACTGTTCACAGGCTTACATATTTATTGTTTTTCCTCTGACACGAGCTCCTGGAATGTACAAACAGCACGAAACTTTTCATGCACCTTGCAAACCTGAGTATCTTTGATCCCACAATTTTTCAGATTTTTTAGAATTTTTTTGCTATTTTTTTCAGGACGGTCAAAGCCCTTTGACCTGCTTTGACCGGACGGTAACGGCACATAAGGGTATTTCTGTAAGTGCACCTAACGGCGGAGGGGCAAATTTGAGCAGGCTTTGAAATTAGGGGTAAATCTGAGAGTGGGCGCAAATTAAGGGCATAGATGTAAATGTCCCATTTAAGATTGACTAATTACAAATTTAGGATTGACTATTTTCAGATCAGTGTTCATCAAGCATCAAGATTGACTAATTAAGAATTTAAGATTTATGAATTGAAGCAACTCTTACTTGGTTGCTGGTTCGCCGCCGCTGAAGCTGACGCCGACATCAAGTTGGAGCAAGAGGAGGCGACAGCGACCCGAGCAAGAGGATTAGAGGAGGCGATGAAGACCCGAGGAGGCGACGGCGACCCGAGGAGGCGATGCGGCGACCCGAGGAGGCGGCAAGAGGCGGCCGGCCGTGGCTGGAGGAGACGAGCGAAGCACCGGCGGCCGCCACTGCCACCGTCGCCTCGTTCAATTTGGGAAGGGCTCGCTCGGTAGGTTGGTTAGGGTTCGCTCGGCTGGAGGACAAGATATGCTTGGTTACTGGGCCAGAAAGGCCAAAAGTATAGTGGGCTGATGAAAAATTCGTCTGAAAAAAAAAACACCGTTGTGAAAATAGCGCCGATACGCGCTATAGCGCGCAATCGCCGTATTTAGCGCGAATAGCGCGGTAGCGAGTTAAATCTGCATAGTGTAGCGTTTAGTTTCCAGAAATGCTATAGCGCGCTATTAGCGCCGCTATATCACGCTATTTTTTTCCTTCGTTCTTAGAGTGCCGTTGATGAAGTAGCCTCCAAAATTTGTCAGTTAAAACCCTCTTCTGAAGTGATCAAGGTGTTTCTGAGGCTGGCTCTGCATCAATCAGTTGGATGTCCCTGTCATCAACCATTAGGCCTCGTCTGGTAACCAGGGATCCCCCTGGGATACCCGTCCTTTCCCCGGGCGAGAAATCCACATGCAATTTACACCCCGGATTTTTTAGGCGACCCAATTGGTAACATAGTGGAAAAGGCTTTCTTGGCCCGATCCTCCCGAAATCCCCGGGACACTCGCCCCGGCCACCGCACTCCAGGAGAATTCTCCCGGGCTCCCCTCGTCTCTTTCTTGCGATCTCAGTCACCTTGGCCCTCCATTCTTCTGCTCTTCTCCCTTTGTTCTCTTCCCTCTCCTTTGGTGCCCAAATGGCAACGGGGAATTTCACATGGCAGGAGGAGGATCTCATATGAGTAGGGAAATCCCCCTCGATGTTTACCGCCCATGGTTTTTTCACCACAACAACCAAATGAGCCTTTATGTTTCTCAATATTCTCCTTATCTTTCTGAACCTGTTTTTACTTTGACCTTTTGCTGTTGTTGTTTGCCTTAAAGCATCTTCAACAGGCGCGCCAAACTAGCGTCGCGCCGCAAAATCCCCCTTTTAGCGCGCGCGCAATCGGAATACCTTTTTTTGCGGGAAAAGAATTTGTATTACTCAAAAATCAAATTCTTACAATCATCATGAACAATCCTCAACACTTCCTCCGGGCCCGAACCAACCCAAGTAACAGTTCGGCCCTCAGTTCTAACGAAACTAGCAAGTTTATCACTAGCTTTATTTTGACTACGAGGTACATGAGTAATACAAAACTTTCTAAGACTCAACAGGTGCTTGATCTCACCCACCAAAGGGGCGTAAACTGAGTTGTCCGTCTCCTCACATGAAATCATAGACACAACATTGCTCGAATCCATCTCAACTTCAATTGGTTGGTCCGACTGCTGAATAGCAAAGGATAATCCTTCCATGCATGCGCCTAGCTCAGCTTTCAGAGCATCTCTACACGAAAACAAGGTTCTGCATGCTGAGAAAATGATCGCCCCAGTGCTATCCCGCAAGATCATCCCGGCTCCCGCTCCATTTGATTCAGCAAAGGAACCATCAGTGTTTAGTTTCACCTAGCCCTGTTTCGGAGGCTTCCATGCTGTATCCTGTACCACACGCTTCACCTGCTGCACTGCACTACCATAGATAATGCTTGCTTTTCCTTTTGTTGGATCCCCACAGTCCCCAGCTCGGATCCCAATCAGTTCATCCATGTACCTTTGGAGGAAACGCGCTGACACTGCCATGGGAGGGGCCAGTTTGCCATGTGTTACCTCATTGCGTATGTACCAACATCTCCAAAAAATTAGCAAAATCATGCCTCTCTGAGTATCACTCAGTTCAGCAAGCGCATTGAGGAGCCACTCCTTCCCTGAGTTTTGAAAAGATAATAGCTGGGGAATCTGCCATATGGTAGACATCTGCTCATATAAGTCCCGACCAAACTGACACCTAATAAAAGGATGGAAATTATCTTCCTCCTCCAGGCCACAAACAGGGCATGTACTACTCACCTCCAAACCAATCATGTGTTTATTCTTCCAAGTGGGCAGTGAATCAATTGACAGTCTCCATGCAAAGTTACGTACTGTAGGTTGAACATTACACTTCCAGATATACTTCCAGCACGAACGATTACCGTCCGGCGACAAGCTAGACGCCACAGCCGTGGCCCTGTTAGCCTCCTCAAACGCTAGATTATATGCCGACTTAACCGTAAACCTGCCCAGCTTCTCGGGACCCCATGCAATAACGTCGTCGACGCCTAGGGGATGCTCTAATTTTCAATATCTCCTCCACATCCGCTGGTACAAAGAATCGTTGCAGTACCTCCAAATTCCACGATCCGTTCTCATTTAGTAGTCCGGACACAAACCGAATACGACAGCGACCCGGTAGCGATACTGGCTTGTAAGAGAATGGTCTCGGGATCCAGTTGTCTCTCCACACCCTAATATTGCGCCCATTCCCAACTCTCCATATCAAACCTTTCTTCAAAAGATCAAGACCATGAGATATCGCAAGCCATGAAGAAGAAGCATTGCCAGAGAATACAGTGTCCACCAAATTGCCACTAGGGTAATACCTCGACTTGAGAACTTGCGCGCACAAGCTTTCAGGCTTCGTCAACAATCGCCACGCCTGCCGGGCCAGCAGTGCTTGATTGAACAACCGGAAGTCCCTGAAACCTGCACCCCCTTTGCTCTTTGGCTGTAGAAGATGATCCCAGCCTCTCCAGTGTACTTTCCTCTTTCCTTTACTAGAACCCCAATAGAAATTCCTTACCATCCGTGTCAAATCGTCACACACCGAGAAAGGTAGCTTGAAAACCCCCATGATATATGTTGGCAATGCTTGAGCTACAGCTTTAATCAAGACCTCTCTTCCTGGTTGCGCCAATAGGCCATCACCCCATTGGATCAATCGCTTTGTTAGACTAGTTTGAAGATTCTGAAATTTCCCCTTGGACATGCGCCCCTCGGGGGTTGGGAGGCCCAAATATTTTTCTTCAAACACCGTTGAAGTAACACCCAGAACGTCTCGCACTTGCACCTGTGTCGCCCCTGGACATGCAGCACCAAAAAATATTGAGCACTTGTTAAAATTCAAACTTTGTCCCGTGGCACTCTCATACATGAGCAACGCTGCCTTCACATTTTCTTCTTGTTCACTAGAAGCCTCAAAAAACAGCAAGGTATCATCCGCAAATAACAAATGTGATATACTCGGAGCTCTTCTGCAAACTCTCACGGGTGTTATACTACCAGCCGCAACCTTGCTCTTTAAGATCGCTGATAATCCATCCGCAATAAACAAAAAAAGGAATGGAGATAGAGGGTCGCCTTGCCGAAGCCCACGCGACGGTGCAAATGAATCCAAGAGGGTCCCGTTTAATTTAACACGATACCTCACCGATGTGACACAAGTCATAATCCAGTCAATCCATCGCTGAGTGAAACCCCGTTTTTGCATCACCTGCTCCAAGAAAACCCAATCCACTCTGTCATAAGCTTTTGATAAGTCCAGCTTGTATGCACAAAAACTCTTCGTGGGATCCTTCTCTTGTTTTATGTAATGTAAACATTCGAAGGCCACAAGAGCATTATCTGTAATCATCCTGCCTGGCACAAAGGCACTCTGTTCCGGTGAAACCAGAGTGTCTAGGAGTGGCCTAAGTCGATTCACCAAACACTTCAAAATCACTTTATAAATTACATTACAGAGGCTAATGGGCCTATAGTCAGAAATCTTTGCAGGGTTAGAAATTTTAGGAATCAGAACAATGGAAGTCAAGTTTACCCCTTCTGGCATAATTCCAGTGACAAAAAAAATCCTTAACCGCTGCAATAACATCATCTCTGACAGTGCTCCAGTTCCGCTGAAAAAACCTCGCGGGAAAACCATCTGGCCCAGGTGCCTTAAGTGGACCAATTTGGAACATTGCGTCCGCTATCTCCTTATCTGAAAAGGCCGCACATAATTTAGCATTATCCTCCTCCGTCACCATTGGCTCCAAGAGATCCAGTACCGGTCCAGCATCAAGAGTTGCATCCGCTGAGAATATCTCATGAAAGTAATTATTTGCAATCTCGCTCATCGCTGCAAATTCTGAGTGCATTACACCAACGCTATCAGTTAGCTGTCTGATTTTGTTTTTCCGTGCCCTCCACACAGCCTTATTCTGGAAAAACTTAGTATTCCGATCCCCCTCTTTCAACCATGAGATCCTCGATCTTTGCAACCAGATCATCTTCTCTTGGTATAATAGCACATTCATCTTATCTGTCACCCTGCCAATATCATTTTGATTTGCGTTCATATGCATAAGCTCCTCAAGTTGGGTTCTGGATTTAGCCAGTTCCCTAGTGACATTCCCAAATTTCCTACCCCAAGTGCCGAGTGAGATCATGGTCTTTGACAGGGCGTCACGCAGCTGAGCAAGGTTGCGTACACCCCCTAGTGCATCCCATGCTTCCTTAATCACCTCCGGCAGAGTACCATCCGTCTCCCAGAATAACTCATACCTCCTTGGTTTTGCACCCGTCGGCCCCGGGTTGGCCGAGGTCTTGAACAAAAGTATTATATGACCTGAACACGGTGAAGTAATATGAGAGACAACAGAGAAAGCAAACATATTCCTCCACATATTTGTAGCCACCGCTCGGTCAAGACGAACCCGAACATTATTTGCGGCAGCTCGTTTGTTGTTGTAGGTGAAAGGCACCCCTACGAATCCAAGATCCACCAGACCACATACTTCCAAACAGTCCCGAAACGCCACCATTTGAGATTCATCTCTCGGAGTTGCCGACATGTGTTCAAAATCCCACATAGCTTCATTAAAATCACCCAGCACTAACTAAGGCAAGTCACTCACGGTTTTAAGGCTCTGTAATGTTGTCCACATAAGATGTCTATTCTCAACTCTTGGCTCTCCATATACGAAAGTGACCCTCCATTTTTCTGCATTCTGATCTACCTGTACAAGAGCATCGATATATCGTTCTGTTTTGTCAAGAATCTCCACTACATACGCCTCATGCCAGTACAAAGCCAACCCACCACTCATTCCTTCACTATCTACACCACAAAAACCCTTGAGGCCGAGACGCCCCCGAATCCTCCTCATCTTTTCCGCCTTTTGCCTAGTTTCACACAGAAAAACCAAATTGGGGGAATGCGACTGGCAAATCGTCGCGAGGTCACGAACTGTCCGGGAATTCCCCCCTCCCCGGCAGTTCCAACTTAGTATACTCATTGGGCTCGGCGGTCCTCCTGCGTGGAGGACGCCTCATCATACATTAGTGAATCAACTCCATCCTCCTCTCCTCCCTGCTTCCTTCTCTTTACTATCGGTACCTTCCCTGGTGTTGCATTGCTTACACCACCGCTAGATGAAGCCTCCATTGCTGCTGCATATTCTATCTGCAACACTGTATTCAAAACTCTGCCTATCATGTTTGGGACCTCCTGACCTCTTACATTAATAGACCCATCTGTATTGATCAAACGTTTCTTAGCATTCTTCCCATCCTCACCTAATACAAGATTGACACCGGGAGCTACTTGCCCCGCACCCTGCTCTCTTACTGGTGCATGTCCCCGACCACCTCTTCCACCAGTACCACCACCATGTCCTCCCCCGCCTCTCCCTCTACCACCCATAGTTCCACCGCCACGCCCCGAACCCATCCCGCTCCCTCCTCTGTCACCTCCTCCTGCACCAGTCGGTTCATTTGTCCAGTGAAGCCAATCTCCCCACTCACAAGATGCTGGTTCATGTATGCCATCACCACATTCCTCCACTACATGCCCCATACGTCCACAGAAAAAGCAAAAATCTAGGAGCTTCTCATATCTAACCGGATACTTCTTTCTCTCCTTCAAGGTGATCGGCATAAATCTCACCAAAGGTTCATCCACATTCATGAAAACTCTTACTCGAAGATGATTTGAAGGGTTTATTCTTCCTTCATTAACAACCACTGTGAAAGGTGGCTTCCCCACCTTCTTTGCGACCTTCTCCGCCAACTCTTTCTTCCTTGTGAGGCCGTCTGGGAGGCCTTTAACACAAGCCCATAACGGATACATGTCCAGTGCATACTCCGCCACATCGGTAAAGCCATCATATTCAACAAGAATCACAGGATCCCTTCGAAACTGCCAAGGACCACCCTCCATTACCCTCTTCCAATCGCCAAGACAATGGCATTGAGCCAAGAACAGATACGGCCCCTTGATATTGAAAGTGACCCCTTGCGCGCATGTCCACGCATTCCTCTTCGAATTTAGCAACGCCGCATGGCTAAACGGTCTCATCATATGAACCCTAAACAGAGCCAACCAACGCACATCCCTAATCAGATCATCCACCTCTCCAGACAGGTCTAGGTCTTCTTCTTCGTCCCCATGCAGGTTCATGCCTTCGAACGCATCTTCCAGGTTTGGATCTGGACCCAGATGGCCGAATTCCTCCTCATCTTCCTTCTCCCGATCTTCCACCCTCGCCCTCTCATCACTTCCAACATCCACCCCATCTACCACCTCCTTCTCCTGGCCAGCCCCGCCGCTTTAACTCCATCGAAACCGCCCTCAGCTGCGTCTCCATCAGCACCGCCTTGGATGCCCCATCGGTCCCATCAACTACTAGCTCCGCCATGCCAACCCGATCGCGAACTCCAGAGTAGATGCCCGCGAGAGACGGCCCGATCGGTGTAGAAACTATGTAGACTCCGCCGTCGCCGTCGGAGGACAGGTTGGACCCTAGGGGAACCCTAGGGGGAAAAAGCCTTTCTACGCGAGAGCGTGCCGGTTCTCCGCGAGCTGCAACCGGAATAGCTGCTCCAGCGGACGCGCGAAAACCGCGCGCGCGGCATACGTAGTCCAGTGCGCGGGCCGAAACACAATCGCGCGCCGCTTATTTGCTGCGCCCGCTCCCGCGCGCTCGCTCGCACCTCCCACCCGCCCCCTCCAGCCGCGCCGCCGCCACTGACCGCGCCACCCGGCGACCGTTCCGGCGCTTCCCCGGCCTATCCCCGCTGGTATTGTATTGTTGAACTATTTGTTGTGTTTAATTGCACTATTTGTTGTATTGAACGATAAACTGTTTGTTTGAGTTGTAATAAACGAAATTGAACTATTTATTTTTGTTTGTTTTTGATTTTTTTGCTTTTGTTTTTGAATGCATATGTTGTTTGTGCGAGTCGCGCACGCTGCATTTTAGCGCGGCTGCTGGAGCCAGCGCTGCACGCCGCGCCAAACCAGGCGATGCGTGCGCGGCATACGTGTTTTTTGCGCGCGGCGTGACTGGCGCCTGTTGGAGATGCTCTTAGTACGAGAGCATCTGCAGGGGATTTCAGACTGTGTACCGGTGCACTTTTCTTGCTCTTGTAGTTTATTTTCCTCAGCTTGATGTTTCCAAAATTCAGTTACCTACGTGGTTGGGCTGCAAGGATTTTGCTGCCCAAATTATCTAACTTTGTGTAACTGACATTGCAGATGTACTTGTGTGGTAAGCGTAAAAGTAAGTGGTTTGGGGGACTTAAATACTTCTATATATTTTTCTCGTGATATTTGTTATACTTACACATGAATTCTCGAAACTTGTTGGCCTGAACGTAAAATCAACATTACATTGAGTTGTTAAAGTTTTGTTGGCCTGTGCGTAGTAACAAAACCTGCTCTTCACCTGTTTTGTTTCAGTTGAGACACAAGATCTTTACCCTCTTTTTTTTTTTTGAAAACGGCACTTGCAGCGTACTGTCACTTGATTCGGAAAACCCTGAAATAGAAAGGTCGTTCGATTGAACACTAGGGAAAGCAAAGGAATCTCCAAAAGATTTGAGTGGTAAAAAAAAGAACACACATTAGGGAAAACAAAGGAATCTCCAAAAGATTTGAGTGGTAGAAGCTTTCTACAAAATACAATGAAAATCGTTACAAAAGAAATATTTTAATATTCATTCGCAGAAATCAAACAACCCATATAGCAAAGGTTCCTGAGAGTTTCATTTCTCCATTTTTCTATTTTCTTATGAAAAGATGCGCAAAATAGAAGCAAAAAAAAGGGTTGTGTTCTGCGCCGGCCGGCCCAAAATTTCGGCCGGTCGCGCGCGATCTATCCAATGCAAGCCGCGCCATTGGATCAGTTTGCCCCGAGTTTCTCCTTCCTTGCGTTGGTCCCGCATCTCGCGCAGCTCCTCGGATATGGGCCGCTACGTTCTATCGCCTCCGGTCAATCAAATATTGCTAAGTCCTAGTATTTACTATCGCTCGGAATTAGATCATAAGGGAATTTCTATCAACACTGGGACTATAATATCAGATTGGGGGGGGGGGGGGGGGGGGGGGGGAGATCGGAATTAGCAATTGATAAAAAATAAAGGATATGGGCACCGCGTCGCGTGTCGCTCCATGCTAGATAGTCGTCCTACTCGCAACCATGCTCGTTGTTGTCGTCGTGGTTTGCAGCAACCCACCACCAACATCTCGCAGCCCCGTGAAGTAATGAGGGAGTTTGTGAATGGATGTAGCAAGCAAAAAACGATACGGTTGCAGCAAAAACTTCCGCCGTCGTCGCCGGTTTGTAGCTTGCCGTGCAGGGTCGTAGCATTGTCGTCTCTTGTTGTAACTCCGATGTCGGCCGATTCTAGCAAATTTCCAGTATGTTTGTAGCTCGACGTCACTTAGTTCTAGCGCGTGGTGACCGCTTCTCCAACCTCGGGCTGCCGGGTCGCATCTCCGACCATCGCTAGGTGCACCGACTGGCTTGCTGGTCGGTGCTCACCCCTCCTTGCGCGCGGCCATGGCGTCCTCTACATGAAGCATGTGAAGAGCCCAAAGAAAGCAGTGGGGGTGGGTCTGTGGCGCAAGAGGGAGGCAGGGAGAGGCTCTTGGTCAGTGGCGGGGGCGGGGCAAGGGCGTGCGATCGTGCGAGCTCAACGGGTGGTGGTGATTTGCCAGGGGAGGGAGAACAAAAAGAGGAATCTGTTAGTGGAGGGAGAGAAGATACATGATCTGAAAGAGGCGCACTAGGGACACACAATTCGCTTCGATCGTATGCATGGGACGTGGTCTATCGAAGTTTCAGCCGGCCAGCCGGATACAAACGACTTCCCAAAAAAAACTCTTTTGACAACCGAGCGTTATAAGGGTGACGTCAAGCTATCCCTCAAACTCACTCCCTCAAATGTCCACAGACATCCGGTCGGGGCAGATGCCATCCAACGCTATCCAATACAAACATAAAGTTTTGAAATAAAATAGTTCAAATTTAAACTTACATTATTTGGACACATCCTCTAATTGTCTGTATGAACCGTCCACAAATGCTCCCCCACATAACACTAACGTTGTATTTAAGTTTCTCGATTGCGGATCTGATGATGCATTCATAGAAATTGCTCACATGTTGGCGCATTCTTCTCTGGAAGTTGGACATGATCCATCTGTTCTAAATCCAGAACTTGATGAACTGCCTCACTCTCATCCTCCACAATCACGTTGTGCACATACAAGCTGTCATGACCTCACATGAATGTCTCTAAATCTCATTTGTTTAGTAGGTCTGTGAGTTGGATTTTCACGTTAATAACTGCAAAATGGGTTTGGAGTACTTCAAATGTCCTCTCTGTATCCTTTTTAGCACATTCTTGTCTTGCAACAAAGTGGGATTTTCGGTTACCTGATGAATTGAAGATGGTTTGACAAAAGTCGCCCACGAAGGATAGATACGATCACAAAAATAATATCTGTGTTGTACGCATGCCCATTAATGGTATATTTGCACGCAGGAGCTTCTCACACACAACCTTGCAAACAATGGAGACCATGCAATACATTGATGTCATTATGAGACCCTGGCATGTCGGAAAAAGAGTGTCAAGCCTTCAGATCTTGCGATGCAACCGCTTCAAAAATGATGATGGGCTTTTTGTGATGACCTGATATTGCCTTTGTTTAGCATGTGTGCATTTCTTTCATTTTTCACTGCATGCAATACATGGATCCGAGCATACATGGAAACCCTCTTACTTCTCCCATTGCCATGAGTCTTCATGTGTCTTCGACATTTGATTCTCTAAAGTACTCCAGTCCAAACACCTTGAACACTTTAGTAGCAAACCTGACCATGGGTTCGAGACATGTGCTTTTAGACATCGAGGGGGTACTCATTCCACTAGTTTGCGGTTGTGCCAACGAAAGCATCCTCATAGCAGTGGTGCACTTCTGAAGACTAGAGAACCCAACGCAGCCAATGCCATCCATCTTGAGCTTGAAGTAATCATCATACGTCATGACACCTTCTATGGTGCGCAAGAACAATGGTCGCTGCATCCAGTATTGACGTCGAAAATTGCGGCCGAGTAGCGCACCGGAGGAAAAGTAGTCCTCGTAGAGACTAGCATGTCACCATGCACGATGCTGATTGAACACTTGATGTCCCGGCGTTGAACCATTGAGGTTGAGAAAATGCTCCTCAACATGCTCCGTTTCATCAAGAATTGCCATCATCATCATAGTTTCAGTATCACCTTCGTCCTCATCCGATGAAGATGAATCCATAAACTTGGTGTAAAAGTACTCCTCGTCCGAATCCTTCGTGTTTGCTTCAATGTAAACAACAAAAACATCGAAAGAAATGCGCTATGGCATTTGACTGAACACTTCCATATGCAGCACACACCCTCCTCCCTTTACTAGTTTCTAAGTGGGTCGACCCATGCAGTCCTTTGCCTCACCGGTTTTTCAGGCAAGTTTTCTATGTGTTTTACTTCTATTTTGTTGGTTATTTTATTATTTATTTATTTTTATTTTTAAAATTTTGTAACTTTTTAAACCTCATGTTTTATATATTGAGAAAGAATAATTAAATCCATGAATATTTTTTAAAATTCATTTTATTCGCCTTTTTTCACAAAAAAATAAAAATATCAGAAAAAATGACCTGTTTTTCCTGAGACCGATGAGCAAAAAAACCAATTAACGGCATGGGCTTAGCGAGCGAGCGGGTGATCCAGCAAAGTCGAGTGAGCAGATGGGCAACATTATTGGGCTTGGCCATGCAGTGACGTGTTGTGCGCGGTTGCGCCAAATGGCGCGTTAAGGGTGAGCGCTATTTTTAGGAAGCATCTACTATGCTCTGGGTGGTTTGAGGAAGCTTGTAGTCAGTCTTTCCATTTTCCTTGTAATTTTTGCCGGTTTTCCGTCTTTCTTCTTGGTTTCGATTTTCTATTTGGTGTTTTTTTGTCCTTTTCGTTTATGTTCCTTCTTTTTTTCCTTTTTTATCTTTTAAATTTGTCAACATTTTAATCTGCCCACTTCAGTGTACGAATATTTTTATAAGTCATGAACGTTTTTAAGAAATTATGTGAAAAAATGTTTGCATTTTCATGAATATTGTTATAGGTGTGAACATCTTTTGATTGCTGTGAGTTTTTTAATCGATACAGACATTTTTCTATATGTTATAGACATTTAATAAAAGTTACGTGAACAAACTTTTATATTTTTATGAACATATTTTAAGTTCTGTGAACAAAATTTTTGAATGGCAATTTTTATACGTTATTATTTTTTAGAAAAAAATTGTGTGATGCCCTTTCATGAACATTCTTTTATGTCATTAACCATTTTTGGGGCGTGTGAACACTTTTGTTAAATGGGACACTCATTTTTTTAAATGGTACAAACTTTTTTTAAATATACAAACATTTTTTCATAAAAAACTGGATGCGTGAAACATTTAAAAAAATGAAAGAACACTTTTTTTGAACTACAAGAAAACTTTGTTGTACTGCAGAAATAATATTTTGAAATCACATAAAAGTAGCATGTTTTACCAAATATACATTAATTTTATGAATAGGGGTAATAAATATTTTTGTTGAACACTAAATAAGTAAAAATTAAAGATGGAAAGAAAGAGAAAAAAAGGAAAAGAACATGCGTACATTGTGCCGAACGGTGGGTCAGGCGAGAGCTAAGCGAACAGAAATTTAGGCCTGACCCATTTAAGGTGCATGTTTTCTTTTTGGAGGGGTTTTAAGGTGCATGGTAGGCGAGCGTGTCATACGTCTCGAACAAGCGGGGGTTGCTAAAAAAACTTGGTGTTTATTCTTATTGCGAATTAGCTACAATTTTTTATCGTGCACAAAATTACAATGTAATACTTCAGATCATAGATACACAAACATTACAAAATTCTTTTAGAACAATCCCACAAGGGTTGGGAATTGTTCCCTCAAAACACAATTTTGAGACCTTTTTTGCATTTACAATCAAGTTGAATGTTCAGTGGCCCAGGTTTGGGATGGTGATAATCTTAAGTTAACTTTTAGAAGATGTGTAGACAATGCGGGTTTTGAATGCTGGATTCAGTTGGTAGATCTGGTCAAAAGCTCTCATTTGAGTGATGAAGCTGACTCTCCTATTTGGACTTTGGAGGCGAATGGAGTGTATTCGGCGAAATCTTTTTATAAACAAATCAAATTTTGGGATGTGGTCTCTGATATTGGTGACAAGCTTTGGAAAGTCCTTTGACCTCAAAGAATACATGTGTTTCTTTGGCTAGGTGCTTATAACAAGATTCTTACCCGTGATAATTTGGCTAAGAGAAGACTTGTAGAAGATTTAACTTGTGTGTTTTACTCTGAAAACGAATATGTGCAACACTTGTTATTTGATTGTGTGGTTGCAAAACAGGTTTGTGATTTTGTCTCTAAAGCTTTCGATTATCCTTACATCAACAATTTCAATGATGTGTGCGCCTTGTGGCGAATGCATAAAAGGAAACCCGTGTTTAATTTGACAGTGGCTGCATCCTTATAGAGCATTTGGAAATTAAGAAATGATTTATGCTTTCAGGCCGTATCTGGAGAAGTGTCAAATGTGTTCTTGCAAAGCTAAGCTCCCATCTGCAGCAATGGAAAGTTCTCTGCGACGATGCTCAGGCAACGCTTTTGCAACGGTGCATTCTCCTCTGGAAAACGTCACGGAGAACTTCCGCGGATCGCCTGGAGATGATCGTGAAGGCCGAGAAGTTGAAGGTGTGCCAGGGGTTCTGTTAGATTCCTATAGTGTTCTTGTACTTCTGGGTCTGTAATAAAATAAGTAGCTCTAATACTTTGGTTTGAGAGAACTGTGCTCTCTGGATCCTATCTTTTAATTAGCTAGGGTGGCGTCACACCGGTGGGTGCTATTTGTGGGTGTTGAACAACTCTGGTTTCTGATTTCGCTTCATTAATAAAATGGGGCGGGGGAAACCCCTTTCATTCATAAAAAAAGATTACAAAATAAGTCCTATAATTAATAATTACATTAAAATATCCTAGAATTGTTTTCTTCATGGTATAAATATTTGCAACATGAAATACTGACAAGACTTCTGTAGAAAGACTGTGGTCAGATTGGAGAAGTGAGGCCACTCTATAATTATGAAATAAAATTCCTTTTCACCTTGAAAAGTAAAAACAAACTTTTGAATACACTATGAAGATGCAAGGTTCCTCTCACCTTGCAGCACGGCGAAAATCCCTGGCAACTGTCTGTGGAGCCCTAAGGCCTTGTACAATGGAAGGTGCTTAGGAGAGGTGCTTAGAGAAATAAACCAGAATTTTCTTAAGCACCGGTGCTTATTTGTAGAGAGTAGACGCTTAACTAAGCGTCTTTTCTATAGAAATAAGCACCGGTGCTTCAAAAAAATCCGGTTTATTTTTCTAAACACATCCCATCTCCCATTGTACAAGGCCTAAGCCTCTCGTCTCCCTATCCTCCGCACTCAAGCGAGGTATAGACGCTAAGCAACAAGGAGGGGAGACTTCTCGTGGGCCTTTAGGTCTCTTCAGCCCATGTGTTTATTACTGCACCTATCCTTCAGCATCATTTTATTCGGCCCATTAAACCACTCCGGCAAGGCGAGGACGCTGGGAAGCGGCGCGGCACCCACGAGTGCCCCTCCGGCGAACGGCGGCGATGGACGGGAGCGACGCCGACCCCGGGACGGGAAGCGGCGGCGGGGGGTTCGAGTGGGACGCGGATTCCCAGCTCTACTACCACGCCAGGTTCCCCTTCCTACCCCCTACGGTCTAGGTTTCTTCTTCCAAAGCTCGAGCAGTTGCGGCTGCTCGAATCCATTCTGGTATCCAGTTCTTCCCCAGGCGGGAGCGTTGATGAGTGATAGAATCATTTGTTCGAGAACGGGCTGGTAGTTAGTAGCAAATTTAGGGACATCAGGGTTCAGGGGTTAGCATGCATTGCTGCCCCAGTGCAGATTACTTGCGATTATTTACATTTTTGGGTTAAATATCTGTTTCTGTTGTGAATTTCACTTGAATATGTACTTCTGTCTGTTTGTGAGAGGGGTTGAATCTCTCCTGTTTTGGAATAGGAAGTTTTTTTTATGATGCATTGTCACAATAATTAGCAGTAAGAGTCTAAGAGAGCACATAGGGTTAGTTATGTTAGAGCATCTCTAACCGATCCCTTATAATCAGTTAGAGGAGGATAAAATCATGTTTCCTCCTCTAAAGTGCACCTAACCGAACCCTTATAACCGTTAGTGGAGGATATTTTTTACTCCGCGGCGGCCGCGGCCTTCAAATATACTCCGCCCACCCGCGGAGTAAAAATTCCCCACACCTCATCTCTCCCCCTCTTCCATTCTGCCGCCGCCCAAGCCCCACCGGCGCGCCCCCCCCCCCCCCCCCCCCCCCCCCCCCCCCCCCCCGCCGCCAAAAATGACTGGATCTGGCCATTTTAAGTGAAGAAATCTCTGAGTTTTAAGTGAGTCTAGCTGTGTTGATTTTGCATAAACACTGGACAGTGGTCTGCTAATTATGATAATCACTCGGGTGACCTTTTTGACTGTGCAAATACTTCATTTCTTATATCTGTTCATTGTGTTATACAGAGTTTGGATGATTTATGTCACATTCACTTCATTCTTCAACAGTAAATCAGTAGGTGCAGAATACTGAGCACAAATAGCTTGTAATTTGCTTGATAGTTCATTTTTGTTGTTGTATCGACCTAACTTATTCTTTGGATACAGTTTTTTTTTTACGGAGCTACGGCTTTGGATACAGTTCATTTTATAGAAATATAAGGCTTTCTCTGTCCAAAACACTACTGTACTCCTCTGTTCAGCATATTATTCATCCTTCTCGTTTTGGTTATCTTCTGATGTTTACTTACATTTTCAGTACTGGGTTTTACCATGACCCTGTCGCTGGCTGGTACTACAGCAGCACAGATGGTCAGTACTACATCTATGAGAATGGAGATTACGTGTTATGGACTTCAGATGCGGTACTTACAAGTTCATCTGGTTCCTCAAAATTTCTCAATGTATCATTGTCTTGTGTGATCTTACACCCATGTCCATATTCAAACAGGGCAAGGAACCCAGTGTACAGAGTCCATGTGATGAAGCTAGCCAAAGTTTCCTGGAATCCTCTTGTTAGTCTCATTAGTTGATAATGCTGCAACTTTTGAGGGCATATTTGTTCGGCATCTATATCTATCTTGGAATTAATTGTTGAAATATAAACATGCGATCTTTAGCTTCAGAACAGTAACACCAGCCATATCTGAAAGGGAACCTGTAGCATAGTGTTGTAGTTTTGTTTTTCTTGTATAGAAAGGGTCCAGGCTATCTTTTTGGGAAACAAATCATGAGAAATAGAAGTCTTTGTAACAGTTGGTATTGGAGAGATAATGCGATATTTTTTTTACATTTAATAGCAGGACCGGAACCGGATATTCCACATCAACCGCCATCAGAATGGTTCTTGCATAAATAATCACTCTCTCTTATCTGATAAACATCTTTTTTAGACACCTGATTCTTTTGCGCTTGATTCTGTTATTTCTTTTACAGGCTGGAGGAAACACTAATTAACATGTATTTATCAGGATACTCTAATATAGAGGTCAACACTGAAAATTTACTAGGAGAATCACAGATAAGTGGTTAGTAACTTGAATTATTGCTGTTTTCCCCTACCTTCTTGTGTTGTGGGATGCTGAAAGTCTGCACTGGCAATTCTAATAAATTTATTATGGTCACCAGAGGAAGGCAAAAGTGATGCAGTTGAGAACAAACTCAGTAACGTGGCTTCAGATAATGCATCAGACTCTCTGAATGATGCTACATTACAGCAAATAGAAGATAAAATGCAAATCGAGAGCTTCACAGTTGTGCATGAATCTTTAGGGGAAGGTGAGGGCCATCATATTACTATCTTCATTTTATTTACTGAAATGCTGAGCACTGACACATGTTAGGGATTATCTGGTGTGTTGTCTCTGTGTGATGTGTGCGTCTTACTGATATTTTGCTTTGCATATTGTTTCCCCAGAAGAAGAGAACTGGCTTTCTCAGTATGGTCAAGTAGAGAGAGTAAATGATGAGCTGCCATTGTTTCCGAGCGTTGATCTTTGGGACTGGCATATGGTCACAGAACCTGTTAGCAAAGGTCAGCCCATGACTAGGCTTGTGGGACGTTTAACTAGGGGTTCTAGTAAGCTTCATCCTTCTCTGCCTGCTCGTGGTGGCCTTCTAAGAACCACTCCTGTTCGTGAAGTTCATCTTGATCTTGTACGTGTTTCATCAGGTAAGACTGGATACTTGGATAGGGTAGAAAGATAGGAATGTGCACCGCTCTTTTGATACCAAGGCGTAGATGGTTTTCCTTCCTAATATACTTCCTCCGTCCTCAAATAAGTGGACATATAGAAATTTTAAGACAGATTATGGGGTGGAGTAGAAAATGCATCGGGAAGGTGCAAGCCACTATCTCTCTCCTCTTTAATTCCCCACCTCGAATGAGCTAAGTGCATGTAGAAAATGAGGAGACCTGTTGAATGTTATTGGGCTTGATTCCCATGTGATGAGACAGAAACATCTTTTCTACTTTAAAGTGCATTGGGAAGATAGAAGCACACTCTTTTGTGGACAAATTTCGAATGCTAAACGTCCACTTATTTGAGGATGGAGGGAGTAAGTTTCTTTTGCTGAAACTTGAATATAATATGATGGAATTTTCTATATCAGATACCATTATTAAAGCTTACAGTAAGACAGAATACTGTGAAGAAAAATTTCCGCTGTTCTTTGGTTGACAATTATTGGGCCTAAAACTCCATGTAATACTTATACTAGTACTCATGTATCAGGGAAGTTGTACAGGCTGAGGAACCCAAGCAGAAAATACCTGGCCTCTTTATCAGCGTATGACTCTTCGAACCCAACAAAAGATTGGGCTTTTCCTGACCTATATGCCAACCCTAATAACAATTCAGATAAGCAGTCTACTGCATGTTGCCTGTCTGATGTTGCTCATGAATCTTCTACCGGGGAAGGTGTTTCAGCTGCTAGTGGCAAGGTAAGTTAATGTTTAACTGATTCCTCTCGTTGCCATTTACTGAAATATTGTCTAACCTGTTTGTTTCCCAACAATTTATTGATAGTCAAACCCATTTGGAGATCTATTTACTGAAACATTAAGTTGGTTTTGACAGTGTTTAACTTTGTGCTATTTTCAGCTTATTAGTAATTTTGAATTTTGCAACCTATTTGTTTGTCATCTCATGCCGCATTGGAGATCATGTGATTGGGAGCAATTGTTAAAAAACATAGAAGAAATCTTAAAGGCTAGAGGAAGCACCAATGCTTCCTTTGTCTAGTGAGTACTACTCCTAGGTAACAATTTAAATGCCCAACGTTAAACTCAAGAAGTTTGATATTTATATAGACAGAGATTTATTAATTATTTTATGGCAACAATGCTTTCCATCGAATTAGAATTTTATTGACAGTAGTTTTATGGCTTATGTACACTATGTAGCCTGATTCTGGGTGTTTTAAACAATGTATATGCATGATTGAAAAGTTAAATAGAGTACTGTATCATATTGCCATATCAAAATACATTGATAATGCTATATTGCTCCATGTTCTAATCTTTCTTAATTTCATCATCTATGGAAGTTTGGAGTACCACCTCTGTTGAATTGTTTCCTTATACAGCCACATTTGTAATTTATGTTGTAAATAACAAACTTAAAGCATCAGCGCTGATGTTCTTGACAACAATATTCTGAAATGTCTGCAATATTTGTAGGAGCACAAGATAAATACTTATAGGGACAGGGCTGCTGAGAGAAGAAAGCTACACCGCGGCTTAGGGATAGGACCTGGGCAGAAGCAAAGTAACGGCATGAGTTCTGATGAATATGAAGATGCAATCGAGGACATGGACTCCTTGGGAGCTGGACCAGTTGATATGAACTTATGTTCCAGCGGTTTGAAGTCTGCGAAGAGAATCATGGAGAACATGGGCTGGAAAGAAGTATGTGTATATCTTATCTGTACTGTTGGACTTGGTATATGCCTTTGCATTCTAGGATGGAAAAAAATATACTATCAAGAACAACGAGAAAAAAATTCAACTCTATAAGAACAAAAAATATTCTGTATATATAGTTTTTTGTAAACACCACTTCTCTCGTATCTCAGTGCCTGAGGACATCAGGGCAGACATATCTACGAAGAACATATTTCCTATAGTTATTTCTCTTTTGTGTGCTAAAATACGTTTCTGAACAGTTTATTTAGCATGTATAATATTTGGTGAGGCATGTTTTTCATTGATCAATTTTTTTAGAAAACACATAGCAAAATATTGATAAGTAATCTATTTCTTACACCGAATATTCGACTTTCCTATTGATTTTGTTTTATTGTCAAACTTGTTTAGGGAGAGGCCCTTGGTAAAAGCAGACAGGGTATTGTAGAACCTATACAGCCTACTTTCAACAAACATGGTGCTGGTTTGGGATGGAATCAAACCCGCTGAGAAGTTCTGATCTCTGAACCCCTGTACATGGTGATTCCAGCCCACATTTCTTTTACCTCCGGAGGTAAATTTTGCATCTAATAAGATAGTGAGAATGCACCAAATTTATATATTCATTAGTTTGCAAAACTTCTCTCAAGCAGCTTAAAAATTGGAACTTAATAACTCATACTGGAGAGCATATGTTGAACATAGTTTGCTATCTGAGACATGGAAATTCACTGACTATTATTTTTGGTTGTATCTTGAAAGTGTAAGTAGTAACTTCTCAAACTTTGGCATGGTTGATTGAGGTGTAACTTCTACGCAGGATAGGTGTAACAGATTCATGGTCATCGCGGCAGTCCTGACTGTTCCAAGGACATTGTATTACTAATGCAGTAAAGGTTCTGTTTCCGACTTATGTTTAATTTGTCCTGTACTGCATGTAGGAAACCTATCGTGTAGCTGAAGTTGTCTGGATTAAAATCCTTAAGGATGGCTTTACCTGTCATTTTAATATAATCTACATATTTTGTGCTTTTCCACCTGAGACCTGATAAAGTGTGCAACGACCTGGAATTGCTCTTTTAACACTGTTTATTTCTCTATTTGTAATGTGACAAAATGCTTTTAAACCTGTGGATTGTTGATCATGCTTTTCTTAGGTGTACTACTCCTATTTAGTAGTAGATGCAATTAATTTCTGTTTACGAGGCACTAGGAGTCTAGGATACCATCATATCATAAACATATTTCTTTGGAAGTAGCGTTATGCTATGGATTTCAGCTTCATTATCTTATTTAATGTCATTTGACTGACAACTAGTACCTCGGTTCTTCAAGAAATTGCATTCATTGGATTGATGTAGAACAGTAGCTGAGGTTCATAAAAATGCTAGAGTGGAACTCTTGGCCGTGCCACTATACTACGACGTAAGTGAAAGAGCACATTCGGGGTCTAATAGGATTGATTAGTCATCCTGATCCTGCATTTCATGCGGTGTGAATTAGTACCTTGGACAAGCAAGTCTCTTGCATATGACAAAAGACGCTGAGATCATATGATCAAAGTGTACTGAAAAGTAAAGTTAGTCTTCCTTGGGAGTGATTAACAATCTAAATGTTTTGGGAGGAGGCTGGGGCTGCTCATTGTGCACAAGCAAGGTATATATGTACCGCATATGACAAAAGACCAATGAGATCACAGAGAGGAGGGAAGAGGGGTGGTTAGGACTTACTATACGCGTACTTTTGGCCTAATTGCTTTCTAGGGCGGAAAGAAACCAAAGGGCTCAATTCCACGACCCTGGAAACCCGGGCACTGCTCCCAATATGTGGCTATGTAAAGAACAGTTCTTGGTGTCCTGGTGTGGCAATCACTCTGATGTGGGTTCAACTGCCCAAGTGTGAGTTGACGCCAGAGCTACTCTGACGTGGGTTCAAACTACTACTATTTGAATCTGCAATGATTTACTACTACTTTCGTCTGCATAATTCATCGTGATTGTCTGCATCTTTTGTTGCTAAGATTAAGCAAGAGACCTTATGCACGTTTTTTGGTCCTGCAGGCACCAGAGGATACTGTGGAAATTTGAATTTCAGCAGCGGTTACCATGGATTGACGAAGTTCTTACTCCTTTTGTGACTAATCTATTTTGATTTGTAAATATAACAAGAGAAATCATTTGATGCGACGGTCAAAATATCCATCTCCATTTACTCTTTTATATTTGTTAATGGTGTTATAGTTGATTTGCTGGCCCCGACCCTTTGCTCATGAAAATGATTCACTCTTATGAAGCCACAGTAAAGAGGATTGATCCATGTGAAAGAAGAGGTGAAACTGAAGAACATGCGATAAACAAACAGAAGGAAAAACCAACACAACTTCTGAGATTTTTCACTGGAGTTGCAAATACTTGTTCTACTGAACAGTTGAAGCCTTATACGGCGAAGCTCTCCTCCATCAATCTACTAAGGCTTCACCAGTTCCTATTAGGTAAAGCACACAAACGAAACTCTCTTACTCCTAGATAATTTTGGCCTTGGTATACTGTCAATTCCTAACTTCCCTCCGTCCTAAAATATAAGATTATTTTTGACACTATCAGAGACGGAGGGGGTAGTACATCGTAAGCTTTGACCGCCAAAATCCTTTTAAGTATTTAGACTGGAAACTTGAAAATTACATGTGTAGATTTGTCTTAAAAAGTGTTTACATAGTACTATAATTGTGTTGAACATTATGCATATAGTAACTAAACTACTGATGAACGTTACATCTTAAACTGTGTCAATGTTTGAAACGTCACTTTTTTTGTGAGGTGAGGTGAGTAAGAGCATCTACAATCGGACTTGCAAATCCGGCCCCTATACATCCGCGGACGCCCCTCGACACGCCCGAGAATGCATCCGAACCGCCCCTCTCGTGCCCGGTAGCCACATACCTCAAACCCCGACTCTTAAATACATGCAAATCCATGCACGTCCATCATACACATCAATATCGCACGTAAATAAAAAATGCTGGTAGCGAAAATACATAATTCTTATACAAAAATTATTTTAAATGCATAACTCAAACATTAGCTCTTTGGTTTTCGTTGTGGGTACACATATGCTTCACGAGATCATTGAGTAGCTGCGCGTGCACCTCATGATCTCGAAGCTTCTGATGCATCCACAAAAAGTCCATAAGCTGATTTGCATCTTGATCTTCCGGCATTTGAACTTGTTCTTTAGGCACTTCAAAACCATTGGTTTGAGCTACACCATCATCCTCATCCTTGATAATCATATCGTGCAAAATAAATAACATGTCATTAGCTGCCACAAACAATTCCCCAACAATCTTGAAGCACTCTGAATGCCCTCTTCACATCCTTATTGCTTCCTGCATTCTTGTAAAGTCGCTTTGTTTGTCGCCTTGTGGTTTGGATAGATGCCATCGGCAAGATAATATCCCATGTTGTAGTCATGACCATTGACAGTGTAGTTGCACGGCGATGATTCCTCATCACAAAGTCTCCTAAACATGGGAATTGAAGCACGTTGATGTCGTTGCGAGAATCTGACATTTCGAAGAAAGCATGTCAAATCCATAAGTGGCCTCTTTGGCGTGACCCTGATACGTTCCATGCAAATCTTTGAGGCAGTTTTTCCATTGTCAATGCATGCAATCAATTGAATCGAGCATTCATGAAAATCCTCTCATCTCTCCAAATAGCCAACAACTTTTATGTGTTATGCACATTTGGTTCTCTCGGATACTCTGCTCCAAACACTTGCATCATGACAGTAGGCAAACCTGACAGTATTCTTCAAGCATGTGATCCCTCCTTCCCTCGTCCGGACCATCTCACCAACAACATCGACGACAGTACCAACTGCAAGCATTCTCAGAGTAGTCGTGCATTTCTGCTTAGCAAAGAAAGAAAGTTGGCCGCAACAATCCCTTGTGAGCTTGAAGTAGTCATCGTGTGCCTCCACTCCCTTCACAACGCGCAAAAACAATGGTTTGCGCATACAAAAATGGCGACAAAACCATGGATCATCTGGAAAAGTTGGGTCCAGAGCAAAGTAGTCCTTGTGCAATACCCATGCTCCGGAGACCCTATCCCGACCGATCACTCTTATCCCTTTGATTGAGCCCTTGAAATTGAGAATATACTCCACTTGCCGATCCATTTCCTCTTGCATGCTCATGAGCATGATCATGTTCACTTCTTCGTCTGAATTCGGCGAATCGAAGAACTCATCTTCAATCATTTTATCTTCGTCAGTCCATACTCTTGGCCCGACGAAGCATTGGAATCCATCATTTTCCCTACGAATAAATCACAACAAAAAGAGTACTCCAACAAAAATGGGTTGGACAATGGGTTGAACAATAGAGCGCAAGGGACAGCCCGATAGTTGCCGGACGTACCGCAGTGGCGTCCGGGGCGGTGACTATGTCCGGGCGGTGAGAGCATGTTTAAAAGGACTGTTGTGCCAGTGTTTGCGGCGACAAGGCTCAGGACGACTTTGGAGCAAGGGTGACGGTTGATATACGAGACGACTGGCGCGAAGGAAGAAGAAGAGAGGAGAGAACAAATGAAATCGGTAGGTCGAGGAAATGAATTTGATGCAATTTATGATGTGGATGGGTGTCGATCCAACGTGACAAACATGCTCGATCGCGCTCGGGCCTCTCTATATCCATCCTATATTTGACCTGGATACGGAGTCAGTCCAGGGGTTTGAGGCGTGCGATCAGGCCTGATTAGGCTGTTCACTAAGCACCCAACATCAGCCGTGTCTCGATCCATGTTTGACTCAGCATGCATGCATGGCGGGGACGAACCCCTGCCACTGCCGGTTCCATCGGGAACGTACGCAACGTACTGGCGTCCGGGCATCTAGCCGTGTCAAATCATTGGCACTGTTGTCCGGCCTCGACAGGAAAAGATGCAATCGCGATTTCCCATGCCACGTCCTTACCTCAGACAGCGGCCTGCCGGTGCCCGTCCATCCATGCAGAAAAAGAAGAAACCTTCCAATCCAGATGATCGCCCTGGTCGAGGACGCAAGTCCCGATCCATCCATCCATCAGACTCAGTTTGACGTACGTGTCTGCAGCTTGCATGCAGAGAAAGGAAAGGAAACTTGGCGGCAAGGTGAACACCCTATCAGTCCCTGGCCCAACCCATTGGCCATTGCTGCGTGTAACTCTCTCCTAACCTGGAGCTCTATCTAGATCTAGAGGGTGTTTGTTTCCAGAGATTTTTTTATATAGGGACTAGAAAAAAAAATTTAGAGATTTTTTACCAAACGGAAGAGATTTTTTAGAGACTAAACTAGGCGTTTGAGACTAAATGAAGAAGACTCTTAAGAAGAGTCTTTTTTGGACTTTTTGGGACTTTTCCAACAATGCCCCTCCCTACGCCCATTGGCCCGCCATTCCATGATGTTGTTTGATTGTTATTTTTTATATAATAGGGGCAACATGATCATTTAATAACCTCTAGAAAGGGACTAGGGACTTTTTAGTTTTTGAAAACAAACAGAGAGAGACTTTTTAAGGACTATGGACTTTTTAGTTGGGACCAGAAAAAGTCCTAGGCCCCCCCCCCCCCCCAACGATCGACAATTTTAGGTAGAAGCGACGAGTAATTACCAACGAGATTAGATCAATATACGTACTCGGTCCCCTCTATACTCGAATCCTGGCTCCGCCACACCACCCTAGTGAAGGTGCCTGCTCTTCTTTTCATGCGTGTCACGGTCATGCTCGTGTGCTCTGCTTGCCTGATGGCCCCAGCCACAGGGCTGCAAATAATTGCACACCCCTAGCTAAGCCAAGCCAAGCTAAGCTAGGTAGGGCACTGAATGATGATGCTTGTTTACGGTTAACCCTTGCATGCTTGCTCACCGTTGCTGGCCTTAATTGCACTGAAGCGGAGCTAAACAAACGGACACCTATCATATCAGTAAGAAGTGCGTTGCAAGCACCATCTCCTCCTCACATGACCCCAACCCTACCCCTATCCGGGCCCTGTCCTTGTGACTTGTATTCTTCTTGTCTTTAGCCCATTCCATGTGCCCCTACCACCCCCCACCCCTCATGCCTAGATTCTCCTCTCCCCTTGCCCCCCTCAACAACTTTCTCCCCTCACTCACGCGCTCCCGCCGTGCCTTACCGACACCATTTATATTAACTAACCCAATCTTTGCTCCTGTTTATAAACATATGCTAACTGTTGCTTGCAAGCCTGTTCAAACATTGCTGCTCAATCACCAAAATTTCTTTCCCTCCCTTTCATTAGACGTTTTTCTTCTTCGAGTTTATCCGGTGTCTCTTTCCGCTGCGCGGGCACACCCATCTCATGCCATGTGTTTTTCCCAGTTCATGCATGATCGACTTTGTAGAACGACCTGCATATATCAATACAAGTGTTACTAACAAATTGGATGAGCCATCCTGGGATGGAAAATTCAAAATTATTGAGCGGATGCTGTCACGCGGCAAGCAGCTCGAGGAGTCCACTACCTCACGTGATCCATTGATCAACTTCAGGCTTATCTGCACCCCATCTTTCTTTTCCTTTAATTATGATGAGAAGAGCGATTGTATTCAGATTCTGCTCGGCAGTAATATTGGATCCTGCAGATCGTCTCGCCCTTAATTACCACCGCCAGATCGCCTCCCATGCCAGACTTCAAATCTAGTCATTTGGTCAGAAAAACTTGCCTGTGCTGTGTACTATGTGCATGTAGTCTATGCTAGCAGTATGAACATGGTAGAAGCTAGCAGACTGTTAGCTGAGTTGGTAAAGCAGGAACTGCTAGTCTAGTCTGGTAGATCTACACTCTGATGTGGTGAAAAACTTAAGCTGCTGTGCATGGGGTTAATAATTAGTCCGTTAAACTCCATTCCAATTTTGCAGTCTTTTTCATCATCCGTGTAGAAAACTGGCCAGCTTTTGACACCACTTTTAAGCTTCACCGCATGCTGGCGCATCATTGCCCAACACACTAGCTCTACCAACATAGACATACTCCCTCCATTTTAAAATGTAGTGCTTCCTCTATCCGCGTGCTTCAACTTTGACCGTAAATTTAACTACCGAGACCGATTGCGACGGGAGCAAAAGTTATATCAGTGAATTCATATTTGAAAGAAGTTTTTAATTATGTAACTTTTTCTTCCGCCGCAGTCGATCTCGTTCGTTAAATTTATGGTCAAAGCTCGACCTCGAAAAGCGCGGACACATTATATTTTAGAATGGAGGGAGTACTTGTGAACTAAGCCTACCCACAGTCATGAATATATTTTTCTTGCCCTTAGACGAACCGAGGCAAGCAGATGTTTTTACCCAGCTTTGTCAGTAAAAAGTCATCTGAAGCATGAATCAACACACCAGAGTGTAATTAATTAGTTACTGCGAGAGAAGAACAGAAAAGCATGGTGCTGCTGCTGCTGTTGTTTAGTATCAGGCAATGCAACTTAGGCTGGTCACAATAGGGAGGAATTTAGGAGTAACATCACACACTCCAATACAACTTTGTTTATGTGTCACATATTTAATGAAGAGAGAGGTGCTTGTGGTAACTAGCTAAGTTACCGAAACATCACACACTTCAAGAAACAATGAGTCTATAACCTAATAAATACATTGTTGCATGACACTACATAGATGTTCCTACCCACTGTGAAGGTAGTAATATAGTCTAGGAAAGTGTGTAAGTTACTAGACTATATTCTTGCCCATTGTGTCCAGCCTTACAATGCATGACATTTGCCTGCCCCAAGCCCAAATGGAAGCCCTAGTTCCGATGTAAATACTCTGTAACCTCCACTCATTGGAATTACTACTCCTATCCTCCACGGGATTAGCTAGAGGCGCTGCGCCCCGGTTAATTAGGACTGCCGCCACATTTACCAATGGGAATTTGTAGTCGCCTCAGGGGTAGATCTAGATCTGTGAGCCTGCGAAATTTCTCCCAGTGGAGTACAATGGCAGGAGTTTTTTAACCGCCGCTAACGGCGGCTTCCTCGCAATTAACACAAAGTACAAGAAAGGCAGGCAGGGGTGAGGTGAGGAGGCCGGCCGCCCACTAGTTTAACCATGAGCTAGCTATAAGCTAAGCCATGCAGTGAAAAGTATTGGCTAAGCAGCGGTAGATCCCATCTACTCCCACTGCTTTGCATGTGCATGGTGCCCTCCATTAGGGGTGTAGTAGTAGTGGTAGATTAGATCTAACCCTTTTGTTTAACTTTAACCTGCAGGGCAGACACTAGACAGCCACTAGCTAATCCTACAGTTTGAGTATGGTTTTCACTGCGTGGGAATGAACTGTCATGTGAGTGTTACACCAGCTGTGATGCATGCCTGCCACCTCCCTTCCCTAGCTTGATTATTCTCTACCCCTTTTCACCTTTGATTTCAACCCTTGAAGATTCCTGCAGGCAGGGAGGCCATGCCCATGATCACAATCACAGCTACTACTCAAAGCCTCACCGACTGGACCCTTTTTACACAAGGACAGAGAGGCTGTCTCATGCTGCTCCAAATTTCCTGAAAGGAACTTGTTCCACACTGTTGCGCTGCATTTCCGAGATATTCCCGCGCCGCTTTAGCTGCAGCTGCGGTTTTTGTTGCTGCCGCTGGACTGCACTGCATGCATGATGAGCATTTTGCACCTCCAATTGCTTGCAAGATCGTCCGTAGTTTTTCCTCTGATGGGGCCATGCCTTTTCATGAGGTTTTCACCGGACCTTCCCGACGCAACGCGGCAACCGCCGTGACTCTGATGATGCAACCATCTTTCCCTGAATCCCCAGAGGAGCAAGAGCAAAGCTGCTGCGGCAGTTAAAAAATACGCTCACTCAAGCATCGCACCTCTCTTTTTCCCGCTAATTTTGGCAAAGCGAAAGCAATTAGTCGTTGGCGAGCCGGAAATTTGAAACCAGATCGATCGAGGAGGCCTGCAGCCCTCTTAATTATCGCCAGGCATAAACAACTGGGGATTACTAATCTAATGGTTAACCGACAGTCTGCAGTGGATGGGGTAATAAACTAAGCTAGGCTAAGCTAAGCACAAGGAGGGACAGGGGTGCCCCTGACCCAACCGGTGGCCTTGGATCCGGAGATTCTGCAGACACACATGACACACACACCCCTCCCTCTCCCTCTGCCGCTTTATAATGTCAGCGGCTCAAAACCCTTTGATCCGGTTAAAATTTCAGTTAAATTATTAGTAACACGGCTCCACCGCTGGTGTGCTCGCGGCCGCCTAATCCGCCATTTCCTTGCTGGTTTGCCGCTGCTGATTGGATTGCTCCGTCCATCCCCCTCCCCCACCCCTGCCGATCTCCTTTCCCATGGAGAAGATATAAAATTTGCAGCCATGCCGGCCTGCACGCCCCCCTCTCTTCTTCCTCCTTACTAAACCTTAGTGTGAGTGTGAGACTGAGTGAGTAAACCTCGCCAACAAGCCACCTAAAAGCAAGTGCTCTGTTATTATCTATCCGTCCATCTATCTACCCTTCCAACACAAGCAAGAACCAAGATTTTGCTTGTGCTTGTGTTGCTTCTGAATTTGACGCAGCAGCATGTGCAGCTGAGCCGCCGCCGCACCGCCTCTTGATCTGTTCGTCGACAGTGCGGTGTCAATCAGTCCATTGTAGCTGGCTTGACTGCTCGCTCGTTGTACGCGCATGCCTCCTGATATGGGCGGTTGCGGGCGCGTGGCGGCGGTGCTGTGCTGCGCGGTCGTCGTGGCGTGCATGGGCGGCGGCGCGCTCGCCGTGGACGCGCAGGGCGCGGCGCTGCTGGCGTGGAAGCGCACGCTGGGCGGCGGCGGCGCGGGGGCGCTGGGGGGCTGGAGCTCGGCCGACAAGTCGCCGTGCCGGTGGACCGGCGTGTCGTGCAATGCCGACGGCGGCGTCACGGAGCTGAGTTTACAGTTCGTCGACCTGCTGGGCGGCGTGCCGGACAATTTGGCGGCGGCTGTGGGCGCCACGCTGGAGCGGCTGGTGCTCACCGGCACCAACCTGTCCGGGCCCATCCCGCCGCAGCTCGGCGACCTGCCGGCGCTCACGCACCTTGATCTCAGCAACAATGCGCTCACGGGCTCCATCCCGGTGAGCCTCTGCCGGCCTGGGAGCAAGCTGGAGAGCCTCGCTGTCAACTCCAACCACCTCGAGGGCGCCATCCCGGACGCCATCGGCAACCTCACGGTGCTGCGCGAGCTCATCTTCTACGACAACCAGCTCGAGGGCGCCATCCCGGCCTCCATAGGCAGGATGGCCAGCCTTGAGGTGCTCCGTGGTGGCGGCAACAAGAACCTCCAGGGCGCGCTCCCGCCGGAGATCGGCAACTGCTCCAACCTCACCATGCTCGGCCTCGCCGAGACCAGCATCTCAGGCCCCCTCCCGGCGAGCCTCGGCCAGCTCAAGAACCTCGACACGCTGGCCATCTACACCGCGCTGCTCTCCGGCCCGATCCCGCCGGAGCTCGGGAAATGCGCCAGCCTGCAGAACATCTACCTGTACGAGAACGCGCTGTCCGGCTCCATCCCGGCGCAGCTCGGCGGCCTCAGCAACCTCAAGAACCTGCTGCTGTGGCAGAACAACCTCGTCGGCGTCATCCCGCCGGAGCTGGGCAAGTGCACGGGGCTCAACGTCATCGACCTGTCCATGAACGGCATCACCGGCCACATCCCGGCGTCGCTCGGGAACCTCGTCGCGCTGCAGGAGCTGCAGCTCAGCGTCAACAAGATGTCCGGCCCGATCCCGGCGGAGCTCGCGCGGTGCACCAACCTCACAGACCTAGAGCTCGACAACAACCAGATATCCGGCACCATCCCGGCCGAGATCGGCAAGCTCACGGCGCTGCGCATGCTGTACCTCTGGGCCAACCAGCTCACGGGCACCATCCCGCCGGAGATCGGCGGCTGCGTCAGCCTCGAGTCGCTCGACCTGTCGCAGAACGCGCTCACCGGGCCCATCCCGCCGTCCATGTTCAGGCTGCCCAAGCTGTCCAAGCTGCTGCTCATCGACAACGTCCTCTCCGGCGAGATACCGCAGGAGATCGGCAACTGCACGTCGCTCGTCCGGTTCCGGGCAAGCGGCAACCACCTCGCCGGCGCCATACCGGCGCAGATCGGCAAGCTTGGCCACCTCAGCTTCCTGGACCTCAGCTCGAACAGGTTGTCTGGCGCCATCCCCGCCGAGATCGCCGGGTGCCGGAACCTCACGTTCGTCGACCTGCACGGCAACGCCATCACCGGCGTGCTGCCGCAGGGCCTGTTTCAAGGAATGATGTCCTTGCAGTACCTCGACCTCTCGTACAATGCCATCGGCGGCTCACTCCCGTCGGAGGTGGGCATGCTCGGTTCGCTCACCAAGCTCGTTCTGGGCGGGAACCGGCTCTCCGGCCAGATACCTCACGAGATCGGCTCGTGCGCGCGGCTCCAGCTACTGGACCTCGGCGGCAACTCGCTGTCCGGCGCCATACCGGCGAGCATCGGCAAGATTGCAGGTCTGGAGATTGGTCTTAACCTCAGCTGCAACGGCCTGTCGGGTGCCATGCCCAAGGAGTTCGCCGGGCTCACGCGGCTCGGCGTGCTCGACGTCTCGCACAACCAGCTCTCCGGAGACCTCCAGCTGCTGTCCGCTCTCCAGAACCTCGTCGCGCTCAACGTCTCCTTCAACAATTTCTCTGGGCGCGCGCCGGAGACGGCGTTCTTCGCGAAGCTGCCCATGAGCGACGTCGAGGGCAACCCGGCGCTCTGCCTCTCCCGGTGCCCCGGCGACGCCAGTGACCGTGAACGTGCAGCTCAGCGCGCCGCTCGCGTCGCCACGGCCGTTCTGCTCTCTGCTCTCGTGGTCCTCCTGATTGCCGCGGCGGTCGTCCTACTCGGTCGCCGGCGCCAAGGCTCGATTTTCGGCGGCGCGCGCCAGGAGGAGGACAAGGACGCCGAGATGCTGCCGCCGTGGGACGTGACGCTGTACCAGAAGCTGGAGATCAGCGTGGGCGACGTGACCCGCAGCCTCACGCCGGCGAACGTGATCGGGCAAGGCTGGTCCGGCGTGGTGTACCGCGCGAGCGTCCCGTCCACCGGGGTCGCCATCGCCGTCAAGAAGTTCCGGTCGTGCGACGACGCGTCCGTGGAGGCGTTCGCGTGCGAGATCGGCGTGCTGCCCCGCGTGCGCCACCGCAACATCGTGCGGCTCCTGGGGTGGGCCTCCAACCGGCGGGCGCGGCTCCTGTTCTACGACTACCTCCCCAACGGCACCCTCGGCGGCCTGCTGCACGGCGGCGCGGCGGGCGCCCCCGTGGTGGAGTGGGAGCTGCGGCTCTCGATCGCCGTCGGCGTGGCCGAGGGCCTCGCCTACCTCCACCACGACTGCGTGCCGGCGATCCTCCACCGCGACGTCAAGGCCGACAACATCCTTCTCGGGGAGCGCTACGAGGCGTGCGTCGCCGACTTCGGCCTCGCCAGAGTCGCCGACGAGGGCGCCAACTCGTCGCCCCCGCCGTTCGCCGGATCCTACGGGTATATCGCTCCCGGTAAGGCATCCATTTCAGCCACAGAATTCCATCTTTGTACCACCGTACTTTTGCTGTCAGTTAGTGAAGTTCGTTATACGTCATCTGATCCCATTCAAATTTGTGGTGCAGAGTACGGATGCATGATCAAGATCACGACCAAGAGCGACGTGTACAGCTTCGGGGTGGTGCTGCTGGAGATGATCACGGGGCGGCGGCCGGTGGAGCACGCGTTCGGCGAGGGGCAGAGCGTGGTGCAGTGGGTGCGCGAGCACCTCCACCGCAAGTGCGACCCGGCGGAGGTGGTCGACGCGCGGCTGCAGGGCCGGCCGGACACGCAGGTCCAGGAGATGCTGCAGGCCCTCGGGATCGCGCTGCTCTGCGCCAGCACGCGCCCGGAGGACCGGCCGACGATGAAGGACGTGGCGGCGCTCCTCCGCGGCCTCCGCCACGACGACGGCGCCGAGTCGCGGAAGATGAGCGGCGGCGACGGCGGGTCCTTCGGCAAGTGGAGCGAGCAGAGTAGACCGGTGCCGCTGCCGCGCCCGGGCCAGACGCAGGCCCACTCCAGCTCGCTGGCCTACTCAACAACCGGGAGCGTGTAGCTCGTTGGACCAAGCAAGAGGATGGATCCCGTCCCGGTGACGCCAAACGCGGCACTGTGGCGACGGCGACCGCACCGCGCGTCGTCGAGCGGCGGTGGCGCTGTCGCCGGCCCGCCGCCGGCCCAGGAGCTAGCCTCGCCGGACAGGGTGGGATCGACGCATCGTGTGGTCCGGCCCGGTGGAGCAAACAAGGTAGAAGACGCCACCGCGAACCACGTACCACAGCAACACAAGCAACAGCAATAATTCGCATAATACCATAGCCAACGCCTGGTGATGCAGACGATGCATCGCATCTGGCGCGTGTGTGTACATTAATCCTGTCCAATCTCCATGATCTCTTTGGCGTGACTGTGATCTGGTGACGTGACGCCGCTCCACATTCCCATTGCCGTGCATGCATCTGTCCCCGTTCGTGTTGGCCGCGCTGCGACGGGCAATCATGTTTAATCATGTGACCGGTGATTTGTTCCGGGGCCGCTTTGGGTGAGCTCGTGGGGCGGTGAAGTTTGCCCGGGCGGAAATGGACGGACGGACAGCACTGGCGTCTGCTGGGGCCGGCGACAATCGGTGGTGCAGGTAGGCGGCGGATACTGCTTTGTGCAGGTTACTATTCCCTCCGTCCTATAATATAAGACGCGTTTTCCATTATAGGATGGAGGGAGCAGTGGTGAGCGTGAAATTTGCTCCTTTAGGCCAGGCCGCCAGGGCTTTCGACACGCTGGGCCGTGGAATGTTGCGAGTTTGTTCTTCTTTCTTTTCTTTTTTAATAATATAAAAGAAAGCCATCTCTCCGATTTTCATTACTAGAAATCAACAGGTTCTTACACCAGCAAAATATGAAAAGATAGCAAAGCCTTAACCTTGCATCCAAGCAGCTAAAAGCAAGACAGGAGTAGGAGCCATCCCTCGCCCCCTTACATCTACTATCTAGCAGCTCTGATCTAAGGACTGGGCTCAAATCTAGGTCCAGACCGAGCAAACATGAACATAAAAGGTTCTAGACGTATTACATCATGGCATATATAGGATAACAGGAGAGTAAAGCTCTAGGGAGTGAAGGAAGCAAAAGCTGTCCCAGATGTGCCCTTCTGGCCAAGGTCGTCGTCCCAGGATGCAGAATATCAGCTGTTTTTATTCAGCTGCAATCCTCCTCACACAAGGACGCCACCCATGAGCCACCAAGAACACCTCTTTTGCGACTTTTCCAACCCGCCTCACTCCTGCTGCCATCATCTCACTTCTTTCGGGGTTTTTCTGCAAAATCATCCAATCATGAAGACATTTTAGAAAGAAGTTAACTGGTATACAAGGGTCATCTACCTTGCTGTTATCAAACACCACACCATTTCTTAATTTCCAAAGTGTCCAGGCAGAAATCCCTACCATTGCCAGACCTCTCTCATCTCTACTAAATTTCTTAACCCAGGATCCCATTACAGAATCCAAATTTTCAGGGATGTCTGACAGATTGAAAGCACACTTCAGAACATTCCACAGCATACAAGCTATCGAACATGTAAAGAAAAAATGATTAACAATTTCATTTTGCCCGCGGAAATGGCATTTTTGTCCCCTTTCCACCCCCTGCGTAATAAATTATCTTTCGTAAGTATACTATTTCTGAGAGCTAACCACATAAAAACTTTAACTCTAGGGGGAACTTTTGCTTTCCGCATAAAGAAATGTGGATATTTAATACCATTTTCAATCAAATGTCTATATAGAGATTCGACAAAGTAAATACCATTTTTATTCAAGGTCCATTTAACATCATCCTTTTTGTCTGACAAAGCATAAGAAGCACATCCTCCTTTTATGTGTTTCCACAGCTCAAAAGAGTCACCAGTTAAGGTTCTTCCAAACTGTACTGAATCTGAACCTTTTTTCCAAAACTTCTTTAACGGTTTTGTTTTTATCAAAGCAAATGTTATATAAACGAGGGAAGCTCTTTTTTAGAGCTGTGGGTCCAATCCACCAATCTTCCCAGAATCTCACAATTTTTCCATCTCCCATAGTAAATCTGTAAAGAGAGAGGAAAAGATCTTTGTGTTTTAAGATCTCACGCCAGAACTGCGAATCACCCTTCCTGGCAGCGACTACATTTAAATTGTTGTTTTTCTGATATTTGTTATGAATAATATCTTGCCAAAGTCCTTCAGAAGTAAACCGCTTCCACCACCATTTACAAAGTAAAATTATATTCATCAACTCTAGGTTTTGGATCCCTAAACCTCCCATATCCTTGGGTCTAGACACCTCTGACCATTTAACCAAATGATATATTTTTCTTATCATTTCTCTCCTGCCATAATAATCTAGCTCTAAAGAAGTCCATTCTTTTGCACACCCCAACAAACAGTCCACAAAAGGACATCATGAAGTATGAGATCCCAGATAGTGAGGATTGTATTAATGAAGGAAATATGCCCTAGAGGCAATAATAAAGTTGTTATTTATATTTCCTTATATCATGATAAATGTTTATTATTCATGCTAGAATTGTATTAACCGGAAACTTGATACATGTGTGGATACATAGACAAAATACAGTGTCCCCAGTAAGCCTCTACTAGACTAGCTCGTTAATCAAAGATGGTTAAGTTTCCTAACCATAGACATGTGTTGTCATTTGATGAACGAGATCACATCATTAGGAGAATGATGTGATGAACAAGACCCATCCGTTAGCTTAGCATAATGATCGTACTATTGCTTTCTTCATGACTTATACATATTCCTTTGACTATGAGATTATGCAACTCCCGAATACCGGAGGAATACCTTGTGTGCTATCAAACGTCACAGCGTAACTAGGTGATTATAAAGATGCTCTACAGGTATGTCCGAAGATGTTTGTTGGGTTGGCATATATCGAGATTAGGATTTGTCACTTCGAGTATCGAAGAGGTGTCTCTGGGCCCTCTCGGTAGTGCACATCATAATAAGCCCTGCAAGCAATGTGACTAATGAGTTAGTTACGGGATGATGTATTACAAAACGAGTAAAGAGACTTTCCGGTAACGAGATTGTAAGGGCATATTTATCCCTACGGTGTTTTGGTGATTGATGACAATGCATTTGCGGACTAATCAGGTGCTTTGAGTTCTTTCAGATATTCATCCTTCGGCACGAAACGATTATTTCCCCTCGGCGCTCTACTCAAGACGGTGTAGCTTCCTTCGTGACTTTTGTTGGTGGACTAAGTTTCGTAGTAGTCACCGTACTATCAAGAGGGGATCTGCTTCGGTATGGTTTGGGTGGAATCAACACGTACACGTTCTTCTCTCACCCACCGTTTCTTTCCGTCTCTCTGGAGCTCCTCTTTGCGTGTTTTCCTGGACCCAGCGGTAGTACCGCGGGCCACAGCGGTAGTACCGCTGAGACTCACTAAGCGGCAGTACCGCTCCTCGGAGCGGTAGTACCGCTTTATGGCCTCAGCAGCAGTACCGCTGCGGCTCCGTGTTCCTACCGCCTCGACTCGAGTGCGCATTTTCTCGTGTCAGGTTTTACGGCACTAGCTGCAGTATAGCGGTAGTACGGCTGAAGCTCAGCAAGCGGTAGTACCGCTCCTCCGAGCGGTAGTACCGCTGGATGGCCTCAGCCGCAGTACCGCTGTGGCTCTGTGCTCCTACCGCCTCGACTCGAGTGCGCATTTTCTCGTGTCGGGTTTTACGGTACTAGCTGCAGTAGTAGTGGCGGTAGTGCTGCTTGCGAGCGGTAGTACCGCCCTGCCTCCGCGGTAGTACCGCTCTGGGTCCCAGCCCCAGCCTCTTCTCTTCTAGCGCGGCAGTACCGCTGAGGTGGAGCGGTAGTACCGCTTATGAGCGGTAGTACCGCCCTGCCCCCGCGGTAGTACCGCTCTCTGCGGGGCTGAGTGGGGGGTAACGGTTGGATTGTTCCCCCCACTATAAAAGGGTGTCTTCTTCCCCCCTTTGACCTACCTCTCCCACCATTAAAGCTCCATTATTGCTCCGAGCTCCATTTTCGCCCGATCTCACTCCCTAGCCAACCAAACTTGTTGATTTGCTCGGGAGTGGTTGAGAAGGCCCCGATCTACACTTCCACTGAGAGATTTTTGATTCCCCACTCATCCTTAGCGGATCTTGTTACTCTTGGGTGTTTGAGCACCCTAGACGGTTGAGGTCACCTCGGAGCCATATTCCATTGTGGTGAAGCTTCGTGGTCTTGTTGGGAGCCTCCGATTAAGTTGTGGAGTTTGCCCCAACCTTGTTTGTAAAGGTTCGGTCGCCGCCTTCAAGGGCACCAATAGTGGAATCACGGCATCTCGCATTGTGTGAGGGCGTGAGGAGAATACGGTGGCCCTAGTGGCTTCTTGGGGAGCATGTGCCTCCACACCGCTCCAACGGAGACGTACTTCCCCTCAAAAGGAAGGAACTTCGGTAACACATCGTCGTCTTCACCGGATCCACTCTTGGTTATCTCTTACCTTTACTTGTGCAAGCTCTTTAGTGTTTGTTCCCTTGCTTGCTTGTGTGCTTGTTGTTGTTGCATCATATAGGTTGTTCACCTAGTTGCACATCTAGACAACCTACTTTGATGCAAAGTTTAATTTGGTAAAGAATAGCTAAAAATTGGTAGTTGCCTATTCACCCCCCCTCTAGTCAACCATATCGATCCTTTCAGAGATTGAACTAGGTATGAAGATACCGACGATCAAATCTCAGGCAAGTAACGTACCGATAAAGATCTTCGTAGAATATGTGGGAGCCATATGAGCATCCATATTCTGCTATTGGTTATTGACTAGAGAGTTGACTCAGTCATGTCTACATAGTTCTCGAACCCATAGGGTCCGCACGCTTAACGTTCGATGACGATTTGTATTATATGGGTTACATGATTTGGTGACCGAATGTTGTTTGGAGTCCTGGATGAGATCACGGACATGCCGAGGAGTCTCGAAATGGTCGAGAGGTAAACATTGATATATAGGATGATAGTGTTCGGACACCGGAAGTGTTCCGGGATGTATCGGGTACATATCGGAGTACCAGGGGGGGGGGTTACCGGAACCCCCCGGGAGAGGGTATGGGCCATATGGGCCATAGGAGGGGAGCACACCAGCCCACAAGGGGTGGTGCGCCCCCCTTATGGTAGGAGGCCAAATAGGAGAAGGAGGTGGGGGTTCGGTCCCCCTTTCCTTCCTCCTTCCCTCTTCCCCCGCCGGTAAAAGGAAAGGGGGGAGGCCGAATTAGACTAGGGGCCCAAGTAGGATTCCTCCTACTTGGGCGCGCCCTAGGCTGCCTCTATCCCCCTCCCTCCTTTATATACGTGGGGAGGGGGCGCCTAGAACACAGACCAACGTTTGTTAGCCGTGTGCGGCGCCCCCTCCATAGTTTACGCCTCCGATCATATTCACGTAGTGCTTAGGCGTAGCCCTACGCGGATCACTTCACCATCACCGTCACCATGTCGTCGTGATGACGGAACTCTCCCTCGACACTTTGCTGGATCAAGAGTTCGAGGAACGTCATCGAGCTGAACATGTGCAGAACTTGGAGGTGTCGTACGTTCGGTGCTTGATCGGACGGAACGGGAAGAAGTTCGACTACATCAACCGCGTTGTTAAACGCTTACGCTTTCGGTCTACGAGGGTACGTGAACACACTCCCCCCTCTCGTTGCTATGCATCTCCTAGATAAATCTTGCGTGAGCGCAGGAATTTTTTTGAAATTGCATGTTACGTTTCCCAACAGTGGCATCCAAGCCAGGTCTATGCGTAAATGATATGCACGAGTAGAACACAAAGAGTTGTGGGCGGTGATAGTCATACTGCTTACCATCAACGTCCTATTTTGATTTGGCGGTATTGTTGGATGAAGCGGCCCGGACCAACCTTACATGACCATGTTCATGAGACCGGTTCCACCGACAGACATGCAACTAGTTTTGCATAAAGGTGGTTGGCGGGTGTCTGCTTCTCCAACTTTAGTTGAATCGAATTTGACTACGACCGGTCCTTGTTGAAGGTTAAAACAATAAACTTGATGAAACACCGTTGTGGTTTTGATGCGTAGGTAAGAACGGTTCTTACTAGAATCCCGTAGCAGCCACGTAAAACTTGCAACAACAAAGTAAAGGACGTCTAACTTGTTTTTGCAGGGCATGTTCTGATGTGAGGTCAAGAGATGATGTGATATACGTTGTTGTACAAGATAATCATGTTTTGTAAAAGTTATCGGCAACTGGCAGGAGCCTTATGGTTGTCGATTTATTGTATGAAATGCAAACGCCATGTAATTGCTTTACTTTATCACTATGCGTTAGCGATAGTTGTAGAAGCAATAGTTGGTGAGACTACCACGACGCTACGATGGAGATCAAGGTGTCAAGCCGGTGACGATGGAGATCATGATGGTGCTTTGGAGATGGAGATCAAAGGCATAAGATGATGATGGCCATATCATTTCACATATTTTGATTGCATATGTGTTGGGGAACGTAGTATTTCAAAAAAAAATCCTACGACCACGCAAGATATATATAGGATAAGCATAGCAACGAGCGGGGAGAGTGTGTCCACGTACCCTCATAGACCGAAAGCGGAAGCGTTAAGTAACGCGGTTGATGTAGTTGAATGTCTTCGCGATCCAACCGATCAAGTACCGAACACACGGCACCTCCACGATCTACACACGTTCAGCTCAGTGACGTCCCTCGAACTCTAGATCCAGCTGAGGCCGAGGGAGAGTTTCGTCAGCACAACAATGTGGTGACGGTGATGATGAAGCTACCGACGCAGGGCTTCGCCTAACCACTATGATAATATGACCGAGGTGGAAAACTGTGGAGGGGGGCACTGCACACGGCTAAGAAATCAATTGTGTGTCTATGAGGTGCCCCCCTCCCCCGTATATAAAGGAGGGGAGGAGGAGGAGGGCCGGCCACAAGGGGCGCGCCCAAAGGGGGATTCCTACTCCTAGTAGGAGTAGGTTTCCCCCTTTCCTAGTCCAAGTAGGAGAAGAAGGAAGGAAAGGAGAGGGAGAAGGAAAGAGGGGGGCGTCGCCCCCTCCCTAGTCCAATTCGGACCAACCCATGGGGGAGGGGGGCGGCCTCCCCTTGTGGCCCTTCTCTCCTTTCCACTAAGGCCCATGAAGGCCCAATACTTCCCCCGGCGAATTCCCGTAACTCTCTCGTACTCCGAAAAAAACCCGAACCACTCAGAACCTTTCCGATATCCGAATATAGCCTTCCAATATATTGATATTTACGTCTCGACCATTTCGAGACTCCTCGTCATGTCCGTGATTTTATCCGGGACTCTGAACAAACTTCGGTCATCAAATCACATAACTCATAATACAAATCGTCATCGAACGTTAAGCATGCGGACCCTATGGGTTCGAGAACTATGTAGACATGACCAAGACATATCTCCGGTCAATAACCAATAGCGGAACCTGAATGCTCATATTGGCTCCTACATATTCTACGAAGATCTTTATCGGTCAAACCGCATAACAACATACGTTGTTCCCTTTGTCATCGGTATGTTACTTGCCCGAGATTCGATCATCGGTATCATCATACATAGTTCAGTCTCGTTACCGGCAAGTCTATTTACTCGTTCTGTAATGCATGATCCCGTAACTAACTCATTAGTCACATTGCTTGCAAGGCTTATAGTGATGTACATTACCGAGAGGGCCTAGAGATACCTTGATACGTCTCCAACGTATCTATAATTTTTGATTGTTCCATGCTATTATATTATCTATTTTGGATGTTAATGGGCTTTATTTTAAACTTTTATATTATTTTTGGGACTAACCTATTAACCGGAGGCCCAACCCAAATTGCTATTTTTTTGCCTATTTTAGTGTTTCGCACAAAAGGAATATCAAACGGAGTCCAAACGGAATGAAACCTTTGGGAGCGTTATTTTTGGAACAAACGTGATCGAGGGGACTTGGAGTCGACGTCAAGAAACAATCGAGGAGGCCACAAGGCAGGGGGCGCGCCTACCCCCCTGGGCGCGCCCTCCACCCTCGTGGGCCCCTCGTTGCTCCACCGACCTACTTCTTCCTCCTATATATATATTCAGATACCCCGAGAACATCCAGGAGCACCACGAAACCCTATTTCCACCGCCGCAACCTTTTGTACCCAAGAGATCCCATCTTGGGGCCTTTTCCAGAGCTCCGTCGGAGGGGGCATTGATCACAGAGGGCCTCTACATCAACTCCATGGCCCCTCCGATGATGTGTGAGTAGTTTACTTCAGACCTTCGGGGTCCATAGCTAGTAGCTAGATGGCTTCTTCTCTCTCTTTGGATCTCAATACAAAGTTCTCCTTGGTTCTCTTGGAGATCTATTCGATGTAATCTTCTTTTGCGGTGTGTTTGTCGAGATCCGATGAATTGTGGGTTTATGATCAAGTTTATCTATGAACAATATTTGAATCTTCTCTGAATTATTTTATGTATGATTGGTTTATCTTTGCAAGTCTCTTCGAATTATTAGTTTGGATTGGCCTACTAGATTGATCTTTCTTGCAATGGGAGAAGTGCTTAGCTTTGGGTTCAATCTTGCGGTGCTCGATCCCAGTGACAGAAAGGGAAACGACACGTATTGTATTGTTGCCATCAAGGATAAAAAGACGGGGTTTATATCATATTGCATGAGTTTATCCCTCTACATCATGTCATCTTGCTTAAGGCGTTACTTTGTTCTTATGAACTTAATACTCTAGATGCATGCTGGATAGCGGTCGATGTGTGGAGTAATAGTAGTAGATGCAGGCAGGAGTCGGTCTACTTGTCATGGACGTGATGCCTATATACATGATCATACCTAGATATTCTCATAATTATTCGCTTTTCTATCAATTTCTCGATAGTAATTTGTTCACCCACCGTAATACTTATGCTATCTTGAGAGAAGCCACTAGTGAAATCTATGGCCCCCGGGTCTATTCTCCATCATACAAGTTTCCTATCTATTTTATTTTGCAATATTTACTTTCAATCTATATCATAAAAATACCAAAAATATTTATCTTATTATTATTATCTTTATCAGATCTCACTCTTGCAAGTGGCCGAAGGGATTGACAACCCCTTTATCGCGTTGGTTGCGAGGTTCTTATTTGTTTGTGTAGGTACGAGGTGACTCGCACGTGGTCTCCTACTGGATTGATACCTTGGTTCTCAAAAACTGAGGAAAATACTTACGCTGCTTTGCTGCATCACCCTTTCCTCTTCAAGGGAAAACCAACGCAGTGCTCAAGAGGTAGCAAGAAGGATTTCTAGTGCCGTTGCCAGGGAATTCTACGCCAAGTCAAGACATACCAAGTACCCATCACAACTCTTATCCTTCGCATTACATTATTTGCCATTTGTCTCTCGTTTTCCTCTCCCCCACTTCACCCTTGCCATTTTATTCGCCCTCTTTTCCTTTCGCCCTCTCTTTCCGTTCGCTTTTTCTTCACTTGTTTTCTTGTGTGTTGGATTGCTTGCTTGTCACGATGGCTCAAGATAATACTAAATTGCTTGACTTTGCCAATACCAACAATAATGATTTTATTAGCACTCCAATTGCTCCTCTTACCGATGCTGAATCTTGTGAAATTAATACTGCTTTGCTGAATCTTGTCATGAAAGATCCGTTTTCTGGCCTTCCTAGTGAAGATGCCGCTACCCATCTAAACAACTTTGTTGATTTATGTGATATGCAAAAGAATAAAGATGTGGATAATGATATTGTTAAACTTAAGATGATTATACAAAAATTTTATGCCAGATTGAATTTTGCTTCTAGAAATCTTTTAGATTCGGCCGCGGGAGGCACTTTTATGGAAATAACTTTAGGAGAAGCTACCAAACTCCTAGATAATATTATGGTTAATTATTCTCAATGGCACACTGAAAGATCTACTAGTAAAAAGGTTCATGCGATTGAAGAGATTAATGTTTTGAGTGGAAAGATGGATGAACTTATGAAATTGTTTGCTAATAAGAGTGCTCCTAGTGATCCTAATGATATGCCTTTGTCTACTTTGATTGAGAATAATAATGAATCTATGGATGTGAATTTTGTTGGTAGGAACAATTTTGGTAACAACGCGTATAGAGGTAATTTTAATTCTAGGACGTTTCCTAGTACTTCCTATAATAATTATGAAAACACTAACGCCCACATGTGTGGGCGTCTGGCAACTCGCCCACACGCATGGATCCTCGTCCAACCAATTCTGCACGAATCTTGGCGCGTTCTAACAGTTTTTGTGTGCCACATAGGACTAAGCTGGTGTGTGGGCATTCATCCGGTCGCCCACACGTCCTTTTTCAGCACATGGGGGGCTGGTGTGTGGGCGTTTAACAATTCGCCACACACCAGTTTTCACACACGCAAAGGGGGTTGGTGTGTGGGCGTTTATCACTTCGCCCACACGCCCGTCTCCTCGCCCACACCCAAAGCTGGTAGTTGCCATGTGTTTTTGCAGGGTACGCGGCATCTGCCCTAGCTTTGCTTGTAAGCAGATGGCAACTCTCTTCTACCCGAGTTGCCATGTGTTTTTACATGGTACATGGCAACTGCCCTAGCGTGCACGTAAGCAGATGGCACTCTTTATCTTTACAGGGCAACTGCCCTAGCGTGCTTGTGAGCACACGGCAACTCTCTCTTTTACCCGAACATGTTTTTTTGCCATGCCTTTTTGTAGTGCTACACGACAATTGCCTAGTGTTAGTGGGTGGCAACTCCTAAAGTTTTGAAATCATGGCAACTGCAGTAGATCAGACCATACATGGCAACTGTAGTTGTCCGACATGGCAACCGAAGTTCAGCGACATGGCAACTACAGTTAAACGAACATGAACGAGGGTCTGGACCATGGCAACCGCGGGACGCGCGGTGACTGTCACGCGGGGCGTGCGGGACCACGAGGTACGAGGCCTGACGTACGGGGTGCGTGGGCGTTATCTATTTCACCCACACGCACGCGTGTGAGAGGGATCAGGAGGGAAAAAGAGGTGTATGGGCATTACTTGTTTTGCCCACACGTAGATGTGTGGGCTGTTCCTCTTATACACCACACAAAATATGTGGGCAGACCCCCTAATGCCCACACATGTGGCACTTATCGGCATCCAATAATTATGGTAATTCCTACAACAATTCTTATGGAAATTATAATAAGATGCCCTCTGATTTTGAATCTAGTATTAAAGAATTTATTAGTTCGCAAAAGAGTTTCAATGCTTTGATTGAAGAAAAATTGCTTAAGATTGATGAGTTGGCTCGGAATGTGGATATGATTTCTCTTGATGTTGATTCATTGAAACTTAGATCTATTCCACCTAAGCATGATATCAATGAGTCTCTCAAAGCCATGAGAATTTTCATTGATGAGTGCAAAGAAAGAACCGCTAGGATGCGTGCTAAGAAAGATTGCTTCATAAAAGCGTGTTCTTCTAGTTTTCATGATAATAAGGATGAAGATCTAAAAGTGATTGATGTGTCCCCAATTAAATCTTCATTTTGCAACATGAATCTTGATAATGATGGGACTGGAGATGAGTCAACTTTAGTTAGAAGGCATCCCAAAAATTCGGAGTTTTTAGATCTTGATGCTAAAATTGTTAAAAGTGGGATTGAAGAGGTCAAAACTTTAAATAGCAACGAACCCACTATCTTGGATTTCAAGGAATTTAATTATGATAATTGCTCTTTGATAGATTGTATTTCCTTGTTGCAATCCATGCTAAATTCTCCTCATGCTTATAGTCAAAATAAAGCTTTTACTAAACATATCGTTGATGCTTTGATGAAATATTATGAAGAAAAACTTGAGTTGGAAGTTTCTATCCCTATAAAACTTTATGATGAGTGGGAACCTACAATTAAAATTAAAATTAAATATCATGAATGCTATGCTTTGTGTGATTTGGGTGCTAGTATTTCCACGATCCCAAAAACTTTGTGTGATTTGCTAGGCTTCCGTGAATTTGATGATTGTTCTTTAAACTTGCACCTTGCGGATTCCACTATTAAGAAACCTATGGGAAAGATTAATGATGTTCTTATTGTTGCAAATAGGAATTATGTGCCCGTAGATTTCATTGTTCTTGATATAGATTGCAATCCTTCATGTCCTATTATTCTTGGTAGACCTTTCCTTAGAACGATTGATGCAATTATTGATATGAAGGAAGGGAATATTAGATTCCAATTTTCATTAAGGAAAGGCATGGAACACTTCCCTAGAAAGAAAATTAAATTACCATATGAATCTATTATGAGAGACACCTATGGATTGCCTACCAAAGATGGCAATACCTAGATCTATCCTTGCTTTTATGCCTACCTAGGGGCGTTAAACGATAGCACTTGTTGGGAGGCAACCCAATTTTGTATTTATTCCTTGCTTTTTTCTCCTGTTTAGTATTAAATAATTTATCTATCCTCAGTTTTTGTTGTGTTTTTTGTGTTTAATTAGTGTTTGTGCCAAGTAGAACCATTGGGAAGACTTGGGGAAAGTCTTTTTGATCTTGCTGTAAAAAACAGAAACTTTAGCGCTCACGAGAATTGCTGCCATTTTTTATTGGAGAGTGATATTTAGTTAATTATTTTTGAATATGATTAATAGATAAATTCCTCGCGTCCAGCAATTTATTTTAGAATTTTTGGGGTTCCATAAGTTTGCGTTAGTTACAGATTACTACAGACTGTTCTGTTTTTGACAGATTCTGTTTTTTGTGTGTTGTTTGCTTATTTTGATGAATCTATGGCTAGTAATGGAGTTTATAAACCATAGAGAAGTTGGAATACAGTAGGTTTAACACCAATATAAATAAATAATGAGTTCATTACAGTACCTTGAAGTGGTGTTTTGTTTTCTTTCGCTAACGGAGCTCACGAGATTTTCTGTTAAGTTTTGTGTTGTGAAGTTTTCAAGTTTTGGGTGAAGATTTGATGGATTATGGAACAAGGAGTGGCAAGAGCCTAAGCTTGGGGATTTCCAAGGCACTCCAAGGTAAAATCCAAGTACACTAAATATCCTAAGCTTGGGGATGCCCCGTAAGGCATCCCCTCTTTTGTCTTCGTTCATCGGTAACTTTACTTGGAGCTATATTTTTATTCACCACATGATATGTGTTTTGCTTGGAGCGTCTTGTATGATTTGAGTCTTTGATTTTTAGTTTAACACAATCATCCTTGCTTTACACACCTTTTGAGAGAGACACACATGAATCAGAATTTATTAGAATACTCTATGTGCTTCACTTATATCTTTTGAGCTATAAAGTTTTTGCTCTAGTGCTTCACTTATATCTTTTAGAGCACGGTGGTGGTTTTATTTTATAGAAATAATTGATCTCTCATGTTTCACTTATATTATTTTGAGAGTCCTTTAGAACAACATGGCAATTTGCTTTTAGGCATAATAAAAACTTTCATATAAGTGCATTGAATACTATGAGAAGTTTGATACTTGATAATTGTTTTGAGATTTGGAGGTAGTGATATTAGAGTCATGCTAGTTGAGTAGTTGTGAATTTGAGAAATACTCGTGTTTAAGTTTTTGATTCCCGTAGCATGCACGTATGGTGAACCATTATGTGATGAAGTTGGAGCATGATTTATTTATTGATTGCCTTTCTTATGAGTGGCGGTCGGGGGCGAGCGATGGTCTTTTCCTACCAATCTATCCCCCTAGGAGCATGCGCGTAGTACTTTGTTTCGATAACTAATAGATTTTTGCAATAAGTATGTGAGTTCTTTATGATTAATGTTGAGTCCATGGATTATACGCACTCTCACCCTTCCACATTTGCTAGCCTCTCTATTACCGCGCACCTTTCGCCGGTATCATACACCCACCATATACCTTCCTCAAAATAGCCACCATACCTACCTATTATGGCATTTCCATAGCCATTCCGAGATATATTGCCATGCAACTTTCCACTGTTCCGTTTGTTATGACACACTTCATCATTGTCATATTGCCATGCATGATCATGTAGTTGACATCGTATTTGTGGCAAAGCCACCATTCATAATTTTTTCATACATGTCACTCTTGATTCATTGCATATCCCGGTACACCGCCAGAGGCATTCACATAGAGTCATATTTTGTTCTAAGTATTGAGTTGTAATTCTTGAGTTGTAAGTAAAAAGAAGTGTGATGATCATCATTATTAGAGCATTGTCCTAGTGAGGAAAGGATGATGGAGACTATGATTCCCCCACAAGTTGGGATGAGACTCCGGACGAAAAATAAAAAAGAAAGATAAAAGAGGCCAAAGGAAAAAGAAGAGAAAGAAGGCCCAAATAAAAAAATGAGAGAAAAAGAGAGAAGGGACAATGTTACTATCCTTTTTCTACACTTGTGCTTCAAAGTAGCACCATAATCTTCATGATACAGAGTCTCCTATGTTGTCACTTTCATAAACTAGTGGGAATTTTAGATTATAGAACTTGGCTTGTATATTCCAATGATGGGCTTCCACAAATTGCCCTAGGTCTTCGTGAGCAAGCAAGTTGGATGCACACCCACTTAGTTTTTTATTGAGCTTTCATACACATATAGCTCTAGTGCATCCATTGCATGGCAATCCCTACTCACTCACATTGATATCTATTGATGGGTATCTCCATAGCCCATTGATACGCCTAGTTGATGTGAGACTATCTTCTCCTTTTTGTCTTCTCCACAACCACCATTCTATTCCACATAGTGCTATGTCCATGGCTCACGCTCATGTATTGCGTGAAAATTGAAAAAGTTTGAGAACATCAAAAGTATGAAACAATTGCTAGGCTTGTCATCGGGGTTGTGCATGATTTAATATTTTGTGTGATGAGGATAGAGCATAGCCAGACTATATGATTTTGTAGGGATAACTTTCTTTGGCCATGTTATTTTGAGAAGACATAATTGCTTAGTTAGTATGCTTGAAGTATTATTATTTCTATGTCAATATTAAACTTTATCTTGAATCTTTAGGATCTGAACATTCATGGTTAGAAATATGTCAGGAAGCATTCCACATCAAAAATTCTATTTTTATCATTTACCTACTCGAGGACGAGCAGGAATTAAGCTTGGGGATGCTTGATACGTCTCAAACGTATCTATAATTTTTGACTGTTCCATGCTATTATATTATCTGTTTTGGATGTTAATGGGCTTTATTTTACACTTTTATATTATTTTTGGGACTAACCTATTAACCGGAGGCCCAGCCCAAATTGCTATTTTTTTTGCCTATTTTAGTGTTTCGCAGAAAAGGAATATCAAACGGAGTCCAAACGGAATGAAACCTCTGGGAGCATTATTTTTGGAACAAACATGATCCAGGGGACTTGGAGTGGATGTCAAGAAACAATCGAGGAGGCCACGAGGTAGGGGGGGGGCGCCTACCCCCCTAGGCGCGCCCTCCACCCTCGTGGGCCCCTCATTGCTCCACCGACCTAATTCTTCCTCCTATATATATTCATATACCCCAAGAACATCCAAGAGCACCACGAAACCCTATTTCCACCGGCGCAACCTTCTGTACCCAAGAGATCCCATCTTGGGGCCTTTTCCGGAGCTCCGCCGGAGGGGGCATTGATCACGGAGGGCCTCTACATTAACTCCATGGCCCCTGCGATGATGTGTGAGTAGTTTACTTCAGACCTTCGGGTCCATAGCTAGTAGCTAGATGGCTTCTTCTCTCTCTTTGGATCTCAATACAAAGTTCTCCTCGATTCACTTGGAGATCTATTCGATGTAATCTTCTTTTGCAGTGTGTTTGTCGAGATCCGATGAATTGTGGGTTTATGATCAAGTTTATCTATGAACAATATTTGAATCTTCTCTGAATTATTTTATGTATGGTTGGTTTATCTTTGCAAGTCTCTTCGAATTATTAGTTTGGATTGGCCTACTAGATTGATCTTTCTTGCAATGGGAGAAGTACTTAGCTTTGGATTCAATCTTGCGGTGCTCGATCCCAGTGACAGAAAGGGAAACGACACGTATTGTATTGTTGCCATCAAGGATAAAAAGACGGGGTTTATATCATATTGCATGAGTTTATCCCTCTACATCATGTCATCTTGCTTAAGGCGTTACTTTGTTCTTATGAACTTAATACTCTAGATGCATGCTAGATAGCGGTCGATGTGTGGAGTAATAGTAGTAGATGCAGGCAGGAGTCGGTCTACTTGTCACGGACGTGATGCCTATATACATGACCATACCTAGATATTCTCATAATTATTCGCTTTTCTATCAATTGCTCGACAGTAATTTGTTCACCCACCGTAATACTTATGCTATCTTGAGAGAAGCCACTAGTGAAACCTATGGCCCCCGGGTCTATTCTCCATCATACAAGTTTCCAATCTATTTTATTTTGCAATCTTTACTTTCAATCTATATAAGAAAAATACCAAAAATATTTATCTTATTATTATTATCTCTATCAGATCTCACTCTTGCAAGTGGCCGTGAAGGGATCGACAACCCCTTTATCGCGTTGGTTGCGAGGTTCTTATTTGTTTGTGTTGGTACGAGGTGACTCGCTGTGGTCTCCTACTGGATTGATACCTTGGTTCTCAAAAACTGAGGGAAATACTTACGCTGCTTTGTTGCATCACCCTTTCCTCTTCAAGGGAAACCAACGCAATGCTCAAGAGGTAGCATACCTCTCCGACAATCGGAGTGACAAATCCTAATCTCGATCTATGCCAACTCAACAAACATCATCGGAGACACCTATAGAGTATCTTTGTAATCACCCAGTTACGTTGTGGTGTTTTATAGCACATTAAGTGTTCCTCCGGTATTCGGGAGTTGCATAATCTCATAGTCATAGGAACATGTATAAGTCATGAAGAAAGCAATAGCAATAAACTAAACGATCATAGTGCTAAGCTAACGGATGGGTCTTGTCCATCACATCATTCTCTAATGATGTGATACCATTCATAAAATGACAACACATGTCTATGGCTAGGAAAATTAACCATCTTTGATTAACGAGCTAGTCAAGTAGAGGCATACTAGGGACACTCTGTTTGTCTATGTATTCACACATGTACTAAGTTTCCGGTTAATACAATTCTAGCATGAATAATAAACATTTATCATGATATAAGGAAATATAAATAACAACTTTATTATTGCCTCTAGGGCATATTTCCTTCAGTCTCCCACTTGCACTAGAGTCGATAATCTAGTTCACATCGTCATGTGATTTCACACCAATAGTTCACATCTTTATGTGATTAGTTCACATCATAGAGTCAATAATCTAGTTCACATCGCTATGTGATTAACACCCAAAGAGTGATCATGTTTTGCTTGTGAGCGAAGTTTAGTCAACGGGTTTGCCACATTCAGAGCCATATGTATTTTGCAAATTTTCTATGTCTACAATGCTCTGCATGGAGCTACTCTAGCTAATCGCTCCCACTTTCAATATGTATCTAGATCGAGACTTAGAGTCATCCAGATCGGTGTAAAAGCTTGCATCGGCGTAACTCTTTACGACGAACTCTTTATCACCTCCATAACCGAGAAATATCTCCTTGGTCTTCTAAGGATAATTTTGACCGTTGTCAAGTGATCCACTCCTGGATCAATATCGTACCCCCTTACCAAACTCATGGCAAGGTACACAGTAGGTTTGGTACACATCATAGCATACTTTATAGAACCTATGGCTGAGGCATAGGGAATGACTTTCATTCTCTTTCTATTTTCTGTCGTGGTCGTGTTTTGAGTCTTACTCAACTTTCCACCTTGCAATATAGACAAGAACTCCTTCTTTGACTGTTCCATTTTGAACTACTTCAAAATCTTGTCAAGGTATGTACTCATTGAAAAAACTGATCAAGCGTCTTGATCTATCTCTATAGATCTTGATGCCCAATATGTGAGCTGCTTCACTGAGGTATTTCTTTGAAAAACTCCTTTCAAACACTCCTTTATGCTCTCTAGAAAATTCTACATCATTTTTGATCAACAATATGTCATTCACATATACTTATCAGAAAGGCTGTAGTGCTCCCACTCACTTTCTTGTAAATACAGGCTTCACCACAAGTCTGTATAAAACTATATGCTTTGATCAACTTATCAAAGCGTATATTCCAACTCTGAGATGCTTGCACCAGTCCATAGATGGATCGCTAGAGCTTGCACATTTTGTTAGCACCTTTAGGATTGACAAAACCTTCTGGTTGTATCATATAAAACTCTTCTTTTATAAATCCATTAAGGAATGCAGTTTTGATATCTATTTGTCAGATTTCATAAAATGTGGCAATTGCTAACATGATTCGAACAGACTTTAAGCATCGTTACGAGTGAGAAATCTCATCGTAGTCAACATCTTGAATTTGTCAAAAACCCTTTTCGACAAGTCGAGCTTTGTAGATAGTAACACTACTATCAGTGTCTGTCTTCATCTTGAAGATCCATTTATTCTCAATGGCTTGCCGATCATCGGGCAAGTCCACCAAAGTCCACACTTTGTTCTCATACATGGATCCCATCTTAGATTTCATGGCCTCAAGCCATTTTGCAGAATTTGGGATCATCATCGCTTCCTCATAGTTCGTAAGTTCATCATGGTCTAGTAACATGACTTCCAGGACAGGATTATCGTACCACTCTAGTGCGGATCATGCTTTGCTTGACCTACGAAGTTCTTTAGTAACTTGATCCGAAGTTTCATGATTATCATCATTAACTTCCTCTCTAGTTGGTGTAGGCATCATAGGAACATATTTCTCTGATGAACTACTTTCCAATTCGAGAGAAGGTACAATTACCTCATCAAGTTCTACTTTCCTCCCACTCACTTCTTTCGAGAGAAACTCATTCTCTAGAAAGGATCCATTCTTAGCAATGAAAATCTTGCCTTAAGATCTATGATAGAAGGTGTACCCAACAGTTTCCTTTGGGTATCCTATGAAGATGCATTTCTCCGATTTGGGTTTGAGCTTATCAGGCTGAAACTTTTTCACATAAGCATCGCAACCCCAAACTTTAAGAAACGACAGCTTAGGTTTCTTGCTAAACCATAGTTCATATGGCGTCAGCTCAACGGATTTAGATGGTGCCCTATTTAACGTGAATGCAACTGTCTCTAATGCATAACCCCAAAACGATAGTGATAAATCGGTAAGAGACATCATAGATCGCACCGTATCTAATAAAGTAAGGTTACACACCATTACGCTATGGTGTTCCAGGTGGCGTGAGTTGCGAAACTATTCCACATCATTTCAAATGAAGACCAAACTCGTAACTCAAATATTCGTCTCTGCGATCAGATCGTAGAAACTTTATTTTCTTGTTACGATGATTTTCCACTTCACTCTGAAATTATTTGAACTTTTCAAATGTTTCAGACTTATGTTTCATCAATTAGATATACCCATATATGCTCAAATCATCTGTGAAGGTCAGAAAATAACGATACCCGCCGCGAGCCTCAACACTCATCGGATCACATACATCAGTATGTATTATTTCCAATAAGTCAATTGCTCGCTCCATTGTTCCAGAGAATGGAGTCTTATCATCTTGCCCATGAGGCATGGTTCACAAGAATCAAGTGATTCCTAATCAAGTGATTCCAAAAGCCCATCAACGTGGAGTTTCTTCATGTGCTTTACACCAATATGACCTAAATGGCAGTGCCACAAATATGTTGCACTATCATTATCAACTTTGCATCTTTTGGTATTAATATTATTAATATGTGTATCACTATGATCGAGATTCAATAAACTATTCACCTTGGGTGTATGACCACAGAAGGTTTTATTCATGTAAACAGAATAACAATCATTCTTTGACTTAAATGAATAACCGTATTGCAATAGATATGATCCAATCATATTATGCTCAACACAAACACCAAATAACATTTATTTTAGGTTCAACACTAATCCCGAAGGTAAAGGGAGTGTGCGATGGTGATCTTATCAACCTTTGAATCACTTCCAACACACATCATCACCTTGCCCTCAACTAGTCCCTGTTCATTTTATAACTCCCGTTTCAAGTTACTAATCATAGCAACTGAACCAGTATCAAATACCTAGGGGCTACTATGGATACTAGTAAAGTACATATCAATAACATGTATATCATATATACTTTTGTTCACTTTGCCATCCTTCTTATCCGCCAAGTATTTGGGGCAGTTCCGCTTGTAGTGACCATTTTCTTTGCACTAGAAGCACTCACTTTCAGGCTTGGGTCTAGCTTTGGGCTTCTTCATGGGAGTGGCAACTTGCTTGCCATTCTTCTTGAAGTTCCCTTCCTTTCCATTTCCCTTTTACTTGAAACTAGTGGTCTTGTCAACCATCAACACTTGATGCTTTTTCTTGATTTCTACCTTCGCCGATTTCAGCATTGTGAAGAGCTTGGGAATCGTTTCCATTATCCCTTGCATATTATAGTTCATCACGAAGTTCTAGTAACTTGGTGATAGTGACTAGAGAACTCTGTCAATCACTATCTTATCTAGAAGATTAACTCCCACTTGATTCAAGTGATTGTAGTACTCAGACATTCTGAGCACATGCTCACTGGCTGAGCTATTCTCCTCCATCTTGTAGGCAAAGTACTTGTCAGAGGTCTCATACCTCTCGACTCGGGCATGAGTCTGAAATACCAATTTCAGCTCTTGGAACATCTTATATGCTCCTTGGCGTTCAAAACATTTTGAAGTCCCTGTTCTAAGACATGAAACATGGTGCACTAAACTATCAAGTAGTCATCATACTGAGCTTGTCAAATGTCCATAACGTCTGCATCTGCTCCTGCAATAGGTCTGTCACCTAGTGGTGCATCAAGAACATAATTCTTCTGTGCAACAATGAGGATAATCCTGAGATAACGGACCAAGTCCACATCATTGCTACTATCATCTTTCAACATAGTTTTTCTCTAGGAACATATCATAAATAAAACGGGGAAGCTATACGCGAGCAATTGATCTACAACATAGATATGCAAATACTATTAGGGCTAAGTTCATGATAAATTTAAGTTCAATTAATCATATTACTTAAGAATTCCCACTTAGATAGACATCCCTCTAGTCATCTAAATGATCAAATGATCCAAATCAACTAAACCATGTCCGATCATCATGTGAGATGGAGTAGCTTTCAATGGTGATGAACATTACTATGTTGATCATATCTACTATATGATTCATGTTCGACCTTTCGGCCTCAGTGTTCTGATGCCATATCTGCATATGCTAGGCTCGTCAAGTTTAACCCGAGCATTCTGCATGTGCAAAACTGGCTTGCACCCGTTGTATGTGAACGTAGAGCTTATCATACCTGATCATCACATAGTGTCTTAGCACGAAGAACTGTCGCAACGGTGCATACTCAGGGGAACACTTATACCTTGAGATTTTAGTATGGGATCATCTCATAATGCTACCGTCGTACTAAGAAAAATAAGATGCCTAAAAGATAAACATCACATGCAATCAAAATATGTGACATGATATGGCCATCATCATCTTGCGCCTTTGATCTCCATCTCCAAAGTACCGTCATGATCTCTATCATCACCGGCATGACACCATGATCTCCATCATCTTGATCTTTATCAACGTGTCGTCACATGGTCATCTCACCAACTATTGCTTTTGCAACTATTGCTATCGCATAGAGATAAAGTAAAGCAATTATATGGCACTTGCATCTTATGCAATAAAGAGACAGCCATAAGGCTCTTGCCAGTTGCCGCTAACTTTAACAAAACATGATCATCTCATACAACAATTTATATCTCATCACGTCTTGACCATATCACATCATAACATGCCCTGCAAAAACAAGTTAGACATCCTCAACTTTGTTGTTGCAAGTTTTACGTGGCTGCTATGGGCTTCTAGCACGAACCGTTCTTACCTACGCATCAAAACCACAACAATTTTTTGTCAAGTGTGTTGTTTTAACCTTCAACAAGGATCGGGCGTAGTCAAACTCGATTCAACTAAAGTTGGAGAAACAGACACCCACTAGCCACATGTGTGCGAAGCACGACGGTAGAACCAGTCTCATGAACGCGGTCATGTAAGGTCGGTCTAGGCCGCTTCATCCAACAATACCGCCGAATCAAAGTATGACATGCTGGTAAGCAGTATGACTGTTATCGCCCATAACTCTTTGTGTTCTACTCGTGCATATAACATCTACGCATAGACCTGGCTCTGATGCCACTGTTGGGGAACATGGTATTTCAAAAAAATTCCTACGATCATGCAAGATCTATGTAGGAGAAGCATAGCAACGAGCGGGGAGAGTGTGTCCACGTACCCTCGTAGACCGAAAGCGGAAGTGTTAAGTAATGCGGTTGATGTAGTCGAACGTCTTCGTCATCCAATAGATCAAGTACCGAACGCACGGCACCTCCGTGATCTGCACACATTCAGCTCGGTGACGTCCCTCGAACTCTAGATCCAGCTGAGGCTGAGGGAGAGTTTCATCAGCACAACGACGTGGTGATGGTGATGATGAAGTTACCGACGTAGGGCTTCGCCTAAGCACTACGACAATATGACCGAGGTGGAAAAATCTGGAGGGGGCACCGCACACGGCTAAGAAATCAACTTGTGTGTCTATGGGGTGCCCCCTCCCCCGTATATAAGGAGGAGGAGGAGGGCCGGCCACAAGGGGCGCGCCCAAAGGGGGGATTCCTACTCCTAGTAGGAGTAGGTTTCCCCTTTCCTAGTCCAAGTAGGAGAAGAAGGAAGGAGAGGAGAGGGAGAAGGAAAGAAGGGGGCGCCGCCCCTTCCCTAGTCCAATTCGGACCAACCCATGGGGGGGCACAGCCTCCCCTTGTGGCCCTTCTCTCCTTTCCACTAAGGCCCATGAAGGCCCAATACTTCCCTCGGTGAATTCCCCTAACTCTCCGGTACTCCGAAAAATACCCGAACCACTCAGAACCTTTCCGATGTCCGAATATAGCCTTCCAATATATCGATCTTTACGTCTCAACCATTTCGAGACTCCTCGTCATGTCCTTGATCTCATCCGCGATTCCAAACAAACTTCGGTCATCAAATCACATAACTCATAATACAAATCGTCATCGGACGTTAAGCGTGCGGACCCTATGGGTTCGAGAACTATGTAGACATGACAGAGACATATCTCCAGTCAATAACCAATAGCGGAACCTGTATGCTCATATTGGCTCCTACATATTCTACAAAGATCTTTATCGGTCAAACCGCATAACAACATACATTGTTCCCTTTGTCATCGGTATGTTACTTGCCCGAGATTCGATCGTCGGTATCATCATACTTAGTTCAAGCTCATTACCGACAACTCTATTTACTCGCTCCGTAATGCATCATCCCGTAACTAACTCATTAGTCACATTGCTCGCAAGGCTTATAGTGATGTGCATTATCGAGAGGGCCCAGAGATACCTCTCCGACAATCGGAGTGAAAAATCCTAATCTCGATCTATGCCAACTCAACAAACACCATCGGAGACACTTGTAGAGTATCTTTATAACCACCCAGTTACGTTGTGACATTTGATAGCACACTAAGTGTTCCTCCGGTATCCGGGAGTTGCATAATCTCATAGTCATAGGAACATGTATAAGTCATGAAGAAAGCAATAGCAATAAGCTAAATGATCATAGTGTTAAGCTAATGGATGGGTCTTGTCCATTACACCATTCTCTAATGATGTGACCCCATTCATCAAATGACAACACATGTCTATGGCTTGGAAATTTAACCATCTTTGATTAATGAGTTAGTTAAGTAGAGGCATACTAGGGACACTCTGTTTGTCTATGTATTCACACATGTACTAAGTTTCCGGCTAATACAATTCTAGCATGAATAGTAAACATTTATCATGATGTAAGGAAATATAAATAACAACTTTATTATTGCCTCTAGGGCATATTTCCTTCACTTGGACATTATCAATGATGTGTATCAACAAGTACGTGACTTGTTTGTGGGAGTATGCACCGTATGATGACTGTCCTAAAAGTTCCCTGGTCGAAAGGGCCGTGTGGACGCGTAGCCGACTAGACTAGCATATGACACGGTGGATGGCTTGGCCTCACGAGCCATGGAGCATTGGATGCTACCCGGATAATATGGGCTCGGAAGGATCTGGTCGGATTCGACATAGTCGGATCCGAGTCGAGATAAGGTCCGAGTCGGACAGACCCGACTACGAGACACAGCGATAGGTCATCTGTGAGTTTCTAGTACAACATATGTTCTATGTCCTAAGACATGAGCTTGCACATGTACTCAGGATGGTGACAGACCTGCTTTGGACCAACCAAACGCTACTCCGTGACTAGGTAGTTACAAAGGTAGGTTTCGGGCTTGTCCAGACCCATGCTACGAGACATGGTCGAGCAAGATGGGATTTGCCCTTTCGATCAGAAGAGATATACTCTGGGCCCCTCGTGTGATCCGACAAAGATAAGCATGGCCATGCGACAAATATTATGAGATAATTCGATTAGTGGTCGGCATCACTAGAACGAGAAAGGGGTCGGGCTAGCACAAGGATGACATACTCGCCTTGAGCCCTACAAAATATATCGTGTGGCAAAGGGAGAAAAAGTATGACATGTTGTACAGGTTCACCAACCGGCTTCATTGTCTACTTGGTGGTCGGCACGCCTTGCTAGAGGCCGCTACCAGCCGAGCAGGTCGGAGGTGATCCGACCTATGACCAAGCTGACTTGAACCAAAGGCCCTGTTTGGATCCGACCTATGACCAAGCTGACTTGAACCAGCGTCACCCGAACCTTAAGTGTGTAGACCCTACGGGTTCGGCAGACATGCAAACATGACCAAGAGGCCTCTCCGGTCAATAACCAATAGCGGGATCTGGATACCCATGTTGGCTCCCACATGCTCCACGATGATCTCATCGGATGAACCATGATGTCGAGGATTCAATCAATCCGTATACAATTCCCTTTGTCAATTGGTACGTTACTTACCCGAGACTCGATCGTCGGTATCCCAATACCTTGTTCAGTCTCGTTACCGGCAAGTCACTTTACTCGTACCGTAATGCATGATCCCGTGATCAACCACTTGATCACATTGAGCTCATTATGATGATGCATTACCGAGTGGGCCCAGAGATACCTCTCCGTCATACGGAGTGACAAATCCCAGTCTTGATTCGTGCCAACCCAACAGACACTTTCAGAGATACCTGTAATGTACCTATATATTCACCCAATTACGTTGTGACGTTTGGCACACCCAAAGCACTCCTACGGTATCCGGGAGTTGCACAATCTCATGGTCTAAGGAAATGATACTTGACATTCAGAAAAGCTACAGCAAACGAACTACACGATCTTTGAGCTAAGCTTAGGATTGGGTCTTGTCCATCACATCATTCTCCTAATGATGTGATCCCGTTATCAATGACATCCAATGTCCATAGTCAGGAAACAATGACTATCTTTTGATCAACGAGCTAGTCAACTAGAGGCTCACTAGGGACGTGTTGTGGTCTATGTATTCACACATGTATTACGATTTCCGGATAACACAATTATAGCATGAACAATAGACAATTATCATGAACAAGGAAATATAATAATAACCATTTTATTATTTCCTCTAGGGCATATTTCCAACAGTCTCCCACTTGCACTAGAGTCAATATTCTAGTTACATTGTGATGAATCGAACACCCATGCAGTTCTGGTGTTGATCATGTTTTGCTCTAGGGAGAGGTTTAGTCATCGGATGTGCTACATTCAGGTCCGTATGTACTTTACAAATCTCTATGTCTCCATTTTGAACACTTCCACGAATGGAGTTGAAGCGACGCTTGATATGCCTGGTCTTCCTGTGTAACCTGGGCTCCTTGGCAAGGGCAATAGCTCCAGTTTTGTCACAGAAGAGAGTCATCGGGACTGACGCATTGGGTATGATTCCTAGGTCGGTAATGAACTCCTTCACCCAGACTGCTTCTTGTGCTGCCTCCGAGGCTGCCATGTACTCCGCTTCACATGTAGATCCCGCCACAACGCTTTGCTTGCAACGGCACCAGCTTACTGCCCCACCATTCAAAATATACACGTATCCGGTTTGTGACTTAGAGTCATCCAGATCTGTGTCGAAGCTAGCATCGACGTAACCCTTTACGACGAGCTCTTCGTCACCTCCATAAACGAGAAACATTTCCTTGGTCCTTTTCAGGTACTTCAGGATATTCTTGACCGCTGTCCAGTGTTCCATGCCGGGATTACTTTGGTACCTTCCTACCAAACTCACGGCAAGGTTTACATCAGGTCTGGTACACAGCATAGCATACATGATAGACCCTATGGCCGAGGCATAGGGGACGACACTCATCTTTTCTCTATCTTCTGCCGTGGTCGGGGATTGAGCCGAGCTCAATCTCACACCTTGTAATATAGGCAAGAACCCCTTCTTTGACTGATCCATTTTGAACTTCTTCAATATCTTGTCAAGGTACGTGCTCTGTGAAAGACCAATGAGGCGTCTCGATCTATCTCTATAGATTTTGATGCCTAATATATAAGCAGCTTCTCCAAGGTCCTTCATTGAAAAACTCTTATTCAAGTAGGCCTTGATGCTGTCCAAGAGTTCTATATCATTTCCCATCAAAAGTATGTCATCTACATATAGTATGAGAAATGCTACAGAGCTCCCACTCACTTTCTTGTAAACGCAGGCTTCTCCATAAGTCTGCATAAACCCAAACGCTTTGATCATCTCATCAAAACGAATGTTCCAACTCCGAGATGCTTGCACCAGCCCATAAATCGAGCGTTGGAGCTTGCACACCTTGTCAGCATTCTTAGGATCGACAAAACCTTCCGGCTGAATCATATACAATTCTTCCTTAAGGAAACCATTAAGGAATGCCGTTTTGACGTCCATTTGCCATATCTCATAATCATAGAATGCGGCAATTGCTAACATGATTTGGACGGACTTCAGCTTTGCTACGGGTGAGAAAGTTTCATCGTAGTCAACCCCTTGAACTTGTCGATAACCCTTAGCGACAAGTCGAGCTTTATAGATGGTCACATTACCATCCGCGTCTGTCTTCTTCTTAAAGATCCATTTATTTTCTATGGCTCGCCGATCAACGGGCAAGTCAGTCAAAGTCCATACTTCGTTTTCATACATGGATCCTATCTCAGATTTCATGGCTTCCAGCCATTTGTCGGAATCCGGGCCCGCCATCGCTTCTTCATAGTTCGAAGGTTCACTGTTGTCTAACAACATGATTTCCAAGACAGGGTTGCCGTAACACTCTGGTGCGGAACGTGTCCTTGTGGACCTACGAAGTTTAGTAGCAACTTGATCTGAAGTTTCATGATCATCATCATCAACTTCCTCTCTAGTCGGTGCAGGCACCTCAGGAACATTTTCTTGAGCTGCGCCACTTACCGGTTCAAGAGGCAATACTTCATCAAGTTCTACTTTCCTCCCACTTATTTCTTTCGAGAGAAACTCTTTCTCTAGAAAGGGCCCATTCTTGGCAACAAAGATCTTGCCTTCGGATCTGAGGTAGAAGGTATACCCAACAGTTTCTTTAGGGTATCCTATGAAGACGCATTTTTCTGATTTGGGTTCGAATTTTTCAGGTTGAAGTTTCTTGACATAAGCATCGCATCCCCAAACTTTTAGAAACGACAGCTTAGGTTTCTTCCCAAACCATAATTCATACGGTGTCGTCTCAACGGATTTTCGACGGAGCCCTATTTAAAGTGAATGCGGCAGTCTCTAAAGCATAGAACCAAAATGATAGTGGTAGATCGGTAAGAGACATCATAGATCGCACCATATCCAATAGAGTGCGATTACGACGTTCGGACACACCATTTCGCTGAGGTGTTCCAGGCGGCGTGAGTTGTGAAACTATTCCACATTTTCTTAAGTGTGTGCCAAATTCGTGACTCAAGTATTCTCCCCCACGATCTGATCGCAAGAACTTGATTTTCTTGTCACGTTGATTCTCAACCTCACTCTGAAATTCCTTGAACTTTTCAAAGGTCTCAGACTTGTGTTTCATTAAGTAGACATACCCATATCTACTCAAGTCATCAGTGAGGGTGAGAACATAGCAATAGCCACCGCGAGCCTCAACACTCATTGGACCGCACACATCAGTATGTATGATTTCCAATAAGTTGGTTGCTCGCTCCATTGTTCCTGAGAACGGAGTCTTGGTCATTTTACCCATGAGGCATGGTTCGCACGTGTCAAATGATTCGTAATCAAGAGACTCTAAAAGTCCATCTGCATGGAGCTTCTTCATGCGTTTGACACCTATGTGTCCAAGGCGGCAGTGCCACAAGTATGTGGGACTATCATTATCAACCTTACATCTTTTGGTAATCACACTATGAATATGTGTAGCATTACGCTCGAGATTCATTAAGAATAAACCATTCACCATTGGAGCATGACCATAAAACATATCTCTCATATAAATAGAACAACCATTATTCTTGGATTTAAATGAGTAGCCATCTCGAATTAAATGAGATCCTGATACAATGTTCATGCTCAAAGCTGGCACTAAATAACAATTATTGAGGTTTAAAACTAATCTCGTAGGTAAATGTAGAGGCAGCGTGCCGACGGCGATCACATCGACCTTGGAACCATTCCCGACGCGCATCGTCACCTCGTCCTTCGCCAGTCTCCGCTTATTCTGCAGCTCCTGCTTTGAGTTACAAATGTGAGCAACCGCACCGGTATCAAATACCCAGGAGCTACTACGAGTACTGGTAAGGTACACATCAATTACATGTATATCACATATACCTTTAGTGTTGCCGGCCTTCTTATCCGCTAAGTATTTGGGGCAGTTCCGCTTCCAGTGACCACTTCCCTTGCAATAAAAGCACCCAGTCTCGGGCTTGGGTCCATTCTTTGGCTTCTTCCTGGCAGCTTGCTTACCGGGCGCGGCAACTCCCTTGCCGTCCTTCTTGAAGTTCTTCTTACCCTTGCCTTTCTTGAACTTAGTGGTTTTATTCACCATCAACACTTGATGTTCCCTTTTGACTTCTACCTCTGCTGATTTCAGCATTGAATGGTCTTTTCCATCCCCTGCATATTGAAGTTCATCACAAAGCTCTTGTAGCTTGGTGGAAGCGACTGGAGGATTCTGTCAATGACCGCGTCATCCGGGAGATTAACTCCCAGCTGAGTCAAGCGGTTGTGCAACCCAGACATTTTAAGTATGTGCTCACTGACAGAACTATTTTCCTCCATCTTACAGCTGAAGAACTTGTCGGAGACTTCATATCTCTCAACCCGGGCATGAGCTTGGAAAACCATTTTCAGCTCTTCGAACATCTCATATGCTTTGTGTCTCTCAAAACGCTTTTGGAGCCCCGGTGTAAAGCATGCCGCACTGAACGAGGGAGTAATCATCAGCACGTGTCTGCCAAGAGTTCATAACGTCTTAGTTCTGTGGGACGAGTGCGTCACCTAGCGGTGCTTCTAGGACATAATCTTTCTTGGCAGCTATGAGGATGATCCTCAGGTTCCGGACCCAGTCCGTATAGTTGCTGCCATCGTCTTTCAGCTTGGTTTTCTCTAGGAACGCGTTGAAGTTGAGGACAACGTGGGCCATTTGATCTACAAGACATATTGTAAAGATTTTAGACTAAGTTCATGATAATTAAGCTCATCTAATCAAATTATTCAATGAACTCCCACTCAGATAGACATCCCTCCAGTCATCTAAGTATAACAAGATCCGAGTTAACTAGGCCGTGTCCGATCATCTCGTGAGACGGACTAGTCAACATCGGTGAACATCTTCATGTTGATCGTATCTTCTATACGACTCATGCTCAATCTTTCGGTCTTCTGTGTTCCGAGGCCATGTCTGTACATGCTAGGCTCGTCAAGTCAACCTAAGTGTATTGCGTGTGTAAATCTGGCTTACACCCGTTGTATTCGAACGTTAGAATCTATCACACCCGATCATCACGTGGTGCTTCGAAACAATGAACCTTCGCAACGGTGCACAGTCAGGGGGAACACTTTCTTGAAATTATTACGAGGGATCATCTTATTTAAGCTACTGTCGTTCTAAGCAAATAATATGTAAAACATGATGAACATCACATGCAATCAAATAGTGACATGATATGGCCAATATCATTTGCTCCTTTTGATCTCCATCTTCGGGGCTCCATGATCATCGTTGTCACCAGCATGACACCATGATCTCCATCATCATGATCTCCATCATCGTGTCTTCTTGAATTTGTCTCGTCATCTATTACTTCTACTACTATGGCTAACGCTTTAGCAATAAAGTAAAGTAATTACATGACGTTTATGTTGACACGCAGGTCATAAATAAATAAAGACAACTCCAATGGCTCCTGCCGGTTGTCATACTCATCGACATGCAAGTCGTGATTCCTATTACAAGAACATGATCATCTCATACATCACATATATCATTCATCACATCCTTTGGCCATATCACATCACAAAACACTTGCTGCAAAAACAAGTTAGACGTCCTCTAATTGTTGTTGCAAGTTTTTTACGTGGCTGCTATAGGTTTCTAGCAAGAACGTTTCTTACCTACGCCAAAACCACAATGTGAATTGCCAATTTCTATTTACCCTTCATAAGGACCCTGTTCATCGAATCCGATCCGACTAAAGTGGGAGAGACAGACACCCGCCAGCCACCTTATGCAACTAGTGCATGTCAGTCGGTGGAACCGGTCTCACATAAGCGTACGTGTAAGGTTGGTCCGGGCCGCTTCATCCCACAATGCCGCCGAATCAAGATAAGACTAGTAACGGCAAGATAATTGACAATTTCGATGCCCACAACTGCTTTGTGTTCTACTCGTGCATAGTAACTACGCATAGACCTAGCTCATGATGCCACTGTTGGGGAACATAGCAGAATTTTAAAATTTTCTACGCATCACCAAGATCAATCTATGGAGTCATCTAGCAACGAGGGAGAGAGGAGTGCATCTACATACCCTTGTAGATCACGAGCGGAAGCGTTCAAGAGAACGGGGTTGATGGAGTCGTACTCGACGTGATTCAAATCACCGATGACCAAGTGCCGAACGGACAGCACCTCCGCGTTCAACACACGTACGGTTGGGAAGACGTCTCCTCCAACTTGATCCAGCAAGAGGGAAGGAGAGGTTGATGAAGATCCAGCAGCACGACGGCGTGGTGGTGGAAGCAACGGTAATCTCGGCAGGGCTTCGCCAAGCGCTGGGAGACGGAGGAGTGTCACGGGAGGGAGATGGAGAGGCCAGGGGATTCGGTGCACAGCCCTCCCTCCCCCCACTATATATAGGGTGACTAGGGGGGCGCCGGCCCTAGGAGATCCAATATCCTAGGGGGACGGCGGCCAAGGGGGTGCCTTGCCCCCCAAGGCAAGGGTGGCACTCCACCCCTAGGGTTTCTAACCCTAGGCGCAGGGGGAGGCCCAAGGGGGGGGGGCGCACCTGCCCACTAGGGGCTGGTTCCCCTCCCACTTCGGCCCATGGGGCCCTCTGGGATAGGTGGCCCCACCCGGTGGACCCCCGGGACCCTTCCGGTGGTCCCGGTACAATACCGGTGACCCCCGAAACCTTCCCGATGGCCGAAACTGGACTTCCTATATATAAATCTTTAGCTCCAAACCATTCCGGAACTCCTCGTGACGTCCGAGATCTCATCCGGGACTCCGAACAACTTTCGGGTTACCGTGTGCTAATATCTCTACAACCCTAGCGTCACCAAACCTTAAGTGTGTAGACCCTACGGGTTCAGGAGACATGCAGACATGACCGAGAGGCCTCTCCGGTCAATAACCAACAGCGGGATCTAGATACCCATGTTGGCTCCCACATGCTCCATGATGATCTCATTGGATGAACCACGATGTCGAGGATTCAATCAATCCGTATACAATTCCCTTTGTCAATCGATACGTTACTTGCCCGAGACTCGATCGTCGGTATCCCAATACCTTGTTCAGTCTTGTTACCGGCAAGTCACTTTACTCGTACCGTAATGCATGATCCCGTGATCAACCACTTGATCACATTGAGCTCATTATGATGATGCATTACCGAGTGGGCCCAGAGATACCTCTCCGTCATACGGAGTGACAAATCCCAGTCTCGATTCGTGCCAACCCAACAGACACTTTCGGAGATACCTGTAATGTACGTTTATAGTCACCCAATTATGTTGTGACGTTTGGCACACCCAAAGCACTCCTACGGTATCCGGGAGTTGCACAATCTCATGCTCTAAGGAAATGATACTTGACATTCAGAAAAGCTACAACAAACGAACTACACGATCTTTGAGCTAAGCTTAGGATTGGGTCTTGTCCATCACATCATTCTCCTAATGATGTGATCCCGTTATCAATGACATCCAATGTCCATAGTCAGGAAACCATGACTATCTTTTGATCAACGAGCTAGTCAACTAGAGGCTCACTAGGGACGTGTTGTGGTCTATGTATTCACACATGTATTACGATTTCCGGATAACACAATTATAGCATGAACAATAGACAATTATCATGAACAAGGAAATATAATAATAACCATTTTATTATTGCCTCCAGGGCATATTTACAACAGAAACTTCCGTGTGCAGCCACAAGCTATTATGGGCTCTAGCATAGTTGATTAAGTCGTGCGAACTCTTACAGGGTAGACTAGCAGATGTAGGGGAAAGTAGGTGTAACGGTCTATCCATCATAAGGTGCTAGCGCTTCTAAAAGACTATGTCTCGATCATCCGTTTCTCAAACACCATGTAGTGCGAGAAACCAAACGGAGGCGATCGAGTCTTATGGGGAAAAGTGCGCAAACCTCTGCAGAGTGTATAAACTAATCATGATTAGCCGTGTCCCCGGTTATGGACATCTTGAGTATATAGTACCTGGATTATCATGTGAATCTCATCACGTTACTTTAAATGAATATTGTTGGGTTTTAATGATGATGCTTAATTGGGATTGAGAATGCCGTCAACCATTCTCAATGTTTAACAACCACCATGATAGTTAAATAAAATTTATTCCTTTGAAGTAGGGAAAAATTGGCTTTTCGCAAAAACCTTATAACCGTAGAGCTTTTCCACCAGCCAAATATGCATGTAGTGATAGCCATTGTTCATCATTCTCTATGTGTGAATTTGCCAGTACATTCAATGTACTGACCCTTTGTGGCTGAAATGTCTCATGTTGTAGGATGTATTACGACGAGTAAGTGATACGTTAGGGTTACGATTTCTACACTCAACTTTGCCGTTGGTGTTGATGGGAATCCACAACCTTGTTACTTCCACTATTTGGATCGAGGTAATAGTATTTACGTTACTTTATACATGTGATTTACCTCTGTTATAAATCCTTGAGTACTGTGTGTGCCAGCATACCGATCCAGGGATGCCACTTAAGCACAGAGACTTGACCCATTCGGGTCGGGTCGCTACAGCGACATATCAGAACGAATAGCAGAAGCAGGTTTAGGTGTCGCAAGCTTACTCATAACAGAAGGTGAATCAAGTGCAGAGCTAGATGGCAGTTCCTTACCCCCCCTCGTAGTTGAGGGATAAATTGTTGTCTTAGCGTCTTTCAAGTTCTTCATAGTGTCCAGCAGATATAAATCCCAAGTGACTCAAAGACTAGAGCTATGCTCCCCGGCAATGGTGCCAGAAATTAGTCTTGACAACCCACAAGTATAGGGGTCGCAACAGCTTTCGAGTGTAGAGTATTCAACCCAAACTTATTGATTCGACACAAGGGGAGCCAAAGAATATTCTCAAGTATTAGCAGCTGAGTTGTCAATTCAACCACACCTAGAAACTTAGTATCTGCAGCAAAGTGTTTAGTAGCAAAGTAATATGATAGTGATGGTAACGGTAACAAAAGAGTAACGAAAGCAAAGTAATGTTTTTGGTATTTTGTACTGGTTGTAACAATAGCAACGGGAAAGTAAATAAGCATAAACCAATATATGGAAAGCTCGTAGGCATTGGATCAATGATGGATAATTATGCCGGATGCGGTTCATCATGTAACAGTCATAACATAGGGAGACACAGAACTAGCTCCAATTCGTCAATATAATGTAGGCATGTATTCCTAATATAGTCATACGTGCTTATGGAAAAGAACTTGCATGACATCTTTTGTCCTACCCTCCCGTGGCAGCGGGGTCCTAATGGAAACTAAGGGATATTAAGGCCTCCTTTTAATAGAGAACCGGAACAAAGCATTAGCACAAAGTGAATACATGAACTCCTCAAACTACGGTCATCACCGGTAAGTATCCCGATTATTGTCACTTCGGGGTTAACGGATCATAACACATAATAGGTGACTATAGACTTGCAAGATAGGATGAAGAACTCTCATATATTGATGAAAACTAACTCGATTACATGATAAATCTCATCCAACCCATCACCATCCAGCAAGCCTACGATGGAATTACTCACGCACGGCGCTAAGCATCATGAAATTGGTGATGGAGGATGGTTGATGATGACGACGGCGACAAATCCCCCTCTCCGGAGCCCCGAACGGACTCCAGATCAGCCCTCCCGAGAGGTTTTAGGGCTTGGCGGCGGCTCCGTATCGTAAAACGCGATGAAATCTTCTCTCCTATATCTTTCTCCCCGAAAGTAGATATATAGAGTTGGAGTTGGAGTCGGGAGGTCTCCAGGGGGCCCACGAGGTAGGGGGCGCGCCCTAGGGGGGCGCCCCCCACCCTCGTGGAAAGGGTGTGGGCCCCCTGGTCTTCATCTTTGGCGAGGATTTTTTATTATTTATTGTAAGATATTCCGTGGAGTTTCAGGTCATTCCGAGAACTTTTGTTTTCTGCACATAAAACAACATCATGGCAATTCTGCTGAAAACAGCGTTAGTCCGGGTTAGTTTCATTCAAATCATACAAGTTAGAGTCCAAAACAAGGGCAAAAGTGTTTGGAAAAGTAGATACGATGGAGACGTATCAGTCCACATACTCAACTATCATTTAGTCTTTCACAATTGCTAACACTCACGCAATACTTGTGGGTATGGAGTTTTAATCGGACACAAAGAAAGATAGGGGCTTATAGTGTTGCCTCCCAACCTTTTACCTCAAGGGTAATGTCAACAATAACAGTTCATGCTAACTTACATCCAATTGGATATATGTATCAGGATCTTTCCAACACATTATGCTTGCCAAAGGATAAAATGTAAAAAGGAAAGGTGAAGATCACCATGACTCTTGTATAAGGTGTAAGACAAAAGTAAAAGATAGGCCCTTCGCAGAGGGAAGCAGAGGTTGTCATGTGTTTCCGTGGTTAGATGCACAAGATCTTAATGCGAAAGAACGTCACTTTATATTGCCACTTGTGATATGGACCTTTATTATGCAGTCCGTCGCTTTTATTTCTTCCACATCACAAGATCGTATAAAGCTTATTTTCACCACACTAATAAATCATACATATTTAGAGAGCAATTTTTATTGCATGCAACAATGAAAACTTACTTGAAGGATCTTACTCAATCCATAGGTAGATATGGTGGACTCTCACGGCAAAACTGGGTTTAAGGATGTTCGGAAGCACAAGTAGTATCTCTACTTGGTGCAAAGAATTTAGCTAGCATGAGGGGGTAGGCAAGCTCAACATGTTGGATGATCCATGACAATATACTTTATTTCAGATATAAGAAAACATAACCCATTACGTTGTCTTCCTTGTCCAACATTAACTCTTTTGCCTGTCATATTTTAATGAGTGCTCACAATCATAAAAGATGTCCAAGATAGTATATTTATATGTGAAAACCTCTCTTTCTTTATTACTTCCTATTAATTGCAATGATGACCAAAACTATGTTTGTCAAATCTCAACAACTTTTATTCATCATACTCTTTATATGTGAAGTCATTACTCTCCATAAGATCAATATGATCTCTTTAATTCTTTTTATTCTTTCTTTTATTCCCTCAAGATCATAGTAAGATAATCAAAGCCCTTGACTCGAAACTAATCTTTATTATATATAGCTCATGGACTCGATTACATAGAAGGATCATAAAGCAAAAAAAAACTAAATCATACTAAAACTTTATTCTACTAGATCAAGATATTACCAAAAGGATCGAACTAAGAAAAAGGGTAAAGATAGGAGTGTGATGGTGATACGATACCGGGGCACCTCCCCCAAGCTTGGCAGTTGCCAAGGGGAGAGCCCATACCCATGTGTTTATATCTCTTTCCTCGGGGTGGTGATGGTGGAGTTGTTGATGATGCAGGCTTGTCGTCCATCTTCCAATGCATAGGCTCACCACCGTAAAAGGATGATCGAGTCTCCGGGATCCTCAAATCTGCAGCCAAACTCATCCTCTTGAATCTATATTAATACTCACAATTTTGGTTTTGCATGTCATAGATCTGGGCTTGGAGGCGCTCAATTTTCTCGTGAAGCTTAAAGATGGCCTCCCCAATGTTCTTGGCATCTAGCTTGTGGTTGTTGGTGAACTCCGTGATCATTATATGATTGGCGTCGAGTCCATGTTCCACCATCTCCTGGCACTTGAAAACCTGTTGCTCCATTGCCTCGAGCCTTGTCTCCACGCTTCCGGTCCTCCTTGGTCCCTCAACATCGCGGATGTGCAGCAACCCCTCACGCATCTCAATGGTTTGAGGATGTTGCAGCACTTCCGCGAGGTAGGGGTTGATGACCTTCTCGAAGAACTTGTCCTTGGGGGCACCTGGAGACGTCATGGTGATCTAGATCTGTCAGAAAAACAGCTTGAAACAAAAACAGAGGATATTTGTGTGGTACGGTGGTCAAAACCTTCGGGAGATTATATAATGATTTTTTACCGACCAAAAGAAGTATCGTGCAAGAAAACGGAGTCCGGAGAGCACAAGAGGTGCCCACGAGGCAGGGGGCGTGCACAGGGGGGTAGGGCGCGCCCTCCACCCTCGTGGACGCCTCGTGTCCTTCCCGGACTACTTCTTATTTTCTTAAATATTCCAAAACGGAGAAAAATTGCTATTAGAACTGTTTTGGAGTCGATTTACTTACCGTACCACATACCTATTCCTTTTCGGAGTCTGAAACATTCCGGAAAGTGTCCCTTATATATTCCTCTGGGGTCATGGTTTCAATAATATTAGTTCCAACATTTATTGGATTACCTAAGATATAATGTTTGATTCTTTGACCGTTCACCACCTTCGGATTTGTGCCTTCGAAGTTGTTGATTTTTATGGCACCGGAACAATAGACCTCCTAGATAACGTAAGGCCCTTCCCATTTAGAGAGGAGATTTCCTACAAAAAATCTTAAACGAGAGTTATATAGCAAACCATAATCACCTACATTAAACTCACGCTTTTGTATCCTTTTGTCATGCCATCTTTTAACTTTTTCTTTAAATAGTTTGGAATTTTCATAAGCCTGGGTTCTCCATTCATCAAGTGAGCTAATGTCAAAAAGCCTCTTCTCACCGGCAAGTTTGAAATCATAATTGAGCTCTTTAATGGCCCAATATGCCTTATGTTCTAGTTCGAGAGGTAAGTGACATGATTTTCCACAAACCATTTTATACGGAGACATACCCATAGGATTTTTATATGCAGTTCTATAAGCCCATATTGCATCATCAAGTTTCTTGGACCAATTCTTTCTAGATCTGTTAACGGTCTTTTGCAAAATTAATTTGAGCTCTCTATTACTTAGTTCTACTTGACCACTAGATTGTGGGTGGTATGGAGATGCAATTCTATGATTAACATCATACTTAGCAAGCATTTTACGAAAAGCACCATGAATAAAATGTGAACCACAATCAGTCATTAAGTATCTAGGGACTCCAAACCTCGGAAAAATAACTTTTTTAAGCATCTTAATAGAGGTGTTATGATCAGCACTACTAGTTGGAATAGCTTCTACCCACTTAGTAACGTAATCAATAGCAACTAAAAAATGTGTATACCCATTAGAGGAAGGAAACGGTCCCATATAATCAAAGCCCCAAACATCAAATGGTTCGATAACAAGTGAATAATTCATAGGCATTTCTTAACGTCTACTAATATTACCAATTCTCTAACATTCATCACAAGACAAGACAAACTTACGGGCATCTTTAAAAAGAGTAGGCCAATAAAAACTGGAGTGCAATACCTTATGCGCAGTTCTGTCTCCAGCATGGTGTCCTCCATAAGCCTCAGAGTGACAGTTACGTAGGATCTGTTCATGTTCATGCTCAGGTACACAATGTCTAATAACACCATCTACTCCTTCTTTATAAAGGTGTGGGTCATCCCAGAAGTAATGTCTTAAATCATAGAAAAACTTTTTCTTTTGCTGGTATGTGAAACTAGGTGGTATAAATTTAGCAACAATATAATTAGCATAATCAGCATACCATGGAGCAGTACGAGAAGCATTTATGACAACTAATTGTTCATCGGGAAAGCTATCATCAATAGGTAGTGGGTCATCAAGAACATTCTCTAACCTAGACAAATTGTCTTCAACGGGGTTCTCAGCTCCGTTTCTATCAATAATATGCAAATCAAATTCTTGTAGCAAGAGAACCCATCTAATACGTCTAGGTTTAGCATCTTTCTTTTCCATAAGATATTTAATAGAAACATGATCAGTGTGAATAGTTACTTTAGAGTCAACAATATAAGGTCTGAACTTATCACAAGCAAATACAGCTGCTAAAATTTCTTTTTCAATAGTAGCATAATTTCTCTAGGTACTGTCTAGAGTTTTGCTAGCATATTGGACAATATTTAATTTCTTATCAACTCTTTGTCCTAGAACAACACCTACAACATAATCACTAGCATCACACATAATTTCAAAGGGTAAATTCCAATCAGGTGGCTGAACAATAGGTGCAGAAATCAAGGATTTCTTAAGTATTTCAAATGCTTCTACACAATCATCATCAAAGACAAAAGGAACATCTTTTTATAAGAGATTAGTCAGTGGCCTAGAAATTTTAGAGAAGTCTTTAATGAACCTCCTATAAAAACCAACATGACCAAGGAAACTTCTTATACCTTTGATGTCCTTAGGACACGACATCTTTTCAATAGCATCAACCTTAGCTTTATCAACTTCAATACCTCTTTCAAAAGTTTTATGCCCCAAGACAATACCTTCATTAACCATAAAGTGGCACTTCTTCCCAATTCAAGACAAGATTAGTTTCTTCACATCTCTGCAAAACTCGCTCAAGGTTGCTTAAGCAATCATCAAAAGAAGTTCCATACACAGAGAAATCATCCATGAAAACCTCAACAATCTTTTCACAGAAGTCAGAGAATATAGACATCATACATCTTTGAAAGGTAGCAGGTGCATTACATAAACCAAAAGGCATACATCTATAAGAAAAGGTACCGAAAGGGCAAGTAAAAGTGGTCTTTTCTTGGTCCTCTTTTGACACAGGTATTTGAGAGAAACCGGAATAACCATCTAGAAAGCAAAAATGTGTATGTTTGGATAATCTTTCTAGAATTTGATCAATAAAAGGTAAATGGTAATGATCCTTTTTAGTAGCTTTATTTAATTTGCGGAAATCAATTACCATTCTATAACCTATAACAATTCTTTGTGGGATCAATTCGTCTTTATCATTAGGAACAACAGTAATACCTCCCTTCTTAGGGACACAATGGACATGATTTACCCACTGACTATCAGCAACGGGATAAATTATACCTGCCTCTAGAAGCTTTAGTATTTCTGTTCTTACCACTTCTTTCATCTTAGGATTTAACCGTCGTTGGTGATCAACAACCGGTGTAACATCTTTTTCCAATTTTATTTTGTGTTGGCATAGAGTAGGACTAATGCCCTCAAGATCATCAAGAGTATATCCAATAGTAGCACGGTGCTTCTTCAGAGATTTCAATAATTTCTCTTTTTCTTGCTCTGAAAGGCTAGCACTAATAATAACAGTATATATCTTCTTTTCATCAAGATAAGCATATTTAAGAGTATCAGGCAATGGTTTAAGCTCAAACACGGGATCACCCTTGGGTGGAGGAGGATTCCCTAGAATTTCAACAGGCAAGTTGTGTTTCAAAATATGTCCCTGTTTAAAGAATACTTCATCTATTTCCCTTCTTTCATTCATAAACATATCATTTCCATGGTCCAGCAAATATTGTTCTAAAGGATCATTGGGAGGCACGGCAATAGAAGCAAGACCAATGATTTCATATTTACTAGGCAATTCTTTATCATGGGGTTGTCTACGAAATTTAGCAAAATTAAAATCATGAGACATATCCCCTAAACCAATAATAACAACATCCTTTTTGCAATCTATGCTAGCATTAACAGTATTCAAGAAGGGTCTACCAAATATAATGGGACAAAAGTTATCTTGTGGGGAACCAAGAACAAGAAAATCAGCAGGATATTTAACTTTCCCACACAAGACTTCAACATCTCTAACAATCCCAACTGGTGAAATAGTGTCTCTATTGGCAAGCTTAATTGTAACATCAATTTCCTCTATCTCAGCAGGTGCAATATCATGCATAATTTCTTTGTATAAGGAATGAGGTATTGCACTTGCACTAGCACCCATAACACATAAGCCATGATAGCAATGATCTCCTATTTTAACAGAAATAACATGCATGCCTACAACAGGTCTATGTTTATTTTTAGTGTCAGGTCTAGCAATTCTAGCAGCTTCATCACAGAAGTAAATAATATGCCCATCGATATTATCGGCCAAGAGATCTTTAACCATAGCAATACTAGGTTCAACTTTAATTTTCTCAGGGGGTGTAGGTGTTCTAGTATTACTCTTACGAACCACAGTTGAAGCTTTAGCATGATCCTTTATTCTCACAGGGAAAGGTGGTTTCTCAATATAAGCAGTAGGAACAACAGGATCAACATTATAAGTGATAGTCTTTTCTTCAACTTTAATAGGTGCAACTACTTTTACTTCAATGGGAGGATTATATTTAAACCACTTCTCCTTAGGGAGATCAACATGAGTAGCAAAGGATTCACAGAAAGAAGCTACTATCTCAGAGTCAAGTCCGTATTTAGTGCTAAATTCACAGAAAATATCGGTATCCATAAAAGATTTAACACAATCAAACTTGGGTGTTATACCTAACTCCTTACCTTCGTTGAGATCCCAATCTTCAGAGTTACTGAAATTATCGGTAACAAATAGTTTTGTGATAAGGTAATTTGTAACGGGTAACAAGTAACAAAAGTAAATAAGGTGCAGCAAGATGGTCCAATCCTTTTTGTAACAAAGGACAAGCCTAGACAAACTCTTATATGAGGGAAAACGCTCCCGAGGACACATGGGAATTATTGTCAAGCTATTTTTCATCATGCTCATATGATTCACGTTCATTACTTTGATAATTTGATATGTGGGTGGACCGGTGCTTGGGTACTGCCCTTTCTTGGACAAGCATCCCACTTATGATTAACCCCTATTGCAAGCATCCACAACTACAAAAGAAGTATTAAGGTAAACCTAACCATAGCATGAAACATATCGATCCAAATCAGCCCCTTACGAAGCAACACATAAACTAGGGTTTAAGCTTCTGTCACTCTAGCAATCCATCATCTACTTATTACTTCCCAATGCCTTCCTCTAGGCCCAAACAATGGTGAAGTGTCATGTAGTCGACGTTCACATAACACCACTAGAGGAAAGACAACATACATCTCATCAAAATATCGAACGAATACCAAATTCACATGACTACTTATAGCAAGACTTCTCCCATGTCCTCAGGAACAAACGTAACTACTCACAAATCATATTCATGTTCATAATCAGAGGGGTATTAATATGCATAAAGGATTTGAACATATGATCTTCAACCAAGTAAACCAACTAGCATCAACTACATGGAGTAATCAACACTACTAGCAACCCACAGGTACTAATCTGAGGTTTTGGGACAAAGATTGGATACAAGAGATGAACTAGGGTTTGAGAGGAGATGGTGCTTGTTGGGGATATTACTACTGGGCGTAAACCGGCCTATCTGGGCCGGATCAACTTCATCAGTAGCTCCAGAAGTGATAAAGCCCAAGAAGGCAGATGAGGGCCTAAGGCCCATAGCCGGTTCAAGACTTGTAGCTGTAAACCGAAGTTTGTATATAAACTTGTATTGTAAGCTAGGAATAAGGAGAGACCAACCTGGATACGAATATCGACCGGTGTTGGGACTCTGTGAACCGACGGGTGTCACCCGTGTATATAAGGGGACGACCCGGCGACGGTTCAAGGACAACGGACAACAACTCGAGACATAGGCGAAGTTTATTTGCTCCCTAGTCATCGAAACCCCATCAATTCCATCACAACTAGACGTAGGCTTTTACCTTCATTGAAGGGGCCGAACTAGTATCAATTCTCTTGCGTCCCTGTGTCCGCTTCAACCCCTTCAAGCTAACCCGTCGTGATGGCTCCACGACTAAGTCCTTTCTCTAGGACATCTGCCGTGACAAAACCACGACAGTTGGCTCCCACCGTGGGGCTATCGCACAATCGTTTCCGGTTCTTGGAGGGCCACTTTGAAGGACTCGAGGGCTACGCCGTAGGCCGGATGACTAAGAGTCGTCGCGGCAAGCTCTACATCGACGACGCAGGCTGGGGCCCCGAGGCCGGCTCAATTGAGTACGGGTACCGGGTCCCCTTTGGTGGCATTCACGTTTTCATTGGCAAGATCGGTGAACCGGGCCCTAAGCCGGACATCTACACTGACCTCCTCGAGACGGTTCAGCGTGCACGATCCGCCCGGGTTAAACTGGCCGTGAAGCGTGCCTTCGTGGGAGTCATCCATGGAGGAGGTTATGAGGACGGATCGGAATTTCGCGGTGCGACCGTTGTTTGTTCCAGTGACGAGTCTTCGACCGGAGAAACCGAGTCTCTTTATCAGCTACAAGATGGCCGGTTTGGGAGCTGTTCCGATGGCGACAGTATTCCGGACCCCTCTGATCTGCCCAACCAGGTTGGAATATTCATGGCCGGAACACAAGCGGCGCTTCATTCTTCGACAGCTGCGGCAATGATCTCCGGTTCAGCAGCGACGACGGCTGCCGGGGCAGGAGGCCCTGTGCGCCCGCCGGCTCAGGTTCTATCAGAACTATTTGATGTGTTGGCTGTGCTTGTGGCGGAGGTTAATCCATCGGATCATGATGTTCACAACACGGAGATTGCAAAGGTAAAGGAACAGATGACCCAGGCCAAGGCAGACCTGGCGGCCGAGGACGCCAGGATGGCCGCAGAGCGGGCCGCTTTAGACGCACAGGCCTACCGGCTTATGTTGGACCAGAGCGCGTCGCATGAAGTCATGAGGAGGAAGCACCGATCCCGTTTACCTCCGGTTTTCGAGGCCAGAGACCTTTTCAACACTCCAGGACCAAGAGCCGGCAATCCGCTGGAGGGAAACCGGGCAGAAGCCCCTGGGACCGGTGCACCGGTTCAGCCTCGTCAGATGGACCCGCCTCGTCAAAACACCGTCATACCTCAGGCTGCTTTAACACCTCCGGATCACTAATCCAACCCAATGGACAATCTTGTTGCCGCTGCTGCACGGCTGGAGGCCATTCCAATTGAAGGTAACTCGCCGCAGGCAGTAGAGACGCGACGGGTCAAGGAGCTTCTGAGGACAGCTTTGGCCCAACAGGAAGCGTACTCGTACACCCGTGACCGGATCCACTCGACCCCCCATCCAAGCCGGAGCTATAGCAGACACATGGATGAACCGGCAGTGTCGAGTAACGAATGACGGGGAGCACCCCGTGACAATAACCCGGCGGGTGGTGCTGATAACGCTCAGGGAGTGGTGGACCGGGCCCACGCGCGCAGGGAGGCCGAGTTAGCCGCACAGCATCAGGCTCGGCAGCTCACGCCGGTTCGTCCAACCACCTCGACTGAACCTGGTGTTACTTCTAGTTCTTTGGGGGTGCCTTGCCTTATCCCCGGTTTACGCAATGTGCGCCTGCCCAAGGATTTCAAAGGCCCGCGCAAGGTACCGAATTACACAGCGGATCAACCTCCAGAGACATGGGTGGAGAGCTATGAGATGGCCATGGAGATGCTTGATGTGGATGACACGGCGTGTGCGAAATACTTCACCATGATGCTTGAAGGAATGACCCGTACTTGGTTAAAAAGCTTGCCGGCTAATTCTATCAGTTCATGGGCCCAGTTACGAGCCCGGTTTATCAGCAATTTCAAGGATACCTGTAAACAGCCTATGTCGATAGTAGACTTAGCTGCATGCGTCCAGGAGGAAGGAGAATCAACGACTCATTGGGTGCGCCGGGTTTCACAAGTGTTGCACTCCTCAGACCGCATCAACGCCGACACCGCAGTATTAACCCTAGAAGGCAACTGCCGGTTTGGGCCCCTGAAGCTAAAGTTGGGACGGATGAAGCGTCATTGCACCGACATGGGGACCCTCATGGCCGCTTTGGTGAAATATGCTGATTCTGATAGTACCAAGGATCCCGAATCTGATGATGACAAGACAGGAAAAGGGAAGAAGAACAGCAGCTCCAAAGGTCAGCAGCATCACTGGGCAGGCAATGGTGGTGGAGGCAAGCGTAAAGCGGATGGTAACATGGACTTTGTGGCTAATACCAACGCACAGGACAATGGCCAGCGACGCAAGGGTAGACCAAAAAATCGTAATGGAGCACCCAACCCTAACCCAAACCGCCTAAATTATGTGCTAAACCAGCCATGTCCAAACATGGGATGAAGGAGGCGCCAGCAAACCACCTTTGGAAGGATTGCTTTATTATGCAGGAGTTCAAGAATTCTAATAATTTCTGGTATGATCACGAATCTGGTGGTGGCTCAGGATCCGGGCCGGGTTACGGTGGAGGAAGTTCCGGTTCAGGATTCAATGGTAATCCGGGCGGACATAATGGTCAACATAGTCAGAACAACCAGGGTGGTTACAACCAACAGCAGCAACAGTCAGGTTACCAGAGCAACCCAAAGCAGCTGAGTAGTGGGCAGTACCATGTCTTCACCACTAGCTTGGACAAGCAAGACCGGAAGGTTCAGAGGCGGGCGGTCAACTCTGTTGAACCGGCCATACCCCGTTATCTACGTTGGTCTGAGCAGCCCATCATATGGAGTAGAGAAGATCACCCTCCCCAGGTCGATAATCTGGGTCAGTTGGCTCTGGTGGTGGCGCCTCAGGTGGGAGGTTACAAGTTCACCAAGGTGCTCATGGATGGAGGGAGCAGCATTAACATCCTGTACTATGAGACCTTCCGTCGTATGGGACTAACAGATAAGAATCTCAAACCGTCTAATACAGTATTCCACGGTGTAGTGCCTGGCAGATCAGCATATCCCGTTGGTAAGATAGCTCTGGAAGTGGCCTTTGGGGATGACCATGATTCCAGGTCGGAGACATTGACGTTTGAAGTGGTGAAAATCCAGAGTCCATATCACGCTCTGTTTGGGTGACCGGCTTACGCCAAGTTTATGGCACGGCCCTGTTATGTGTATTTGCCGCTCAAGATGTCGGGTCACAGGGGGACAATAACGGTTCACGGAAGCCGCAAAATCGCTTTGGAGTGCGAGGAAGGAGATGCGGCTTATGCAGAGTCGGTTTGTGCCACCGAGGAGTTAAAGTACTATAAGGACAATGTTGATCCGGCGGACATGACTCCGTTAAAAAAGCCAACTACGGAGCATGATCCGGCCCTGAAGTTCAAATCGACAGCAGAAACTAAGCTTGTTGACTTCGTACCTGGCGATTCGTCCAAGCAGTTCAGCATCAGTGCCAACTTGGATCCGAAATAGGAAGGCGCGCTCATCGAGTTCATCCGTGAGAATCGGGACATTTTTGCATGGAAGCCCTCTGACATGCCAGGTGTACCGAGGCAACTCGCTGAGCACACCCTTAATGTCACTACAAGAAATATGTCAACTTATGACCTTCTGTCAGTGACCCTTGAAGAATTGGTCATAAATTTATGACCATTTTAGACCAATTGGTCAAAAGATGTTCAGGGGCTCCAAACCCTAAACCATTGCGACCATTTTGGTCAGAAAGGTCGTAATTTCCTTACACGAAATGGTCACAAAGCAAACAGTGCTAGTCCGCTGCCTTATTTCTAGTTGTTAATGACCAATATAGATGGTCATAGCCTTGTAGATTGTGGTGGGTTGTGATGACTAGGCGCCATCTCATCAGTTTTGCCTATGTGTCATGTCCATGTGGCAGTTTTTGCCCTAGGTTGTGAAGCAACCTATATTTCTATCATTCCCAAAATTCCCAAAAAAATCTCATAAATTCTTTGGGGCATATCTTCATCAAATATGTAAAAATCCTTCCTTGCCTAGTTCAAAACTAATTCAACAATATTCATTTTCCTATTCTGTTCACAACAACACTTTATGAAGGAAGTGCTATTTATATATTCTTGATTGCCCTCGGAATTTTTGGGCACTCTTTCCTATCCGAATAATTACCGCATGACAAAATTCAGCTCCATTTGCCTAGCAAATCTTCCTCGGCAAATTTCCAAAGTTTTTGTCCACCTAGAAGCATTGTGAAGGAAGTACCTTTTTTATATCTCTAAATGACATGAAATTTATACAGTTCCTTCATATGCCCAAATTATCACCCTCCTCCAAATTGCAGCTCAGTCAAATCATCTATGTGAGCCCAGGTTCAATTTATATTTTATGGCCAAATTGGCACGTTGCAAAGCAAGTGTTATATAGACCCCTCCTATTACCGTCAAACTTTTCGGGCACTCTTCCATACCCAAATCATTGCCACATGATAATATTCAGCTCAATTTTCCTTGTAAATCTTTCTCGGGAAATTTCCAAAGTTTCTACCTCAAGAGAAGCTTTGTGAAGTAAGTACTAGCTAGGCTTACCCAAATGATCTGAAAATTTACCAGCGCATGACCATACCTAAGTAACTTACCTACACCAATTTTGAGCTCATTTCATTCATCCAATCTCTCTCACTAGTTTTCCCAAGTTTTTGTCCATAGAAAAGCATTGTGAAGGAAGTACCACTTTGGCATGTCCAAATAGTATCCATTTTCTACAGTGCTTTCCTATGCCCAAATAACCATCCTCCACCAAATGCCAGCTCAATCCATTTATTATTTTGAGCCGAGCTTCAACATTCGTAGTCATGTCCAGTGTGGTAGTTTGCAAAGCAAGTACCACCTAGGTCCTCCTTTTGAGCTGAAAATTTGTGAAGACGGTCTCCTTAGTAACTGATCATCCTCAGCCAAAATTCACGCCCATTAGCCATGTACATTTCTCGTACCGCTAATCAAACACTTGGCTGCTAATTCATGTTTGAGCATCGATCGGTCTCCTCGTGAGAATCTTATGTTGTAATTTTCTTCCTAGCACCTACCTGGGGAGTGCCCAACCCACTAGACATGCCTAGGCCGCCCAGAACACATGGCAACACCACGGTCACGAGGTGACCACGCGGCGGGCATGCGAGTTTACGCGCTCTAGACTTGGGGCCCTCGGCCACCACCCTAACCTCGACGTATCACCACCAAACCATGTATTTATGATTAAATAGGTACTTATGTAACTAGAAATAATTTTTGGGAAAAATAAATAGCAAACTATGAGGTAGCTGCAGTTCAAATTTGACCCGCTTCCAGCTGAATCGGCGGAAATTTGTCTTTTTCACGAGAGGTGGATAAAAACATTTTACACCCAATCATCTTGTCAATTGTACATTAAATATGTCCTAGTATTTTATAAAAATGATTTGGTTAAATTTTGCAACAATTATTTGGTAGGTCCTTCACAAAAAAAACCCTCCTTTTGGGCACTTAAAAATGGAAAATGGTTTTTTCGTCCAAAGAAAATGAAAACTTACTTAGGCAACATTGTTTGCCATTCCAATATGCACCCTTGTGCACAATATGAGATCATTTGAACAAACTATGCCATGGATGTGGCCATAAGATTGATCATTTGGCTTGAAAGCCATTGATCTCCACACATGATAGCTCGTTTCTGAGAACACTTTTTTTATAATAATTACCGTATTACAAGTTTGTTATTTTTCCTAGGAACTTGGCCACATATGATGACACAATGCGAAGGTTTCCCAATTTTTTGATTTTTTTGAATTTTTTATGCCCGTTTCAAAATACGGTCAAAACGGCGGGAATGACCGTTCCTAGCTAGTGGTTGAATCTTGAATTTTTTTGGTGTTTCTCTAATTAAATAGATACTAATGTACCTAGAAATGATTTTTGGAAAAAATAAATAGCAAACTATGAGGCACCGATCGAGAGATATGAAGTCTCCGATAAGTTCTTCAGCTGTAAGATGGAGGAAAATAGTTCTGTCAGCGAGCACATACTCACTATGTCTGGGTTACATAACCGCTTGTCTCAGCTGGGAGTTAATCTCCCGGATGATGCGGTCATTGACAGAATCCTCCAGTCGCTTCCACCAAGCTACAAGAGCTTTGTGATGAACTTCAACATGCAGGGGATGCAAAAGACCATTCCTGAGTTGTTCTCTATGCTGAAATCAGCGGAGGTAGAAGTCAAGAAGGAACATCAAGTGTTGATGGTCAATAAAACCACTAAGTTCAAGAAAGGTAAGGGTAAAAAGAACTTCAAGAAGGACGGCAAGGAGGCCGCCGCGCCCGGCAAGCAAGCTGCCGGGAAGAAGCTAAAGAATGGACCCAAGCCTGAGACGGAGTGTTTTTATTGCAAAGGGAAGGGTCACTGGAAACGGAACTGCCCCAAATACTTAGCGGACAAGAAGGCCGGCAACGCCAAAGGTATATTTGATATACATGTAATTGATGTGTACCTTACCAGTACTCGTAGTGACTCCTGGGTATTTGATACCGGTGCCGTTGCTCACATTTGTAACTCACAGCAGGAGCTGCGGAATAAACGGAGACTGGCGAAGGACGAGGTGACAATGCGCGTCGGGAATGGTTCCAAGGTCGATGTGATCGCCGTCGGCACGCTGCCTCTACATTTACCTACGGGATTAGTTTTAAACCTCAATAACTGTTATTTAGTGCCAGCTTTGAGCATGAACATTGTATCGGGATCTCGTTTAATTTGAGATGGCTACTCATTTAAATCTGAGAATAATGGTTGTTCCATTTATATTAGAGATATGTTTTATGGTCATGCTCCTATGGTGAATGGTTTATTCTTAATGAATCTCGGGCGTATTGCTACACATGTTCATAATGTGAGTACCAAAAGATGTAAAGTTGATAATGATAGTACCACATATTTGTGGCACTGCCGCCTTGGTCACATAGGTGTCAAACGCATGAAGAAGCTCCATACAGATGGACTTTTGGAGTCTCTTGATTATGAATCATTTGACACGTGCGAACCATGCCTTATGGGTAAAATGACCAAGACTCCGTTCTCAGGAACAATGGAGCGAGCAACCAACTTATTGGAAATCATACATACTGATGTGTGCGGTCCAATGAGTGTTGAGGCTTGCGGTGGCTATCGTTATGTTCTCACCCTCACTGATGACTTGAGTAGATATGGGTATGTCTACTTAATGAAACACAAGTCTGAAACCTTTGAAAAATTGAAGGAATTTCAGAGTGAGGTAGAGAATCAACGTGACAGAAAAATCAAGTTTCTACGATCAGATCGTGGAGGAGAATACTTGAGTCATGAATTTGGCACACACTTAAGAAAATGCGGAATAGTTTCACAACTCACGCCGCCTGGAACACCTCAGCGTAATGGTTTGTCCGAACGTCGTAATCGCACTCTATTGGATATGGTGCGGTCTATGATGTCTCTTACCGATTTACCGCTATCTTTTTGGGCTATGCTTTAGAGACTGCTGCATTCACTTTAAATAGGGCTCCGTCGAAATCCGTTGAGACGACACCGTATGAATTATGGTTTGGGAAGAAACCTAAGCTGTCGTTTCTAAAAGTTTGGGGATGCGATGCTTATGTCAAGAAACTTCAACCTAAGAAGCTCGAACCCAAGTCGGAAAAATGCGTCTTCATAGGATACCCTAAAGAAACTATTGGGTATACCTTCTACCTAAGATCCGAAGGCAAGATCTTTGTTGCCAAGAACGGAATCTTTCTGGAGAAAGAGTTTCTCTCGAAAGAAGTAAGTGGGAGGAAAGTAGAGCTTGATGAAGTATTACCTCTTGAACCGGTAAATGGCTCAACTCAAGAAAATGTTCCTGAGGTGCCTGCACCGACTAGAGAGGAAGTTAATGATAATGATCAAGATACTTCTGATCAAGCTCCTACCGAAATTCGAAGGTCCACAAGGACACGTTCCGCACCAGAGTGGTACGGCAACCCTGTCTTGGAAATCATGTTGTTAGACAACGGTGAACCTTCGAACTATGAAGAAGCAATGGCGGGCCCGGATTCCGAAAAATGGCTAGAAGCCATGAAATCCGAGATAGGATCCATGTATGAAAACGAAGTATGGACTTTGACTGACTTGCCCGTTGAACGGCGAGCCATAGAGAATAAATGTATCTTTAAGAAGAAGATAGACGCGGATGGTAATGTGACCATCTATAAAGCTCGGCTTATCGCTAAGGGTTATCGACAAGTTCAAGGGGTTGACTACGATGAGACTTTCTCACCGGTAGCGAAGCTAAAGTCCGTCCGAATCATGTTAGCAATTGCCGCATTCTACGATTATGAAATATGGCAAATGGACGTCAAAACGGCATTCCTTAATGGTTTCCTTAAGGAAGAATTGTATATGATGCAGCCGGAAGGTTTTGTCGATCCTAAGAATGCTAACAAAGTATGCAAGCTCCAACGCTCGATTTATGGGCTGGTGCAAGCATCTCGGAGTTGGAACATTCGCTTTGATGAGATGATCAAAGCGTTTGGGTTTACGACTTATGGAGAAGCCTGCGTTTACAAGAAAGTGAGTGGGAGCTCTGTAGCATTTCTCATATTATATGTAGATGACATACTTTTGATGGGAAATGATATAGAACTCTTGGACAGCATCAAGGCCTACTTGAATAAGAGTTTTTCAATGAAGGACCTTGGAGAAGCTGCTTATATATTAGGCATCAAAATCTATAGAGATAGATCGAGACGCCTCATAGGTCTTTCACAAAGCACATACCTTGATAAGATATTGAAGAAGTTCAATATGGATCAATCTAAGAAGGGGTTCTTGCCTGTGTTACAAGGTATGAAATTGAGCTCAGCTCAATGTCCGACCACGGCAGAAGATATAGAAGAGATGAGCGTCATCCCCTATGCATCAGCCATAGGTTCTATTATGTATGCCATGCTGTGTACCAGACCTGATGTAAACCTTGCCGTAAGTTTGGTAGGAAGGTACCAAAGTAATCCCGGCAAGGAACACTGGACAGCGGTCAAGAATATCCTGAAGTACCTGAAAAGGACTAAGGAAATGTTTCTCGTTTATGGAGGTGACGAAGAGCTCGTCGTAAAGGGTTACGTCGACGCTAGCTTCGACACAGATCTGGATGACTCTAAGTCACAAACCGGATACGTGTATATTTTGAATGGTGGGGCAGTAAGCTGGTGCAGTTGCAAGCAAAGCGTCGTGGCGGGATCTACATGTGAAGCGGAGTACATGGCAGCCTCGGAGGCAGCACATGAAGCAATATGGGTGAAGGAGTTCATCACCGACCTAGGAGTCATACCCAATGCGTTCGGGGCCAATCAAACTCTTCTGTGACAACACTGGAGCTATTGCACTTGCCAAGGAGCCCAGGTTTCACAAGAAGACAAGGCACATCAAGCGTCGCTTCAACTCCATTCGTGAAAATGTTCAAGATGGAGACATAGGATATTTGTAAAGTGCACACGGACCTGAATGTAGCAGATCCGTTGACTAAACCTCTCCCTAGAGCAAAACATGATCAACACCAGAATTCCATGGGTGTTCGATTCATCACAATGTAACTAGATTATTGACTCTAGTGCAAGTGGGAGACTGTTGGAAATATGCCCTAGAGGCAATAATAAAAGCATTATTATTATATTTCCTTGTTCATGATAATTGTCTTTATTCATGCTATAATTGTGTTATCCAGAAATCGTAATACATGTGTGAATAACAGACACCAACATGTCCCTAGTAAGCCTCTAGTTGACTAGCTCGTTGATCAACAGATAGTCATGGTTTCCTGACTATGGACATTGGATGTCATTGATAACGAGATCACATCATTAGGAGAATGTGGTGATGGACAAGACCCAATCCTAAACATAGCACAAGATCGTATAGTTCGTTTGCTAGAGTTTTCCAATGCCAAAGTATCTTTTCCTTAGACCATGAGATCGTGTAACTCCCGGATACCGTAGGAGTGCTTTGGGTATACCAAACGTCACAACGTAACTGGGTGACTATAAAGGTAGACTACGGGTATCTCCGAAAGTGTCTGTTGGGTGACATGGATCAAGACTGGGATTTGTCACTCCGTATGACGGAGAGGTATCACTGGGCCCACTCAGTAATGCATCATCATATTGAGCTCAAAGTGACCAAGTGTCTGGTCACGGGATCATGCATTACGGTACGAGTAAAGTGACTTGCCGGTAACGAGATTGAACGAGGTATTGGGATACCGACGATCGAATCTCAGGCAAGTAACATATCGATTGACAAAGGGAATTGCATACGGGGTTGATTGAATCCTCGACATCATGGTTCATCCGATGAGATCATCGTGGAGCATGTGGGAGCCAACATGGGTATCCAGATCCTGCTGTTGGTTATTGACCGGAGAGTCGTCTCGGTCATGTCTGCTTGTCTCCCGAACCCGTAGGGTCTAAACACTTAAGGTTCGGTGACGCTAGGGTTGTGGAGATATGTATATGCAGTAACCCGAATGTTCTTCGGAGTCCCGGATGAGATCCCGGACGTCACGAGGAGTTCCGGAATGGTCCGGAGGTAAAGAATTATATATAGGAAATGCTGTTTCGGCCATCGGGACAAGTTTCGGGGTTATCGGTATTGTACCGGGACCACCGGAGGGGTCCCGGGGGCCCACCGGGTGGGGCCACCTGTCCCGGGGGGCCACATGGGCTGTAGGGGGTGCGCCTTGGCCTACATGGGCCAAGGGCACCAGCCCCACTAGGCCCATGCGCCTAGGGTTTCCATGGGGGAGGAGTCCAAGTGGTGGAAGGCACCTTTAGGTGCCTTGGGAGGAGGGAATCCTCCCCTTGGCCGCCGCACCTAGGAGATTAGATCTCCTAGGCTGCGCACCACCCCCCTTGGCCCTCCTATATATAGTGGGGAGAGGAGGGACTTGACACACCAGCCCCTGGCGCCTCCCTCTCTCCCCGTTACGTCTTTCTCGTGTAGTATAGGCGAAGCCCTGCTACTGTGACGCCCTGCATCCACCACCACACCGTCGTGCTGCTGGATCTTCATCAACCTCTCCTTCCCCCTTGCTGGATCAAGAAGGAGGAGACGTCTCCCGTCCCGTACGTGTGTTGAACGCGGAGGTGCCGTCCGTTCGGCGCTTGGTCATCGGTGATTTGGATCACGTCGTGTTCGACTACATCATCACCGTTCTTTTGAACGCTTCTGTGCGCAATCTACAAAGGTATGTAGATGCATCCAATGGCTCGTTGCTAGATGAACTCCTAGATGGATCTTGGTGAAACGAGTAGGAATTTTTTTTTTCTGCAACGTTCCCCAACAATCGCCGGATCTGAGCTTCTTCCCCGTCGGCCGCCGCGCGCCTTCCCCCATCGATCCGCATCGCCCTCGCTGCTCCAACGTCTCCGGCCTTCCCGAGCTCGTCATCCGCACCGCGGTGAGCCCCTCAGCCGATCCCCCTATTTGGCATATCAATCGATCAACATGTGGAATTTTGGGCTCTGATTATTCTGAGAGAGGGATGGTACCATCTCCAAAATACATTTGCTTTCCATTGATTTGAACACCTGTTATGTGCCGTGATCTTAGTGCGTATCCACCATTTTTTCTTCAAATTTCTATTCTTCTACTTACAAACTACTAAATCTATGAAGTGACCTAAAATGTCTTGCATTTGATTACATAGGGAGTAGCAGACAAGTGGATATGCCAGTTTGATAATTAGTACTTGACCATAATATTTAGGTGGTTATATGCAGCTTTGTTTTCTGACTTGTTTCTCTTAGCAAGTAATCATTTGTAATGATGTACCAAGTTGGCTCATTCAATTTTTTTACATTTCATATTAACCCAGATGGACATGGATCAACAGAGATAATATTATTACAGCATGTTGAGGCAGAGAACTACATCTGTTATAGTTCTTCTCTTGGCTCTTTGGTTTAGAAACAGAGATGTAGTGTTTTATTTTGATGAATTTATGTAACTTATTTTATCCTTGTAAGATTCTTCGACTTATCTCAGGTTCATAATTGTTTTAGTAGTTACGCTTCAAGTGTTGCCGAAGATGGATGTTTGTATGCTGATCTAGATTGCTTCCAGTGCACTTGTTTAATCATTTCAAATGGTTTATGTTGGTGACCTATCTGTAGGTCATGGGGAAGCAAAAGCTCAGTGTCAAGACTGAGGAGGACTCCAATCCTCGTGACTAGATGGTGGCAATGGTGGATCTGCAACTGCTCACTGACTTTCCACATGATTAGATGGATCTGCAACTGCTCAACTGTTCAGTACTATGATATATCTTTTATTTCTAGTTCTTATAATCATTATAGGGCAGTAAATTGGCTGTATGGGCACTTCTTTGTTGTTAGCTGTTAGCCAAGAGATCAACTGTCCTGGTTGAAGTCATAGCCCAGAGGATTTTAGCTGTTAGCTGTTAGCCAAGAGATCAACTGTCCCTCTTCCATGCTTCTGCTCTGCTATTCCAATTTTTGCCTTTTGTGTTCCCTCTTTTACTAGTACAGTAGTTTATTAGTACATGTATATATGGTAGCCGAAGTCCACTCTTTGATACTGATGTACTGAGCAGTAGCAGTAGTAGTTCAATTTACATGTATATATGTTGGTCTGCTAGTCTGAAACAAACAGAAATTGAGTTGCATGTCCAACACAACCAACAAAAAGAAACACTAGCAGCACTACTGCCTATGCTTGATTTCTGCAGTAAACAGAACTTAAAATTTGCGTGCTCTCTATTTTTTGTTCATTTTCTCATATGATCTGATGCGTGCTCTCTTGCTTGGTGTGTGTGCAGTTTGGTACCATCCCGTGGGGAGGGCCAGGGACAAGCTGCTCCGGTCCGGCAAGGATGCGCACCATCTGTTGTTGCCAAGGCGATCTCTCTCTCTCTACATATCCTGTTATGCATTCAGAAGATACATTCTATAGTAAAGTATGGTTTTGTTGATTAAACTACTGCTGTGTTCACTTCAATGAGAAAAAGTGTAGTTAATTCAGGTTGTGAACATTTCTTAGGAGTTATGTTAAGACACATACATCATAGCACTTTGTTGAAACCAATTGGAAAACAATGGAATAGCCTAACAGGTCATGTTGGCAGTTTTTTAACATATAACAATACTTAGGGATATATGTAATTGTTTTGATTCTGCTTGCAGCACCCACCCAAGTCCTTTATTTTTGGGGTACGGTCCGTCACATATGGTTCTGGACTATCCTGTTTTGTGTACTATTCGTTGTCTTGATCATTGTTTTAGTTAAATTCAGTCCAAATTCAGTCCAGGAGTACTCCAAATTTAGTCCAAACACAGTCCAGATATTGTTTTGGTTTCCTTGTACTCCAAATTCGTTCCAAACACAGTCCAGGAGTATAAACAAGTTTACAGATTCAGTCCAATTTCACTTGTGCAGGAAATTCACCTGTGCGGCGGCGGCGGGGAAGGAGCAGCACCGGCGGCCCTGACAGAGGAAGCCATGTTGCCGTTTTGTTTGTTCCCAGCCTTCACTATGGTTGTCCAGCGAGTCCGGCATGTCGTCATTTTCTTGTAAAGCAGTATTGTATCACACTTGTAGAGCTCGTTACACATGTAGATCTTGTAAAGTACTGTATTACACATGGTCATATGTATTGGCAACGTGGTCTGGTTGCTCTTATTTGAAGTATCATGTGTGCTTTTTTCTGGCAAGTTAAATACTAGTTGAAATATGAAGAATATGAGCTTGATAGATGGGACTCACTTACCAGACCCAAACCTGACAACTGGGACCCATCTGACTGGTGGACCCATTTAATAAAAAAGGAAATTAAAATTATTTAGACGAAAAGGCCAAGGCCCAATAATAAAAAAGGCTGCAATGTTGGGCCAGGCCCATGAAGTCGACCAAAAATTGATAGAAAAAATATAGAAAGGCTAAATTAATGGGCTAGGCCCATGTAGAAAACTGAATTGGACCGGGCTGAATCTTGTGCCACATCAGCTTGCCACGCTGGATGCCTACGTGGACTGGGGAGGTTGCTAGTGACCAAAACAAAACAATAGGCTTATTTTGGTCATAAACATTTGCGACCATTCCAGAAGAAAGGGCGCTATAGTCAGTTTACGACGGCCAGCTTTTGACCTTATGTTTTTTGTCACAAAAAGGTCACAAATGGAAATTTGTGACCATTCAGTGACCAATAGTGGTGGTCACAAGTTGACATATTTCTTGTAGTGTGTGGATCCTAAATATAAACTGGTGAAACAGTTCCTCCGCCGGTTTAACGAAGAAAGACGCAAGGCGATTGGAGAAGAGGTAGCCAGGCTCTTAGCAGCTGGCTTTATTGTTGAAGTTTTTCACCTGAGTGGCTTGCCAATCCGGTACTGGTCCTCAAGAAAAACGGCACCTGGCGCATGTGTGTGGATTACAAATATCTTAATAAAGCTTGTCCAGCAGATCCTTTCGCCCTCCCCCGTATTGATCAAATTATTGATGCTACGGCGGGTTGTGAGCGTTTAAGTTTTTTGGATGCATATTCTGGCTATCATCAGATCAAAATGGCAGTTAAGGACCAGGAGAAGACGACATTTATAACTCCCTTTGGAGCCTTCTGCTATGTGTCTATGCCCTTCGGGCTCAAGAGTGCCCAGGCAACTTATCAACGGTGTGTACAAAATTGTCTTCACAAGCAGATTGGCCGTAATGTACATGCTTACGTGGATGATATTGTGGTTAAGTCTAGGGAGAAGGAGACTTTGATTGCTGATTTGAAGGAAATTTTTGATAACCTGAGGACATACAAGATGATGCTTAATCCGGACAAGTGTGTTTTTGGTGTACCGGCGGGCAAGCTATTGGGTTTTCTGGTGTCCAACAGGGGAATTGAGGCTAATCCGGAGAAGATCACGGCCATCACCTCCCTGGCTAAACCAAAGTGTATCAATGATGTTCAACGACTGGCCGGCCGGATTGCAGCATTAAGCCGGTTTATCAGTCGTCTTGGTGAGAAGGCAATCCCTTTGTATCAGATGTTGAAAAAGACGGATTAGTTTGTCTGGAGTTCTGCTGCTGATGAAGCGTTTGAGGACTTAAAGCGGCAATTGGCCAATCCACCGGTGCTCGCCGCTCCCATTGACAAGGAGCCGTTGCTGCTATATGTTGCTGCCAATGTTCGGGCGGTCAGCGTGGCTATTGTGGTGGAACGAAAGGAGGCAGGTAAGGAGCATCTAGTTCAACGTCCGATCTATTATATCAGCGAGGTACTAATCGAGTCCAAGCAAAGATATCCGCATTGGCAGAAGTTGGTGTATGGAGTTTTTATGGCAAGCCGGAAGCTTAAACAATACTTCCAAGGGCACCCGATTACGGTGGTCAGTTTTGCTCCTTTGGGAGATATCATCCAGAACCGGGAAGCAACTGGCCGGATTGCAAAGTGGGCTATAGAGCTGGGGCCGTACGGTTTGAAGTATGTGCCTCGGACAGCGGTTAATTCCCAAGCACTTGTTGATTTCATCAATGATTGGACGAAAATGCAAGCACCTGAAGAAAAGCCGGATCACACGTATTGGACCATCCATTTTGACGGATCCAGGCAGTTGGAAGGCTCGGGGCTGGAGTCGTATTAACTTCCCCACGAGGTGATAAGTTTTTTTATGTTCTCCGCTTAATGTTCCCTTGTACTAACAATGTAGCTGAGTATGAAGCCTTGCTCCATGGTCTCCGGATGGCTAAGGAGATGAATCTAAGTCGAGTTAAGTGCTTCGGTGACTCGGACCTTGTGGCTCAGCAAGTGTCTGGCACTTGGGACTCCAAGGACCCACTTATGGCAGCATATCGTCGTGAGGTGGATACTATTGCAGGTTATTTCGAAGGCTATCAGGTGGACCACGTGGACCGATGGAAAAATGAAGTGGCGGACGCTTTAAGCCGGCTGGGCTCTCAGCGCAAACCGGTCCCGCCCAATGTTTTTCTGGATGTGCTGCACAACCCGTCGGTCAAGATCCCTGGTGAAGAGGATTTGGCTATTCCTAATCCAGAGGCTCAATTGGTGGCATCTCTTCATGTTATTCCGGATTGGACGCTTCCTTACCTGGCATACAAGAACCGGGGCGAGTTGCCAGAGGATGAGATTCTGGCTCGGCAGATAATCCGGCGATCCAAGTCCATGGCTATTATCAACGGTGATATACATCATTGCAGTGTGTCAGGAGCTTTTCAACGCTGCGTGTCTCCTGAAGAAGGCCGTGAAATTTTGCGTGAGATCCACGAAGGAGATTGTGGTCACCACGCCGGTTCAAAGTCTCTGGTGGCTAAAGCGTTTCGCCATGGCTTCTATTGGTTAACTGCTCATGCTGATGCGGAGGATCTGGTCAGACGATGTGATGGTTGCCAAAGGTTTTCAAGACGTGCTCATGTACTGGCTCAAGAATTGAGAATGATTCCAATTACTTTGCCGTTTGCGACTTGGGGGCTGGATATGGTTGGGCCTTTCAAAAGGTCCAAAGATAAGAAGACCCACCTCCTGGTGGCGGTTGACAAGTTTACAAAGTGGGTGGAGGCAGAACCTATTAGCAAGTGTGATGCGGCCACGGCGGTTCAGTTCATCAAAAAGGTGATTTTCCGGTTTGGCTTTCCGCACAGTATTATCACAGATAATGGTACCAATTTGTCCAAAGGTGCTATGAAAGAGTTCTGCGAACGGGAGCACATCCGGCTCGATGTTTCATCAGTGGCGCATCCACAGTCCAATGGTCAAGCAGAAAGAGCTAATCAAGAGATCTTGAGAGGCATCAAGCCCCGGCTCATGGTTCCTTTGCAGAGAACATCGGGTTCTTGGGTAGAAGAATTACCATCTGTGTTATGGAGCATCAACACAACACCTAACAGATCAACAGGATACACACCGTTCTTCAGGGTTTATGGAGCGGAGGCGGTTCTCCCCAGTGATATCCGTCATGATTCACCTCGGGTGACGGCTTATATTGAAGCGGACAACGAGACAACACGGCAAGATGCTTTGGACCGGTTGGATGAAGAGCGTGACACCGCAGCCGCCCGATCGGCGATTTACCAGCAGGATATTCGTCGTTATGATAGTTGCCGAGTCAGAACCAGAACCTTTCAGGAAGGAGATTTGGTGCTTCGGCTCATCCAAGATCAGACTGATATGCATAAGCTATCCCCACCTTGGGAGGGGCCTTTCGTGGTCAGCAAGAATCTGCACAACGGGTCGTACTATCTGATCGATATTCGAGAGCATAAAGACTCACGCACATCAGAGGAAGAGACCAACAGGCCGTGGAACATAGCTCATCTTCGGCCTTACTATACCTAAGCCATTGGCTATACTTATGTACATATTACGACAATGTATATATTATGATTAAATATAATAAACCGGAGCCTCAGCTAAAGCGGGGTATCTGTTCTTTTACATCATGTGAGGTTACACGGAGTTGCTCTAAAGCGGCCTTCGGTTTACCCCTTAAGTTAGCTTTACAAAAGCATCATATCACTTGGAGGATTGGTCGTGTCCGAACCAATACCATACCTCTTGATAGGCGAGAGCCACCAGATCACTTGGGGACTTGGTCACGTCTGAACCAGTCATGCCTCTTGGTCGGCCTAAGGCCACATAATCACTTGGGGGCTTGGTCGAACCCGAACCATGACCATGCCACTTGATCGGCATAAATGCCACGGTTTCATTTGGGGACCTGGCTGACTAGAACCATAGTTACACCTAACGGGAGCTTGGTCGGCCATGGTAACACCATCTGATTAGTTCAAATAAACCTTTTTTTGCAAACGGTTTTATCTTTGCACTTTTCTTTGAAGGGTTTTTTTGCTTTTTATAACGTTTTTTAAACCGACAAAGTTTTTTAACCAATCAATTGACGGAACACAGTTCACGTCAATCCGGAGACTATTTGCCCGGTTTGATCCTTGTTGTTAACATCCTCTTATGGAGTAACACGGTGTTCATTATAACCCAGCACGGTTTACCTGGTAAACCAGCGTCATATATATACAGGAGTTGTTATCTCCTCCAATAGTGTGGGTTTGCAAAACTCCGCTTCAAGATTGGCCAAGCCAGCTTCATGCTCAACGGTGGCAGGTATTATGTATCGCAAAAATTTGGTCATATACTTAAGAATTTTTTGGATGTTTTGACTTCATATATGCAGACATCATATTCCATTAGACGGTACAACCGCGGTGGCACTTGAAGAGTTTTTTTATTGCAGAAAGCGCTTTGGAAAGTTCATCACCATAGGAAAAACAAATTATGCACGAAGGCATATTGACATCAAAAGTATCAGCTAGTCTATTACAAGGCAACACGGTGCCCATGATAATATCATTGTTTTTCTCAAAGGAGAGGCAGTTTCAAAACCGGCTTCCGGTTCAAGCCTGGTTACCAGCCCGGCCTGATGGTTGTGGGTCATCCTGCGCCGCTTCAGCCTCCGTTTCTCTACCTAGTGGCTGGAAATCAATAGTTGTCCAGTCGATTCCCATTAATGCTTGAAAAACAGCTTCATCGTGGATCAGCAATGACGGGTCAATATCGGGAGCGTAAGTGTGCTTACGGATTGGAGGGATAAGATTTTCCGACTCATGAATTGGGGCAGCTATTCGCTTGTTCTGATTATCATATTGAGCTTGATAACGAGACAAGTCTGCTTCTTCAACCAGTTGACAAGCTAGCGGACGCACCTCCCGGTTTATGGCTCGCTGATCCACTTCACTGAATTCTGACCCATCTTCTTTCAAGCTGGGATAGCCCTGAGCCGCTTCAATAGGATCAAAATCCGGCACCCAGGCTTTTGCCCGCATTAAGGCATTGATCGCGCCGGTTCGAGCAGCAGATTTCTTCAGCTCTTCAACCCGGGCGGGAAGCAACGACAGCTTCATCAGGGTATCTTGAATCAAAGTGGGCGCCAGTTTGTTGTGAGATGCGGTACAGATGATCCGCTGCGCGCCAGTATACAGCTGTTCGACCAACGTGTAGACGGCTTTCAATTTTTTCCTCACATCTGAACCCAAGTGACCAGTGCGTGTCCCTGAAATATCATAAGGGTTAAACCGGCAGCTCTGTAAGAAGGCTGAGTCAATTCAGAAGTCAAACTGGCTTACCAAAGATGGAAGTAGTCATAGTATGCACGTGCCGCTTTATACTGGTCAATTCATCCGCCACCGGTTTGAGTGCAGCCTCGGCATCCTCTGCTCGCTTGATTAAAGTGGACTTTTCAGTTGCCCAATCCGCCTGCTTCTTCTTGAAGCTCTCCTTAAGCTGCTCCATGGCGCTTAAAGCGCTGGCTAATTCCTCTTTTGCTTTGGAGGTTTCAGCTTGTTGGGTTTTCAGGTTTTCTTGGAGGTTGGCGGTTTGGTTTTCTTTTGTCTTCAGCTCAGCCTGCATGCAGGCAGTTATATGATTCAGAAAAACGGTACAAGGATTGAAGTACCAACCACATAACAAGTTATGCACTTGGCACTTGGGGGCTAATGCATATTCGATCTTCATCTTTCAATTGCTTACAAAGTCCCAAGATCAATACAAGTATTCAACTTGGCACTTGGGGGCTAATGGCTATTTTCTCGTATATATTCTGATGCGGCAATTTCAATTACTTAAAGTACCGGTTTAACTATGCTAAGTTGAACCGGCCCTTGGGGGCTACATCAGCGAATTTCAAAGCATTAAGGTTTACATTAGTAAGTCCCGGTTTGAAAGAAGATTACAAACCGGCCCTTGGGGGCTAGGAGAATCAGCAAGAATTAAAGCATACAAGCAGGAAGGAGCATATGGAAGTTACCTCATATTGGTCTTTCATCATATTAACCAGACCGGCTTCATAGTCGCGACTGGTATACAACCGGTTCAGGTAGCCGGAATGGATATCTTGGGCGTTCAGAGCAGCGTAAGTCGTCAGATCAGCGTTCCACTTGCCTTTGCCAAAGGCAGCAAGTTCTTCCTTGCCAGAATGTTTAGACAAAGCGACAGGATTGCTTGGCTTAGTATGGCCAGTGCCAATAATGACAACCTCATCATCCTGGGTACCGCCGGTTTGCACTGGGGCTGTTGGCTTGTCAGTAGGTTTTGCTGGACCGGTGGAGCTTTCAATCCGGATGGAACCCGTGGGCTGACTGACAGGACCTGAGGCATTAGTAGGTCTCTCTTCAGCAAGAAGATCGTCGTCTTGATGCGGCGGATCGTTGGGTATATCCTCAGGAATAGCCGCTTCAAGATCGGGTGTCTTGCCTGGCTCAAGAACAACATCTCCTTCGGCCGCTTTGTCCAAGCGGGCCTTCTTGCTTGGCCGAGGTTTGGCCCTGAGAATAATGACAAAATCAAATACAGCATATGTTCTAAGGCGATATACTGCAAATATCACAATAAGTATAGCTTACCCAAGCACCGTTTTGAGCGGTGGGAGCTGAGTAGCCGAGGACTCGCCAGAAGATGAGTGGGAAGTAACCTGGTAATCGGAGTCAGACGGATTAAGAGGTTGACGAAAGCATCCCGCTTCAGGACAAGCACTGACAAGCAAATTAGAGACCTTTGAATGGCGTTTCCGAACCGGACTGTTCGGTAAACCGGCGGAGGTAACTACCTGGCCGCTGTGCCGGGTTGTGCGACGGGCTTCGTGTTGTTGGGTCTTCATATGAAATTTAGGATCCAAATAAGCAAGAGGATGAGAAAATTAACTTTCCGGTTTGCCTGACGGATTTTTTGTGAAGGCAAAGTTTCTGAATCGGAAGAGAGAATAATTACCTCTGCAACATCCGCGTGGCTGGCTTCGGCATCATCCTGACAAGTATCATCATCAATAAGACGTATGAAAAATAAACCAAGTGAGTCAAGTTATACCTCAAAGTCCGGATTATCCACATCATCATCAGGGGCCGGATTAGAAGATGCAGTGGTTCTTTTCCTGTGGGCAGTCTTCTTCACAGCTTTAGTCTTTTGCCGAGTTGCTCTCTCCGGTTTGTCTGGTTTTTCTGGTTTCTCCTGCGGCAGTTTCTTGCTCCAAAACGGATCATTGCCCTGATTGCACAGACACTGATATTAAACAATGACCAGATATATCAACAACAGATTCAGCAATGAGAAAAATCAAAGTCTTACAGCTGGCGGTTTGTTGGTGGCACAGAAGGGAAGCAGGCCGGTTCTAGCGCCGACGTGTTCCGGTTCATTCAGCATCTTATTCACAGCCTCTGTGATTTCTTCATCGGAAAGCTGGATTTTGGAATGTCGTAGTGGGTCATCAACACTGTCAGTATACTCGCACATCAAACCGGAGCACCGACTAAGGGGCAGTATGCTCCATGATATCCAACAGCGAGCGAGATCAACCCCTGTTAAACCGTTGGCCATAAAGGCTCTGAGCTTTGACAGTTGAGGAGCATATTTGCTTCTCTCCTGGGCAGTCAATCTTTGAGGAAAAGGGTGTGTATTGCTGAGCCGCTCCGGACGAAAGCCAGGCAAGGGATTCTCACCAGCAGGGGAGGTGTCTTTGCAGTAGAACCATGTGTGATTCCACTCTTTGGGGTGGCTGTGGAGTTTGGCGTGAGGATATGTGACCTCTTTCCTTTTCTGAATCGCCACGCCACCCAACTCCGTATTAGAGCCATCAGTAAACTCAGTACGGCGGTTTAGATGGAAAAGATCTCTGAACAATTCCACTGTGGGCTCCTCTTGAAAGAACACCTCACAGAGCACTTGGAAGTGACACATATTTGTAACAGAGTTGGGGCCAGTGTCTTGTGGATGGAGTTGGAAATTGGCTAAAACATCCCGGTAAAATTTAGAACCGGGCGGCTTAAAGCCCCGGGCTAGGTGATCTACGAAAACAACGACCTCTCCTTCTTGAGGTGTGGGAGGGCATTCTTTGCCAGGAGCCCTCCAATGGATGGTATCTTTGCTGCCTAAAGCGCCAATCAGGACTAGATCGTCAAGTTCAGCCTCTGTGACGCGAGAAGGAACCCAATTGCACTCATATACTTGCTTGGCCATGAGGAAATCTACAAGGTAGAAGATCCCGGTTCAAGAATGCATTGATCAAAGGTACATTGGTATGCGTAATGTTAAACCGGGGACATATCTATCTAAAGCGGAGTTTATGAAGCAACAACATCTGGCGGTTCAACTAGGGGACTAATGATATATACCGGGTTGGTAAATTTTTTCTACAAGGTTAAACCACCTGATCTACGCATGGAGACCGCTGAGATGGCGGATGGATAAGTGTACAGAAACAGATTTCACACGATTTCTTTACAGCATTGGATCTGAAGCAAGTTCGGAAATAAGAAAAATATTCAAACGCTCAAGGCAGAACAACATTGAATCAATGGGCAGAAATATATGTGACATCTATGGTCTAGGGCATGAAACTAAAAGCGGATACTAACAGCTACCGTTATACAGAGAAGAGGTTCGCAGATGCATCCAGGGTTGGTGTATGAACACGAACAGATGATGAACACTGCAAGAACATGAAACCCTAGAACAGATCTGAGTTGAGAAGAGCAGAAGGTTTACCAGAGTTAAGGAAGAAGCGGAAGGTTGCCGCGGCGCTCTGGTGCGTTCAGGTTGATGCAGCGGCCAAGGTACGAGGTCGACGGCGGCGGCGGAGCTCCGAGGTTGGCGACGCGATGAAGACGAAGCAGAAGGGGAAGAAGGCAAAGAGAAAGGAAATGACCCTTCGGTCCTATTTATAAGGCAAACATGAGTCAGGCGCGACAATCAAGGGGCCACGAAACGGAGCTGTCGCCTCGATTTCTGCAGATATATTAAACAAAGAAGCATAATGGATATCTTCGTTATGATAGGTGACGTCACTCCGGTTTACAATAATCAGAAAACATGACATCATGGCGGTCTACCAATTTAAGAGAAGACGTTGAAGATGAAGTTTTTGTTAAAGGATTGACATGAACCTGTTCAAATCAATCTGGGGCCTAATGTTGGGGATATTACTACTGGGCGTAAACCGGCCTATCTGGGCCGGATCAACTTCATCAGTAGCTCCAGAAGTGATAAAGCCCAAGAAGGCAGATGAGGGCCTAGGGCCCGTAGCCGGTTCAAGACTTGTAGCTGTAAACCGGAGTTTGTATATAAACTTGTATTATAAGCTAGGAATAAGGAGAGACCAACCCGGATACGAATATCGACCGGTGTTGGGACTCTGTGAACCGACGGGTGTCACCCGTGTATATAAGGGGACGACCCGGCGACGGTTCAAGGACAACAGACAACAACTCAAGACATAGGCGAAGCTTATTTGCTCCCTAGTCATCGGAACCCCATCAATTCCATCACAACTAGACGTAGGCTTTTACCTTCATTGAAGGGGCCGAACTAGTATAAATTCTCTTGCGTCCCTGTGTCCGCTTTAACCCCTTCAAGCTAACCCGTCGCGATGGCTCCACGACTAAGTCCTTTCTCTAGGACATCTTCCGTGACAAAACCACGACAGTGCTGGTGAAGATGTTGATGGAGATTGACCCCCTCCCGTTGAGAGGATCGATGGTGATGACGATGGTGATGATTTCCCCCTCTCGGAGGGATGTTTCCCCGGCAGAACAGGTCTGCCGGAGCCCTAGATTGGTTCTGCCAAGGTTCCGCCTCGTGGCGGCGGTGTTTCGTCCCGAAAGCTTGCTTATGATTTTTTCTCAGACGAAAGACTTCATATAGCAGAAGATGGGCATCGAAGGCCTGCCAAGGGGCCCACAAGACAGGGGCACGCCTAGGGGGGTAGGGCGCGCCCCCACCCTCATGGCAGGGTGTGGGCCCCCTCTGGTTAATTCTTTCGCCAGTATTTTTAATTTATTCCAAAACATGCTCCCATGAAGTTTCAAGACTTTTGGAGTTATGCAGAATAGGTCTCTAATATTTGCTCCTTTTCCAGCCCAGAATTCCAGCTGCCAACATTCTCCCTCTTCATATAAACCTTGTAAAATAAGAGAGAAAAGGCATAAGTATTGTGACATAGTGTGTAGTAACAGCCCATAATGCAATAAATATCGATATAAAAGCATGATGCAAAATGGACGTATCAATAGTGTTATTGGCAGAGTTCTTCAATCACTGCCACCAAGCTATAAAGGCTTCGTGATGAACTATAATATGCAAGGGATGGAGAAGACTATTACTGAGCTCTTCGCAATGCTCAAAGCCGCAGAGGTAGAAATGAAGAAGGAGAATCATGTGTTGATGGTTAGCAAGACCACCAGTTTCAAGAAAAAGGGCAAAGGAAAGAAGGGGAACTTCAAGAAGAATGGAAAGCAAGTTGCCACTCCCGGGAAGAAGCCCAAGTCTGGACCTAAGCCTGAAATTGAGTGCTTCTACTTCAAAGGGATTGGTCACTGGAAGCGGAACGACCCCAACTATTTGGCGGATAAGAAGGACAGTAAAGTGAACAAAGGTATATTTGATATACATGTTATTGATGTGTACCTTAGTAATGCTTGTAGTAGTGCCTGGGTATTTGATACCGGTTCGGTTGCTCATATTTGTAACTCGAAATAGGGACTACGGGTTAAATGAAGATTGGCTAAGGACGAGGTGATGATGCACGTCGGGAATGGTTCCAAGGTCGATGTGATCGCCATCTACACGCTACCTCTACATCTACCTTCAGGATCAGTTTTAGACCTAAATAATTCTTATTTGGTGCCAGCGTTGAGCATGAACATTATATTGGATCTTGTTTAAATGCGAGACGGTTATTCATTTAAATTAGAGAATAATGGTTGTTCTATTTATATGAGTAATATCTTTTATGGTCATGCACCCTTGAAGAGTGGTCTATTTTTGTTGAATCTCGATCATGGTGATACACATATTCATAATATTGATGCCAAAAGATGCAAAGTTGATAATAATAGTGCAACATATTTGTGGCACTGCCGTTTAGGTCATATTGATGTAAAGCGCATGAAGAAACTCCATGCAGATGGACTTTTGGAATCACTTGATTATGAATCATTTGATGCTTGCGAACCATGCTTCATGGGCAAGATGACTAAAACTCCATTCTCCGGAACAATGGAGCGAGCTACTGACTTATTGGAAATAATACATACCGATGTGTGCGGTCCAATGAGTGTTGAGGCTCGTGGTGGGTATCATTATTTTTCTGACCTTCATAGATGATTTGAGCAGATATGGATATATCTACTTAATGAAACACAAGTCTGAAACATTTGAAAAGTTCATAGAATTTCAGAGTGAAGTGGAGAATCATCGTAACAAGAAAATAAAGTTTCTACAATCTGATCGCGGAGGCGAATATTTTAGTTACGAGTTTGGCCTTCATTTAAAACAATGTGGAATAGTTTCACAACTCACACCATCTGGAACACCACAACGTAATGGTGTGCCTGAATGTCATAACCGTACTTTATTAGATATGGTGCGATCTATGATGTCTCTTACCGATTTACCACAATCGTTTTGGGGTTATGCATTAGAGACAACTACATTCACTTTAAATAGGGCACCGTCTAAATCCGTTGAGTTGACACCGTATGAATTGTGGGTTGGCAAGAAACCTAAGCTGTCGTTTCTTAAATTTTGGGTTTGCGATGCTTATGTGAAAAAGCTTCAACCTGATAAGCTTGAACCCAAATCGGAGAAGTGCATCTTCATAGGATACCCAAAAGAAATTGTTGGGTACACCTTCCATCACAGATCTGAAGGAAAGATCTTTGTTGCTAAGAATGGACCCTTTCTAGGGAAGGAGTTTCTCTCAAAAGAAGTGAGTGGGAGAAAAGTAGAACTTGATGAGGTAATTGTACCTTCACTCAATTTGGAAAGTAGCTCATCAGAGAAATCCGTTCTTGTGATGCCTACACCAACTAGAGAGGAAGCTAATGATGATGATCATGAAACTTCAGATCAAGTTACTACTGGACCTCTTAGGTCGAACAGAGCATGTTCCGCACCAGAGTGGTACAATAATCCTATTCTGGAAGTCATGTTACTAGACCATGACGAACCTACAAACTATGAAGAAGCTATGATGACGCTAGATTCTGATAAATGGCTTGAGTCCATGAAATCTGAGATAGGATCCATGTATGAGAATAAATTGTGGACTTTGGTGGACTTTCCCGATGATCGGCGAGCCATAGAGAATAAATGGATCTTCGAGAAGAAGACTGACGCTGATGGTAATGTTACTATCTACAAAGCTTGACTTGTCGCGAAAGGTTTTCGACAAGTTCAAGGAGTTGACTACGATGAGACATTCTCACCCGTAGCGATGCTTAAGTCTGTCCCAATCATGTTAGCAATTGCCACATTTTATGATTATGAAATCTGCCAAATGGATGTCAAAACTGCATTCCTTAATGGATTTCTTAAAGAAGAGTTGTATATGATGCAACCAGAAGGTTTTGTCGATCCTAAAGGTGCTAACAAAGTGTGCAAGCTCCAGTGATCCATTTATGGACTGGTGCAAGCATCTCGGAGTTGGAATATATGCTTCGATAAGGTGATCAAAGCATATGGTTTTATACAGACTTTTGGAGAAGCATGTATTTATAAGAAAGTGAGTGGGAGCTCTGTAGCACTTCTAATATTATATGTGGATGACATATTGTTGAGTGGAAATGATATAGAATTTCTAGATAGCATAAAAGGATACTTGAATAAAAGTTTTTCAATGGAAGGCCTTGATGAAGCAGCTTATATATTGGGCATCAAGATCTATAGAGATAGATCAATACGCTTAATTGGACTTTCACAAAGCACATACCTTGATAAAGTTTTAAAGAAGTTTAAAATGGACCAGTCAAAGAAAGGGTTCTTGCCTGTGTTACAAGGTGTGAAGTTGATTCAGACTCAATGCCCGACCACTGCAGAAGATAGAGAGAAAATGAAAGTCATTCCCTATGCCTCAGCCATAGGTTCTATCATGTATGCTATGCTGTGTACCAGACCTGATGTGTGCATTGCTATAAGTCTAGCAAGGAGGTACCAAAGTAATCCAGGAGTGGATCACTGGACAACGGTCAATGATACGTCTCCAACGTATCTATAATTTTTGATTGTTCCATGCTATTATATTACATGTTTTGGATGTTTAATGGGCTTTAATATGAAATTTTATATAATTTTTGGGACTAACCTATTAATCGGAGGTTAGTGCCAGTTTCTTTTTTTTGCCTATTTTAGGGTTTCGCAGAAAAGGAATATCAAATGGAATGAAACCTTCGCGAGGATCTTTCTTGGAACAAACGCAATCCAAGAGACTTGGAGTGGAAGTCAGAGACACAACAACGTGGACACGAGGTAGGAGGGCGCGCCCCCACCCTCATGGGCCCCTCGTAGCTCCACCGACGTACTTCTTTCGCCTATATATACTCTTATACCCTAAAACATCCAGGGGAGCCACGAAACCACTTTTCCACCGCCGCAAGCTTCTGTACCCATGAGATCCCATCTGGGGACCTTTTTTTGCGATCTGCCGGAGGGCGAAGCGATCACGGAGGGCCTCTACATCAACACCGTAGCCTCTTCGATGATGTGTGAGTAGTTTACCACAGATCTTCGGGTCCATAGTTATTAGCTAGATGGATTCTTCTCTCTCTTTGATCTTCAATACAAAGTTCTCCATGATGTTCTTGGAGATCTATTCGATGTAATATTCTTTTGTGGTGTGTTTGCCGAGATCCGATGAATTGTGGATTTATGATCAAATTTATCTATGAACAATATTTGGTTCTTCTCTGAATTCTTATATGCATGATTTGATATCTTTGCAAGTCTCTTTGAATTATCGGTTTAGTTTGGCCTACTAGATTGATCTTTCTTGCAAAGGGAGAAGTTCTTAGCTTTGGGTTCAATCTTGCGATGTCCTTTCCTAGTGACAATAGGGGCAGCAAGGTACATATTGTATTGTTGCCATCGAGGATAAAAAGATGGGGCTTATATCATATTGCTTGAGTTTATCCCTCTACATCATGTCATCTTGCCTAAAGCATTACTCTGTTCTTATGAACTTAATACTCTACATGCATGCTGGATAGCGGTCGATGTGTGGAGTAATAGTAGTAGATGCAGAATCGTTTCGGTCTACTTAACATGGACGTGATGCCTATATTTCATGATCATGCCTAGATATTCTCATAACTATGCGCTCTTCTATCAAGTACTCGGCAGTAATTTGTTCAGCCACGTAATACATGCTATCATGAGAGAAGCCACTAGTGAAACTATGGCCCCCGGGTCTATTTTATATCATATAAGTTTCCAATCTACAATTCTAGTTTACTATTTATTTTATTTTGCAATCTTTACTTTTCAATCTATATAACAAAAATACCAAAAATATTTATCTTATTATCTTTATCAGATCTCACTTTTGCAAGTGGCCGTGAAGGGATTGACAACCCCTTTATCGTGTTGGTTGCAAGGTTCTTGATTGTTTGTGCATGTACTAGGCGACTTGCGTGTAGTCTCCCACTGGATTGATACCTTGGTTCTCAAAAACTGAGGGAAATACTTACGCTACTTTGCTGTATCACCCTTTCCTCTTCATGGGAAAACCAACGCATGCTCAAGAGGTAGCAGTCAAGAACATCCTGAAGTACCTGAAAAGGACTAAGGATATGTTTCTCATTTATGGAGGTGACAAAGAGCTCGTCGTAAATGGTTACGTCGATGCTAGCTTTGACACTGATCTGGATGACTCTAAGTCACAAACCGGATACATATTTATATTGAATGGTGGAGCTGTCAGTTGGTGCAGTTCCAAGCAAAGCGTCGTGGCGGGATCTACGTGTGAAGCGGAGTACATAGCTGCTTCGGAAGCAACAAATGAAGGAGTTCATATCCGATCAAGGTGTAATACCTAGTGCATCGGGTCCAATGAAAATATTTTGTGACAATACTGGAGCAATTGCCTTGGTGAAGGAATCCAGATTTCACAAAAGAACCAAACACATCAAGAGACGCTTCAACTGTAACATCCCAAAATTCTAAATTTTGGAATGTTATAATAAATAGATATATTTGATTGATTGTTTGATTGATTGTGTGAAATTGAGTGGAATTCGAAACTTTTGAAAGTTAAATGAGAGGGAATAAAAGGACTTTCCCAAACTTTCATATTTGCTTTCTAATCTCCATGAATTCAAATTATTTTCAAATACAAAACCCTTGAGCGAAGATGATATGACTTCTTCCATTTAAATTAAATGAAAGGGTATTTGAAAATAATTGAATTTCATTTGGAAAATATTTCCAGTTCAGAAACTTTAAGCAACTCAATGATTTTCATGAGAGAATATAAAATGACTTCTTCAAATTATATGAAATATGAGTTGGGAGTTTCAAAGAATTAAATTCAAAGTTCTTTTGAATTTATTTTCAATTTGGAGTTATTTGAGTTTTATTCAAATTATTTTTCTCCAAAAATAAAATATATGGAAATTAGGGTAACATGATTCCCTACAATAGAAAATTGGAGAAAAATTAATTTGAAATCATTTTGGTATTTTTAAAATGATTATTGTTGGATTTTAATAGACCAGTAGCACTCTTTGATTTATCTGAATTTATGTGGATTTTATTTGATTTTACAAAAATGTTCATGTTGTAGATATTCTTTTTCTGGAAATTTTGATATATTATATGCCTATATAATATTTTTTAGTTATTTTGTTTTTATTATTTTAAGTTCTCTGAAAAAAAGGTTTATTAAAAAAAAGAGCTCTCCTTCCCTGACTGGGCCGGCCCAGCCAACCGGGCCAGGCCGCAGCCTAGCCGCGCCGCACCGCCCCCAAGCTCGGGACAGAGTCCCGAGCATCGCCGCCGCCAGCCGGAGTCCGGCCGGACTCCGCGTCGACCTCGCCCCACCCCTACGCCACCGCCCTTCCCTGCCCTCTTTAAAAGGCCACCCCGGGACCCCTGGGTCCCGTTTTCGCCGCCGCCGCCGCCCATCGCCAGATCCGCCGCCGCTGCCGCCGTTCAACCACCGCCGCCGCTGTTCTGCGCCACCGCCTCGCCGCGCCTCCACCCCGCGCGCCATCGCCACCACCTCGCCGCCCTCGCTCCCCGTGCTGCCATCGCCCCGCGCTGCCCTCGCCCTCGCCGCGAAGCCGCACCACGCCGGAGCTCGCCGTCGCCGCTGCCCCGTCTCGCCGGAGTTGACCACCGACGCCAGTCTGATCCGCCCAATCCACGAACCGCTGTAAACCGGTAATAAAACCGCCCGGTTCGCCGGTTTTTTTAGGGTTCGGTTTTCGTTTAAAAAAACGGTTTAGTTTTTTTAATTAGATCTATTTAGAGAACGTTCTCTGTTTAAGAACTAGTTAGCGAACGTTCACTTTTTAGCTTTTTCTTTTTCTGTTATTTTCGGCCAGGGACCTATTCGTGATAAATTTCTTCACAGTTTAGTCCCTGTACTTCAAACCCTCATAACTTTTTACTCGTTAGTCCAAATCCAACGAAACCAACGCCCACTTCTTCGTTATGATCTTCTCTATCCAGTAATCCGACTCAAACATGTTTTTGAAAAGTTTAAAATTTGAATTAGATCAGATTTGAATTCAAACTTCGTTTGATCATAACTTGAGTTTCGTAGCTCCGTTTGAGTTGATTCTTTTTGCAAATCGAAGCTCTTGACCTAAACATTCTAATAAGGCCAAATTCACATAATTTTGGTACTGTTAGAAATTGTTTTATGTTGCAAGAGTTATTTTCTTGGTTTCGATGTTTTCCGAATTGTCTTCTTCGATCTTTCTGGTCTTTTGAGTGATTGCTTATGTGTGTTTACTATTTCTTGCTTACGATAGATTGACCGGAGTGTGACGAGTAGAACTATCAAGAGTTATGAGTGCGAATCATCTTCGTCAACATTGCAGGCAAGTTCACACCTTGATCATACCTCTTTCATACCCAGTTTTTGTTGCATTAGATCAAACCTCAAACATTGCATGATTAGGATCTAATTAAATTGTGGGTATTGGGAAGTAGTTGATGAGGTAGGAACCTATTACCTGTTTATTATCAAACCCTTGGGAGTTACTTTTACGTTATGCTTACATGGCCATGATATGCTCGTAGACGTGGATTGGGTTTTGAGAGTATCCATGACAAATGTGAGATTGTTAACTAATGGTTTACTTAAGGTGGCAACTTAAACACACATCTGGGTGGATTGAGGCACTTGGTTATTCTAGGATTGCCTGTCTAGGCACCTGGGTAATCCAGGACTTGCCTGTTTTCTTTTGGACCGCCACCCAGGCTCAAAGGGATCATGAGATTATTCATGCTAGAAACTTCCGTGTGCAGCCACAAGCTATTATGGGCTCTAGCATAGTTGACTAAGTCGTGCAAACTCTTACAGTGGTAGACTAGCAGATGTAGGGGATGTAGGTGGTATGGTCTACCCGATCGTAAGGTGCTAGCGCTTCTGAAAGACTGTGTCTCGGTCATCCGTCTTCTCAAACACCATGTAGTGCGAGAAAACAAACGGAGGCGATCGAGTCTTGTGGGGAAAAGTGCGCAAACCTCTGCAGAGTGTATAAACTAATCATGATTAGCCGTGTCCCCGGTTATGGACATCTTGAGTATCTAGTTCTTGGATTATCCTGTTGATCTCATCACGTTACTTTAAATGAATATTTTTGGGTTTTAATGATGATGCTTAATTGGGATTGAGAATGCTGTCAACCATTCTCAATGTTCAACAACCACCATGATAGTTAATTAAAATGTATTCCTTTGCAGTAGGGAAAATTGGCTTTTCGCAAAAACCTTATAACCATAGAGCTTTTCCACCAGCCAAATATGCATGTAGTGATAGCCTTTATTCATCATTCTCTATGGTGTGAATTTGCCAGTACATTCAATGTACTGACCCTCTGTGGCTGCAATGTCTCAGGTTGCAGGATTATCTTACGACGAGTAAGTGATACGTTAGGTTTACGATTTCTACACTCAACTTTGCCGTTGGTGTTGATGGGAATCCACAACCTTGTTACTTCCGCTATTGGATTTGAGGTAATAGTATTTATGTTACTTTTACATGTGATTTACCTCTGTTATAAATCCTCGAGTACTGTGTGTGTCAGCATACCGATCCAGGGATGACACTTAAGCACAGAGATTTGACCCATTCGGGTCGGGTCGCTACATCAACTCTATCCATGATCAAGTCAAGGAGGGAGACATAGAGATTTGCAAAATACATACGAATCTGAATGTGGCAGACCCGTTAACTAAGCCTCTTCCACGAGCAAAACATGATCAGCACCAAGACTCCATGGGTGTTAGAATCATTACAATGTAATCTAGATTATTGACTCTAGTGCAAGTGGGAGACTGAAGAAAAATATGCCCTAGATGCAATAATAAAGTTGTTATTTATATTTTGTTATATCATGGTAAATGTTTATTATTCATGCTAGAATTGTATTAACCGAAAACTTGATACATGTGTGGATACATAGACAAAATACAGTGTCCCTAGTAAGCCTCTACTAGACTAGCTCATTAATCAAAGATGGTTAAGTTTCCTAACCATGGACATGTGTTGTCATTTGATGAACGGGATCACATAATTAGGAGAATGATGTGATTGACAAGACCCATCCGTTAGCTTAGCATAATGATCGTTAAGTTTTATTGCTATTGCTTTCTTCATGACTTATACATATTCCTTTGGCTATGAGATTATGCAACTCCCATATACCGGAGAAATACCTTGTGTGCTATGAAATGTCACAACATAACTGGGTGATTATAAAGATGCTCTATAGGTATATCCGAAAATGTTTGTTGGGTTGGCATAGATCGAGATTAGGATTTGTCACTCCGAGTATCGGAGAGGTATCTCTGGGCCCTCTCGATAAAGCACATCATAATAAGCCTTGCAAGCAATGTGACTAATGAGTTAGTTACGGGATTATGTATTACGGAACGAGTGAAGAGACTTGCTGGTAACGAGATTGAACTAGTGTCGGTGTACTAGAGTAGGGGTACCCTAGTATCCCGAACTTGTGCACGGGCAGTCGCGGCATCCCGCGGCAAGGCTTGCCGGGTGACCGCCAAGGTCCTCCGGGGTTCCTTTGGAGCCATTCAAGAACAAAGTGTCCGAGACAAGAAGACAAGACCCCGGCAAGAGGAGCTTGCCGGGAAGGCCACCCAAGGCATTTCAAGGAACTTGCCGCGGCGCACCACGCGTCTCGGCAAGGCCCGGTGAGCGACAAGCTCCCGAGCGCGACAAGACAATGACAGCGGCAAGGCGCTTGCTGCGGCAAGCCACCTCTTTGGGCCCGCGCTCCAGCACATCCACCAACGTGTCGCCCTGGGGCCCTTCCAGGCGTACGTGGCGGGAGGCTGTGCAGCTAGCGGCATGCGGTGGCAAGCGGCGCTGACAAGATCGCCATCGTGGCGAACGGTGGCGTCCCTGGCGGTCCCTTTTTGCACTGTTCAGGCGACACAGACGGGCATTTACTGCCCTTGTCCCCTGCCGTCAGGGTTAGGTATGATACACTGTAGCAGGTAGCTGTACCTACCGCAGCACCTTCCCGTTTTTACCCTTGCCTCCGTTGCCACCTGTCGGTGACCCCTTGAGCATATAAAAGGAGGCCCATGCGTAACGTAGAGGGGGTTAGCGGTTGGCTCGTTCAGGGAATACTCACGCTCGGACTCGTTAGCTGCTGAAGTGTACTGTAGCACTTCGTGCTCCCGAGCAAGAAATCAATACAAACCACGAAGCAGGAGTAGGGTTTTACGCATCCGTGCGGCCCGAACCTGGGTAAATCGCTCGCGTGTATCGCCTCGATTTGCTCTTTGCACGATCTCCGCCCCCGCCGAACCGAAAGGGACTCGGTCCGCCGGTCCCATAGGTGCCCGTGGATCGGTACCCCGGCATCTTTGGCGCGCCAGGTAGGGGGCGTCGAAGTTGTGTGAACCAGATCCGGCGTTCTCGCGAGCTAGATCTTCATCATTTTCATCAACATGCCGCCGAAGAAGAAGGTTTCGGAGGCAGCTGCTCCGTCCGCGCCGAGCCCACCACCGCCGGAGCAAACGGTTGGTGGGGAAGACGTCGGTGGAAGAACGGGCGTCGACGAGGGAGCTCACGGTGCTGCCAGGTCCAAGGACAAGGCTGCGCTGCCCATCGGTGGCGTAGCCGGCTCCCACAACGACCGGGCGCACTCCAAGACCTCGGCGTCCGTACATGCACCGCGCCTGTCTCAGGAGGCGCGGGACCGGCAGCGTCATGGTACTCACGGTACCATGCGTTTGCTAGATCAAGATCGAGCTGGTGGATCTCGGAGCGCTCAGGACCACCATGCACGCCAACATGCTGGCGCGAGCGAAACACGGTCGCCTGGACGGGATACTGCTCCTTCTAACATGGTTAGAAGTCCGAGCATATCCCGCTCCTCGCACCGTTCGCCACGACCACCCGCCACTGCAGCAGAAGCTTTGGCGCGAGCTCAGCTGCTCCTAGACTACCCTCCAACGGCGGACAAGATCGACGACTGGAGGGCCACCATCCAGAGTCTCATCGGCTTCGCCAACGGCAACACTCCACGGCAGCCGAGCATGTCGTAGCCGCGGCAAGTCAGCCAGGCACGAGCCGGTGTCGACAAGACCGGTGGGGGTGCAACCACTGTGCACTCTCCGCCCCGAAGGCCAAGATCGCCGACTCACCGGATCCATCTTGACAGCGACTCCACCGCGTCATCAGATCCACGAGCTCGCCGCGATCAGCGCCAAGTTCTTCACGAACGACAGCAAGAAGACGCTCGTACTCGCATCAAGCGCCAAAGAGAAACGCGACGTCAATCAGACCAGTGCGCTGGGCCCTCTGTCGACATGCATGCGCCAGGGGAACCAGGCAACTTGCCGTACGCGGTAGGTTGCCCTGCGTTCACCCGTGAGCTGCGGCAAGTCCAGTGGCCCAGTATGAAGAATTTCAAACCAGATGTGCCAGAGAAGTACGACGGCAAGTCGCATCCGTCGGAGTTCCTCAGCATCTACACCATCGCGGTGCAGGCTGCTGGGGGGCGGGACGACAAGATCCTTGCCAACTACTTCCCGTTGGTGCTCAAGCCCAACGTCAGGTCCTGGCTCATGCACTTGCCGGACAACTCCATATCCTCCTGGGCAGACCTATGCCATCAGTTTGTCGGCGCCTTTACAGGCGGCCACAAACCTCATGGCCAAGAGAGTGACCTTCATCTGCTCGCCCAGAAGGAAGGAGAGCCTCTGCGCAAGTGCATTCAGAGATTCAGCCGTGTGCAGCACAACATCCCAGATGCCCACCCTGCCGCGGTTATCAGCGCGTTCCATCAGAACGTACGTAACCGCAGGATGCGGGAGGAGATGGCGATGTGCAAGATCAGAGACGTCAGTGAGCTATATGCCCTGGCCGACAAGTGTGCACGTGCTGAGGAAGGGAGGAGACTCCCCGGAGAGAATGCAGGAGCAGGAGGATCTGACAGTGAGGATGCTGCCCCGGCAAAGAAAAACCGGCGGCGGAACAGGAAGAAGAAAGGCAAAGAGGTGCTAGTCGTTGAGCAGTCCGGCAACGAAGGTGGCGCCAAGAAAGTCAAAGTTAGTAGCTTCGGCAAGGAGATTGCCACGTGCACCAATTGCCAGGCTGTGGCGGTCGCCGACAAGCAGGACGGCACCGACAAGCAGTACTGCAAGATTCACCGCACCAAGGGCCATGACCTCCAGAGCTGCAAGAAGGTCGAGCAGCTTGTCCAGCAGCAAAAGGCTGAGTACGAGTGACGCGACAAGGAGAGGACCCAAGGAGGCGCTGGAGAATCCGGCAAGAAATGCGCCGGCCGGGGAGGACGCCGCGGCAAGGCCAAGCAGCGACAAGGAGATAGACCTCCCCGCGGCCGCGACAACGATGAAGACGACGACAACGACGACGAAGACATGGATGATGTCGAGACCAGTGAGCAGGAGTTCCAGAAAGCCACAGAAGTCCTGTGCGTTGACGGTGGTGCTTCTCTGCATACTTCACACTGCCAACTCAAGCAGTGGGTGCGGGAGGTCAATGCAGCGGAACCACCTGTCGAATCGCGCAATCTTCTGAAATGGTCCAGCACGCCTATCATCTTTGACATTGAGGACAACCTTGATCGCACAACTGCGGTCGGGTGTTTGCCGATGTTGGTTTCACCAACTATCCGCAACCTCAAGGTCGCCAAGATGCTAGTTGACGGCGGGGCCGGCTTGAACCTGATCTCCTCCGCTGTACTCCAGAAACTCCAGATCCCTGACAGCGAGCTCGAAGAGACCAGCACATTCCAAGGAATCAATCCGGGAAGGAGCAAGCCGAAGGGGAAGGTCACGCTGCCAGTAACATTTGGCAGCGAGCTGAACTTCAGGACTGAGAGGGTCACTTTTGACGTTGCCGATATTCCATTGCCTTACAATGGGATACTTGGTCGTCCAGCACTCGCCAAGTTCATGGAAGCCTCTCACTACGCATATAACATGCTGAAGATGCCAGGCTGGATAAGCGTCATCTCTGTCCCCGGCAACAAGAAAGATGCTCTTATCTATGCCGACAAGATCTACCGGGAAGCAGCAGCCGCAGCTGATCGCGAGTCACTTGCCGCTGAAGCTCCCGGGGGGAAGAAGACCAAGTCCGGCAAGAGTTCTGATGCCCACTCCGGCAAGCGCACCTCTTCGGAGTGCTGCGCTGCCGTCGAGGACGCACCATCGAGCTCCACCGGCAAGTGTAAGAAGACGATGGCAGCTCCGCCAGAGACGAAAAAGGTGTCCGCCAACGAGGACGGCACTGGTGGTACCTTCACCATCAGTGCCACTCTCGACCCTAAATAGGAAAGCGCGCTCATTGCTTTCCTGCGGGCGAATGTCGACGTGTTTGCGTGGCAACCGTCTGACATCCCCGGTGTTCCCAGGAAAGTAATCGAGCACCACCTTGCCGTTTGTCCTCATGCGTGGCCCGTCAAGCAGAAGGTCAGGAAACAAGCAGTGGAGCGCCAAGAATTCATCGCAGAAGAGATCAAGAAGTTGGAAGCAGCAGGCCTTGTCAGAGGAGTGCTCCATCCTACGTGGTTGGCCAATCCTGTAGTCGTGCGCAAGGCAAACGGGAAATGGAGACTTTGTATCGATTTTACCGATGTTAACAAAGCTTGTCCCAAAGACCCATTTCCTTTGCCGCGCATTGACCAGATTGTTGACTCCACAGCCGGATGTGATTTGCTTTCATTTCTTGACGCATACTCAGGATATCATCAGATCTTCATGGCAGAAGAGGATGAGGAGAAGACTGCATTTATTACTCCATTTGGCACGTACTGTTTCATACGGATGCCTTTCGGATTAAAAAATGCTGGTTCAACATTTGCAAGAGTGGTCCATGTTGCTCTTGAGCCACAAATACACAGAAATGTGGAAGCTTACATGGATGACATAGTGGTCAAGAGCAAGGACAGAGCAACTTTGATCCAAGATTTAGACGAAACCTTTGCAAATCTGCGCAAGATCAGCCTCAAGCTCAACCCAGAGAAGTGTGTGTTTGGAGTTCCCTCCGGCAAGCTTCTTGGGTTCTTCGTGTCTCAGCGGGGAATTGAAGCCAATCCCGACAAGATCAAGGCCATTGAGCAGATTGAAGCACCAAAGCGCGTCAAGGATGTACAAAGACTTGCCGGTTGTGTGGCTGCTCTTAGCAGGTTTATCTCTAGGTCTGCTGAGCGCGCCCTGCCATTTTTCAAATTATTGAAAAAGGCAGGTCCAATGAGATGGACTCCGGAAGCGGAGGCTGCGCTGCAAGACTTGAAGAGATACCTGTCCTCCCCTCCAATACTTGTCGCACCTAAGCCACAAGAGAAGTTGCTGTTGTATATAGCGGCAACCAATCAAGTGGTTAGTGCTGCGTTAGTAGCAGAGAGGGAGGCGGATGACGAGCCAGCAACCATGGCAAGCGCATCCAGCGACAAGCAGGAGGCTTCCCCGGCAAGCTCTGGTCCCGACAAAGATGGATCCGCGCAGATGCGAGAGGAGATACAGAAGAAAATGGTGCAGCGCCCAGTTTACTTTGTCAGTTCCCTTCTGCAGGGGGCTAGGTCAAGGTACTCTGGCGTGCAGAAGTTGCTTTTCGGCCTTCTCATGGCCTCGAGAAAGCTGCGCCATTATTTCCAAGCACATGAGATCACAGTTGTCACTCGCTTTCCGCTAAAGAGGATACTGCAGAATCCAGAAGCGACAGGCAGGATTGTTGAGTGGGCACTGGAATTGTCAAACTTTGGCCTCAAGTTTGAAAGTACTTCAACTATCCAGAGTAGAGCATTGGCAGAATTCATAGCAGAATGGACGCCAACACCATATGAAGAAATTCCAGAAACGAGCATCCCCGACAAGGAAGTAAGCAAAGAGTGGCGGATGTACTTTGACGGTGCCTTCTCGCTGCAAGGTGCCGGCGCTGGTGTGCTGCTTGTTGCACCCACCGGAGAGCACCTCAAGTACGTACTCCAGATGCACTTTCCCAAGGAGCAAGCAACAAACAATACTGCAGAGTATGAAGGCTTGCTTGCCGGTCTCCGGATCGCGGCACACCTTGGGATCAAGAAGCTCATTGTCAGGGGTGACTCACAGCTTGTCGTCCGCCAAGTAAACAAGAGTTATCAGAGTCCATTGATGGAAGCTTACGTCGACAAAGTGAGAAAGCTAGAAGAGCACTTTGACGGCCTGCAGATGGAGCATGTTCCAAGAGCTCAGAACGCCATTGCCGATGGCCTGTCAAAGTGCGCCGCACTTAAATTACCTGTGGAACCAGGGATCTTTGTGCTCAAGCTGACTCAGCCGTCCATAACGCCATCAACTGGACAGAGCAGGAAGAGGAAGTTGATTTCTGGTGACTATTTGCCGGCAGAGCTTCCCGAAGCCGCCGCCAAGAAGGTCCCCAAGATCAACGCCAAGAATGCTGCGGAGCAGTCTGCTCCAGCAAGCCCTAGGGTTTGTTCTGTTGAAGCAGAAGCTCCCGACAAGTTTTGCTCCGGCAAGCTTGCCGGGGAACATCACGCTCCAGCAGAACCGCAGGTTCTCGCCGTAGAAGCGGATGTTCCCGCAGCAGTCCCCAAGATCAACGCCAAGAGCGCTGAGGAGCAATATGCTCCGGCAAGCCCTAGGGTTTGTTCCGTTGAAGCAGAAGCTCCCGACAAGTTTTGCTCCGGCAAGCTTGCCGGGGAACGTCACACTCCGGCAGAGCCACAGGTTCTCGCCGTTGAAGCGGATGTTCCCGCAGCAGCAGATTTGCCTTTAGTCCTTGTTGTCGAGCCACAAGCTCCAGCATGGGCGCAGCAGATTGTCCGTTTCCTTTAGATAGGAGAGCTTCCCGAAGAGCAAGAAGAAGCGGAAAGAGTAGCCCGGCAGTCAAGTATGTACCAGTTTGTCGACAAGACACTGTACAGAAGAAGATTCAACGGTGTGAAATTGAAGAGTATTCACCGGGAAGACGGACAAAAGCTGTTGGCAGAGATACATGGAGGCATATGTGGTCACCACATTGGCGCAAGAGCACTTGTCGGCAAAGCATTCCGGCAAGGTTTCTTCTGGCCAACAGCCCTCCAGGATGCAACTGCACAAGTAACCAAGTGTGAAGCGTGCCAGTTCCATTCCAAGCAGATACACCAACCAGCTCAAGCTCTCCAGACGATCCCTTTATCCTGGCCATTTTCGGTCTGGGGGCTCGACATCCTCGGCCCCTTTCCCCGAGCTGTCGGGGGCTTTGAGTACTTGTACGTTGCAATCGACAAGTTCACAAAGTGGCCGGAAGTGGAACCAGTGAGGAAGGTGACAGCACAGTCAGCAGTCAAGTTCTTCAGGTCGATTGTTTGCCGTTTCGGGATCCCTAACAGGATCATCACCGACAACGGTACACAATTCACGAGCCGCACCTTCATGCAGTACGTCCAAGATCTTGGCGCCAAGGTCTGCTTCGCTTCTGTTGCTCACCCGAGAAGCAACGGTCAAGCGGAGAGGGCAAATGCTGAAGTGCTACGCGGGCTCAAGACCAGAACTTTCGACAGGCTGCACAAGTGCGGAAGAAACTGGATCGAGGAGCTGTCGGTGGTTCTTTGGTCGATCAGGACGATGCCAAATCGAGCCACTGGCCAGACACCTTTCGCTCTAGTCTATGGAGCAGAGGCAGTTATCCCCACGGAACTCGTATACGGGTCACCTCGAGTGCTCGCTTATGATGAGCTCGAGCAAGAGCAGCTGCGACAAGATGACGCGCTGCTCCTTGAGGAAGACCGTCTTCAGGCTGCTGTGCGAGCTGCTCGCTACCAGCAAGCTTTGCGCCGCTACCATAGCCGCAAAGTTAACGCCAGAAGTCTCGAGGAAGGCGACCTTGTTCTTAGGCGAGTTCAGTCCGCCAAGAATTCCAACAAGTTGACGCCGAAGTGGGAAGGCCCTTACCGGGTGAAACGAGTCACTAGGCCTGGCGCTGTCCGCCTTGAGACCGAAGATGGCATTCCGGTGAGCAACTCCTGGAACATTGAGCATCTTCGTAAGTTTTACCCGTAAGGCGCGGTTGTCGGAACCTGTTCCGGCAACCACCTTTTGTACAAGTCTTGCCGCTGTTGCATGTAATCCTTTGTACAAAGCCGGGCGCAGACCCCGTGCATAAGTAAAGCTCATGTGCTCCGCACATTTTGTCGATTTCATGCTTTCTATTTTTTGGCATATGTGATCTGACACTTTGTGCAACACCTACTCCCCGGTAAGCATTAACGAGCCGTAAGGCTCCATATCTGTATTGTCTCTTCTTTCTTTTGAAAGGAAGGTTCCCCTCGCCCACAAGTTTGCCGGGGGGGGAAGGAGAAGACGATGGTATGGACCAGGCGTCGTCCAAGAAAGTTTCGCCTTGCCGGGAAGCAAACAACAGAAAAGCTAAGTTGCCAAAGTTTGGGCAATCAAATTTTTTAAATTTTAAGTTATCTCCCTTGAACGACCGCACTTTGTATGGAAAACCTGTGCCCGGAGGAACCAACTCGTAGCTAGTTGCGCCCTTACTTTGTTTCGAGTCTGCTCAACAACTTAAGTGAGCTGCAACTAGTCGCGATAAGGTTTCTTGTCGGTAGCGGCACGGCCAGCAGGCTGCTGACGTCCCGCACTCAGCGCTCGCGGCTCTGGTGCCTGCACCGGCAAGTTCCCTAAAAGCGTAGGGTAAAAAGACATACAAAGGGAGGAATCAAGTAAAGGGAATAACGTTGCAATCATTGCCCAGAATAGCGTTATATTACAAAGATAGCTTGTCGCGGCTCTAACAGATTGTTTCATAACATGATAAACAGCGACAAGGAAAGAAGAAATGGGCGGCCTAATCTACGCGATCGCCTTCGACCCTCTTGATCCCGCTCACCTTGTCCACAATGGGTGCGACAAGGGCCTTGAGCGCCTCCAGATCAGCATCCGGCGGCAAGGTCCTGAGGACGTTGGTGAGGCGGAGGCCCGGATTGTGGAAGGCCACCTTCATCAACACTTTCTGAAGAGCTCCCGCGCAGATCTTGCGCGACTCGTCGGCCAGCTGCTTCGGGATCTTCTCCTGGAGCCGCTGGAGGGCCGTCGCCACGCCCTTGAAGAACAAGACGAGCTTGGCGCTGGGTTGGAGGTTCTCGTCGGAGGGATACCCGAGATCCTCCATCCCCAGCTGCGCCAGCTCCTTGTCGATGTCTGTGGCGGCATTCACAAGACTCTCCGTCCAGTGCGTCACAGTCTCCCTGAAAGCGTTCTGGGCGGCGGCAGCACTCTCCAGCAGCGCCTTGTCGGCCTTGATTTCCTCCTTCAAGGCCGCCTCCCGCTTCTTGGCGCTGTCCAGAGTCTTGGTCAAAGTGGTTAGCTTCAACTCAAGATCCATGTTGGAGACCTTGGCGGCGCTGAGCTCTTTGCCCTTCTCGGAGAGATCGGCCTCCAGCCGCGCCACCTTCGTCTTCAACTCCTCCTTGGCGGTCTCGGCGGCGGCGGCGTCCTCTGCTTGTTTGAGGGCTCCGCCGAGCTTTTCCTCGCGCGCGGCAAGCTCCTCCTCGTGGGCATCGAGGTTGACCTTCCGCTGCGCTAGCTCGCCCTCCTCCGTGGCTAGCTTCACAGCGGCAAGTCGCTGCCGCTCTTCGACTTCAGCCTTCTCGAGGAGGAAGGCCTTCTGCGCTTCAGCGAGCTGCTCCCGCTCTTCCGCCAGGGACCGGAGGGCTTCCCGGTGGAAACCCCCGAGCTCTTCCGTGCGCTTCTCAATGTCTGCTCCCGCCTTTGCGACAAGCGCCTCGCGGGACTCCAGCTTGGCTTGCCGCGCGCGGTAGAGTGACACCAGTTTTCGCAGCAGCCGCTCCTCCTCAGGCGCGTTGCTGCTGCTTGGCGCGTCAACCACCGTCAACCCAGCAGAGGCAAGCACCTCCCCGTCGAAGATCTCCCCCTCGACCGGTGCCCTGGAGCTTGACGCCTAGGGGAGGTTGATGAAGACGTCATTGCCGGCCTTCAAGTAGACGCCCGGCTGGGGCTCCTCGGTGCTTGGCACTGCGGCTTCGGCGGACGGGTCGGCGGTCGGTGTAGCGCCTGGCGCTCCTGCGGCCTCTGGGCCGTCAGTACGATCGCCAGATCCCTTGCCAGTCGCCGCGGCGCCAGCCTTGCCGGCCTCGGCGCCGGCGGGATCACCAGCGCCGGCTACGTCTTCGGCGGCGACCTCGGTCTCCATCTGCTTCACAGCAGATGGGTCTGACAGCCGGCAAGGGGAGAAGAGTCAAGCAAAATCCAGCAAAAACCCAAGAAGATCAAGAGAAGAAGGACCCAAGGGAAGTTTTGAAGCAAGAGGAGTACCTACACCAGGTTCTGCAGTCGTGGTCTCTGCCGTCGGGGGGCCGCTGGCGCTGTCCCTTGCCGGAGAACCCTCCCTTGCCGGAGACTTCTCCCTTACCGGGAAGCCCTCCCTTGCCGGAGAGTTCTCCCTTGTCGGGGGATTCTCCCTTGGCTCCTGGTGGGGCTGCTCGGCTCCTACACAAATCAACAAGCAGATATCAGCAAAGACAAGTACCCATGCGCGGCTCGCAGCGGAAAGTAAATCATACACTTACGCTGGGGGCTGCTCTGGAGGAAAGTCGTCGGGTCCGGCAAGGTTGTCTCGGGCGCGCCACCTGCTGTTGCAGTGGGCTCGTCCTCGATGACGATCACCGGGACCTTAGCTCTCTTTGCCGCTCTCTGGGCCAGAGTCCTAAAGAGGAACACGTTCAGAGAAAAGCAAGTGAGAAACAAGACAAACAGCAAGGATTGAAGAACTACAAGTACAGCAAGAGAAGCTTACTCTTCTTCTTCTTCCTCGTCGGAGCTGAACGCGGAGAAGTCGAAGTCCGGCGCGCGCCCGGCGCGAGGAGGCGGAGGAGAAGCTTCCCTTGGCCGCTTGGCGGGAGCAGTGGCGGTGGTTTGAGACGACCCCGTCTCGGCTGCCGACACGGCGTGAGCAGCGGCAGGAACTGAAGCGGTGGTCCGGCTAGACTCCGCTCCAGTTGCCGTCGCACCATGAGGCGCTCCCGCGGCAACGGTGTTTGCCGCGGTGGAGCGTGTCACGCGGCGTGGCGACTGTTGACCCGCTTGCCGCTCCGCCACGTCACCGGCCTTGCGGAGACGCCTTCTTGGTGGGGATGGAGGCTCTGCTTGCGGCGAGCTGCCCGAAGATGAGGAGGAAGAGGAGTTGATTTCCAACGAGCCGCTCGTGTCCTTGGCGGGTTCGCTCGGCTCGGCGTCACCCCTGGCAAGCTCCTTCTTGCCGGCGGACTCCCCTCGCTCGGCACGGCTTGCCGCCTCTGCTGCATCTGCCTCCTCCACGGTGAATCCAAACTCGCCCGCGGCTGCGGCTGCCGCCGCCTCTTCCAGCCTAGTGGCGATGAGCGCCATCTCCGCATCCGTGGTGTCGCAGGTGAGGCTGTCCTTCTCGTCGAAGCGGATTGGCACTTCCACCAAGTCATCGAAGAACTGCTGCATGACGTCGTCTGCAGGCTCCTGCCAAGTCGGCACAATTCCATGCGAGTCGCACTCCGGCATCATTGCGCGGATGCGGTCGAGCGAGGAATTGTTGCACAGCGGAACGACGCCCCCCGGCAACCTGAAAACTTCGGGATGTTGGGGGTCGTACTTGAAGAGCTCCTGCAGCATCGCGTTGAGCTCCAGAACTGTGAAGTTGAAGTTGAGGCCCGGCCGCAGCCTCATGATGTCTGCTGCGTTCTTGAACTCCCAAGTTGGCCTCCCCCGTTCCTGCAGGGGGGCGATGCGGCGGCGAAGGAAGTCTGCGCCAACAGCGCCAACAGTAAGCCCGGCAAGCCTGAGGCGTAGGATCCTGGTGACGGCAATCTTCAGCCTGTCATCTTCCGGGGCCACGTCACTCCAATCGCTACCGCGTGCTACTGGGGTTCGGCGCCGGGTGGTGAATGGCTGCGGGCTCTCCTCGTCAATCCAGCACCAATCTGCCCTCCACTCCTCCCACTTGCCGCGGAATTCTCCCTCCAGATACGTTTCCTTCTTGCCGGCCCTTGAGATCCAGGCGATTCCGCCGGATAGAGGCTCTCCTCTCTCTACTAGGGGGATGAAGAAGTGGCGAAAGAGGGCTACGTTGGGATGGACTCCGACAAAGTTTTCGCAGAGATGTGCGAAAACTGCCATGGTCAGAACGGCGTTGGGGGTGAAGTCAAGGAGGTGGAATCCGTAGGTATTCATGATGTCGCAGAAAAATTCAGAGAAAGGCGGGCAGATCCCGCAGTAGAAGAACAATGCGAAGAAAGGGTATCCGTTTGGGGCTTTCTTCCAAGCGGCGGCGGGGAGTACCTTCGTGCGCGGATGCGCTCGCGTCTCCGCCGACCAGAAAAGGTAGTAGTTCTCCCTCAGCTCCTTCGCGCCAAGCTTGGGGGGGAAGACGGCCTGCTCCTTCCGCAGCGCCGTGAGCCGCTGCGCCTCGGTCGACTTCACGACCTTCCCCTTGTCGGCTTTTGGAGCCATGGCGGAAGCAGTGGAGGAGGTCGACGGCATTGGTGGTGCTGGTGGCGATGGGGGGCGGAGCGCTGCTCTCTCTCTCTCTCTCAGCTTTGGGAAGGCGAGGGAGCGGCGGAGATTTCTGAGATTGGAACAGCAACGGGCGAGTGGGCGAACTGCCCCTGTTTCCCCAGCTTATAAAGAGGGAGGGGGCGGACGTTCCGCATTTCCGAATAAAGAAACCACCCACGACCTCTCCCAAGACGCCGCATTCAACGCGTGCCGTTCGGGGAGGGCACGGTGGATACGGAGTGAGATACGGCGTAACCTAGGCCGCGCATGCCCGTGCCCTGTTTTGGGCCTGGCCCAACAGCGCTCGGCACCGTGTATGGCCCAGGCCCGGGGGCTCCTATCGGTGTACTAGAGTAGGGGTACCCTAGTATCCCGAACTTGTGCACGGGCAGTCGCAGCATCCCGCGGCAAGGCTTGCCGGGTGACCGCCAAGGTCCTCCGGGGTTCCTTTGGAGCCATTCAAGAACAAAGTGTCCGAGACAAGAAGACAAGACCCCGGCAAGAGGAGCTTGCCGGGAAGGCCACCCAAGGCATTTCAAGGGACTTGCCGCGGCGCACCACGCGTCTCGGCAAGGCCCGGTGAGCGACAAGCTCCCGGGCGCGACAAGACAACGACAGCGGCAAGGCGCTTGCCGCGGCAAGCCACCTCTCTGGGCCCGCGCTCCAGCACATCCACCAACGTGTCGCCCTAGGGCCCTTCCAAGCGTACGTGGCGGGAGGCTGTGCAGCTAGCGGCATGCGGTGGCAAGCGGCGCTGACAAGATCGCCATCGTGGCGAACGGTGGCGTCCCTGGCGGTCCCTTTTTGCACTGTTCAGGCGACACAGACGGGCATTTACTGCCCTTGTCCCCTGCCGTCAGGGTTAGGTATGATACACTGTAGCAGGTAGCTGTACCTACCGCAGCACCTTCCCGTTTTTACCCTTGCCTCCGTTGCCACCTGTCGGTGACCCCTTGAGCATATAAAAGGAGGCCCATGCGTAACGTAGAGGGGGTTAGCAGTTGGCTAGTTCAGGGAACACTCACGCTCGGTCTCATTAGCTGCTGAAGTGTACTGTAGCACTTCGCGCTCCCGAGCAAGAAATCAATACAAACCACAAAGCAGGAGTAGGGTTTTACGCATCCGTGCGGCCCGAACCTGGGTAAATCGCTCGCGTGTATCGCCTCGATTTGCTCTTTGCACGATCTCCGCCCCCGCCGAACCGAAAGGGACTCGGTCCGCCGGTCCCATAGGTGCCCGTGGATCAGTACCCCGGCAACTAGGTATGAAGATACCGACGATCGAATCTCAGGCGAGTAACATACCGATGACAAATGGAATAATGTATGTTGTCATAACAGTTTGACCGATAAAGATCTTCGTAGAATATGTGGGAGCCAATATGAGCATCCAGTTTCCGCTATTGGTTATTGACCGGAGAGTTTTCTCGGTCATGTCTACATAGTTCTCGAACCCGTAGGGTCCGCATGCTTAACGTTCGATGACGATTTGTATTATACGAGTATCTTTATAATCACCCAGTTACGTTGTGGTGTTTTATAGCACATTAAGTGTTCCTCCGGTATTCGGGAGTTGCATAATCTCATAGTCATAGGAACATGTATAAGTCATGAAGGAAGCAATAGCAATAAACTAAACGATCATAGTGCTAAGCTAACGGATGGGTCTTGTCCATCACATCATTCTCTAATCATGTGATCCCATTCATAAAATTACAACACATGTCTATGGCTAGGAAACTTAACCATCTTTGATTAACGAGCTAGTCAAGTCGAGGCATACTAGGGACACTCTGTTTGTCTATGTATTCACACATGTACTAAGTTTCCGGTTAATACAATTCTAGCATGAATAATAAAAATTTATCATGATATAAGGAAATATAAATAACAACTTTATTATTGCCTCTAGGGCATATTTCCTTCAATCTCCCACTTGCACTAGAGTCAATAATCTAGTTCACATCATCATGTGATTTCACACCAATAGTTCACATCTTTATGTGATTAGTTCACATCTCCATGTGACTAATACCCAAAGGGTTTAATAGAGTCAATAATCTAGTTCACATTGCTATGTGATTAACACCCAAAGAGTGATCATGTTTTGCTTGTGAGCGAAGTTTAGTCAACGGGTTTGCCACACTCAGAGCCATATGTATTTTGCAAATTTTCTATGTCTACAATGCTCTGCATGGAGCTACTCTAGCTAATCGCTCCCACTTTCAATATATATCTAGATCGAGACTTAGAGTCATCCAGATCGGTGTAAAAGCTTGCATCGGCGTAACTCTTTACGACGAACTCTTTATCACCTCCATAACCGACAAATATCTCCTTGGTCTTCTAAGGATAATTTTGACCGTTGTCAAGTGATCCACTCCTGGATCAATATCGTACCCCCTTATCAAACTCATGGCAAGGTACACAATAGGTTTGGTACAGATCATAGCATACTTTATAGAACCTATGGCTGAGGCATAGGGAATGACTTTCATTCTCTTTCTATTTTCTGTCGTGGTCGTGTTTTGAGTCTTACTCAACTTTACACCTTGCAATACAGGCAAGAACTCCTTCTTTGACTGTTCCATTTTGAACTACTTCAAAATCTTGTCAAGGTATGTACTCATTGAAAAAACTGATCAAGCGTCTTGATCTATCTCTATAGATCTTGATGCCCAATATGTGAGCAGCTTCACTGAGGTCTTTCTTTGAAAAACTCCTTTCAAACACTCCTTTATGCTCTCCAGAAAATTCTACATCATTTCTGATCAACAATATGTCATTCACATATACTTATCAGAAAGGCTGTAGTGCTCCCACTCACTTTCTTGTAAATACAGGCTTCACCACAAGTCTGTATAAAACTATATGCTTTGATCAACTTATCAAAGCGTATATTCCAACTCTGAGATGCTTGCACCAGTCCATAGATGGATCGCTAGAGCTTGCACATTTTGTTAGCACCTTTAGGATTGACAAAACCTTCTGGTTGTATCATATACAACTCTTCTTTAATAAATCCATTAAGGAATGCAGTTTTGATATCTATTTGTCAGATTTCATAAAATGTGGCAATTTCTAACATGATTTGGACAGACTTTAAGCATCGTTACGAGTGAGAAATCTCATCATAGTCAACATCTTGAATTTGTCAAAAACCCTTTTTGACAAGTCGAGCTTTGTAGATAGTAACACTACTATCAGCGTCTGTGTTCCTCTTGAAGATCCAGTTATTCTCAATGGCTTGCCGATCATCGGGCAAGTCCACCAAAGTCCACACTTTGTTCTCATACATGGATCCCATCTCAGATTTCATGGCCTCAAGCCATTTTGCGGAATTTGGGATCATCATCGCTTCCTCATAGTTCGTAAGTTCATCATGGTCTAGTAACATGACTTCCAGTACAGGATTATCCTACCACTCTAGTGCGGATCATGCTCTGCTTGACCTACGAAGTTCTGTAGTAACTTGATCCGAAGTTTCATGATCATCATCATTAACTTCCTCTCTAGTTGGTGTAGGCATCATAGGAACATATTTCTCTGATGAACTACTTTCCAATTCGAGAGAAGGTACAATTACCTCATCAAGTTCTACTTTCCTCCCACTCACTTCTTTCAAGAGAAACTCATTCTCTAGAAAGGATCCATTCTTAGCAATGAAAATCTTGCCTTCAGATCTGTGATAGAAGGTGTACCCAACAGTTTCCTTTGGGTATCCTATGAAGACGCATTTCTCCGATTTGGGTTTGAGCTTATCAGGATGAAACTTTTTCACATAAGAATCGCAACCCCAAACTTTAAGAAACGACAGCTTAGGTTTCTTACTAAACCACAGTTCATATGGCGTCATCTCAACGGATTTAGATGATGCCCTATTTAACGTGAATGCAGCTGTCTCTAATGCATAACCCCAAAACGATAGTGATAAATCGGTAAGAGACATCATAGATTGCACCGTATCTAATAAAGTAAGGTTACACACCATTACGCTGTGGTGTTCCAGGTGGCGTGAGTTGCGAAACTATTCCACATCATTTCAAATGAAGACCAAACTCGTAACTCAAATATTCATCTCTGCGATTAGACCGTAGAAACTTTATTTTCTTGTTACGGTGATTTTCCACTTCACTCTGAAATTCTTTGAACTTTTCAAATGTTTCAGACTTATGTTTCATCAATTAGATATACCCATATATGCTCAAATCATCTGTGAAGGTCAGAAAATAACGATACCCACCGCGAGCCTCAACACTCATTGGATCACATACATCAGTATGTATTATTTCCAGTAAGTCAGTTGCTCGCTCCATTGTTCCAGAGAATGGAGTCTTAGTCATCTTGCCCATGAGGCATGGTTCACAAGAATCAAGTGATTCCTAATCAAGTGATTCCAAAAGCCCATCAGCGTGGAGTTTCTTCATGCGCTTTACACCAATATGACCTAAATGGCAGTGCCACAAATATGTTGCGCTATCATTATCAACTTTGCATCTTTTGGTATCAATATTATTAATATGTGTATCACTATGATCGAGATTCAATAAACTATTCACCTTTGGTGTATGACCACAGAAGGTTTTATTCATGTAAACAGAATAACAATTATTCTTTGACTTAAATGAATAAACGTATTGCAATAAATATGATCCAATCATATTATGCTCAACGCAAACACCAAATAACATTTATTTTAGGTTCAACACTAATCCCGAAGGTAAAGGGAGTGTGCGATGGTGATCTTATCAACCTTGGAATCACTTCCAACACACATCGTCACCTTGCCCTCAACTAGTCCCTGTTCATTTTATAACTCCCGTTTCAAGTTACTAATCATATCAACTAAACCAGTATCAAATACCTAGGGGCTACTATGAATACTAGTAAAGTACACATCAATAACATGTATATCATACATACTTTTGTTCACTTTGCCATCCTTCTTATCCGCCAAGTATTTGGGGCAGTTCCGCTTGTAGTGACCATTTCCTTTGCACTAGAAGCACTCACTTTCAAGCTTGGGTGTAGCTTTGGTCTTCTTCATGGGAGTGGCAACTTGCTTGCCATTCTTCTTGAAGTTCCCTTCCTTTCCATTTCCCTTTTACTTGAAACTAGTGGTCTTGTCAACCATCAACACTTGATGCTTTTTCTTGATTTCTACCTTCGCCGATTTCAGCATTGTGAAGAGCTTGGGAATCGTTTCCATTATCCCTTGCATATTATAGTTCATCACGAAGTTCTAGTAACTTGGTGATAGTGACTAGAGAACTCTGTCAATCACTATCTTATCTAGAAGATTAACTCCCACTTGATTCAAGTGATTGTAGTACTCAGACATTCTGAGCACATGCTCACTGGCTGAGCTATTCTCCTCCATCTTGTAGGCAAAGTACTTGTCAGAGGTCTCATACCTCTCGACTCGGGCATGAGTCTGAAATACCAATTTCAGCTCTTGGAACATCTTATATGCTCCTTGGCGTTCAAAACATTTTGAAGTCCCTGTTCTAAGACATGAAACATGGTGCACTAAACTATCAAGTAGTCATCATACTGAGCTTGTCAAATGTCCATAACGTCTGCATCTGCTCCTGCAATAGGTCTGTCACCTAGTGGTGCATCAAGAACATAATTCTTCTGTGCAACAATGAGGATAATCCTGAGATAACGGACCAAGTCCACATCATTGCTACTATCATCTTTCAACATAGTTTTTCTCTAGGAACATATCATAAATAAAACGGGGAAGCTATACGCGAGCAATTGATCTACAACATAGATATGCAAATACTATTAGGGCTAAGTTCATGATAAATTTAAGTTCAATTAATCATATTACTTAAGAACTCCCACTTAGATAGACATCCCTCTAGTCATCTAAATGATCAAATGATCCAAATCAACTAAACCATGTCCGATCATCATGTGAGATGGAGTAGCTTTCAATGGTGACGAACATTACTATGTTGATCATATCTACTATATGATTCATGTTCGACCTTTCGGCCTCAGTGTTCCGAGGCCATATCTGCATATGCTAGGCTCGTCAAGTTTAACCCGAGCATTCTACATGTGCAAAACTGGCTTGCACCCGTTGTATGTGAACGTAGAGCTTATCATACCTGATCATCACATAGTGTCTTAGCACGAAGAACTGTCGCAACGGTGCATACTCAGGGGAACACTTATACCTTGAGATTTTAGTAAGGGATCATCTCATAATGCTACCATCGTACTAAGAAAAATAAGATGCATAAAAGATAAACATCACATGCAATCAAAATATGTGACATGATATGGCCATCATCATCTTGCGCCTTTGATCTCCATCTCCAAAGTACCATCATGATCTCTATCATCACCGGCATGACACCATGATCTCCATCATCTTGATCTTTATCAACATGTCGTCACATGGTCATCTCACCAACTATTGCTTTTGCAACTATTGCTATCGCATAGAGATAAAGTAAAGCAATTATATGGCACTTGCATCTTATGCAATAAAGAGACAACCATAAGGCTCTTGCCAGTTGCCGCTAACTTTAACAAAACATGATCATCTCATACAACAATTTATATCTCATCACGTCTTGACCATATCACATCACAACATGCCCTGCAAAAACAAGTTAGACATCCTCAACTTTGTTGTTGCAAGTTTTACGTGGCTGCTATGGGCTTCTAGCACGAACCGTTCTTACCTACGCATCAAAACCACAACAATTTTTTGTCAAGTGTGCTGTTTTAACCTTCAACAAGGATCAGGCGTAGTCAAACTCGATTCAACTAAAGTTGGAGAAACAAACACCCACTAGCCACATGTGTGCGAAGCACGACGGTAGAACCAGTCTCATGAACGCGGTCATGTAAGGTCGGTCTAGGCCGCTTCATCCAACAATACCGCCGAATCAAAGTATGACATGCTGGTAAGCAGTATGACTATTATCACCCACAACTCTTTGTGTTCTACTCGTGCATATAACATCTACGCATAGACCTGGCTCTGATGCCACTGTTGGGGAACATGGTATTTCAAAAAAATTCCTACGATCACGCAAGATCTATCTAGGAGAAGCATAGCAACGAGCGAGGAGAGTGTGTCCACGTACCCTCGTAGACCGAAAGAGGAAGTGTTAAGTAACGCGGTTGATGTAGTCGAACGTCTTCGCCATCCAATAGATCAAGTACCGAACGCACGGCACCTCCGTGATCTGCACACATTCAGCTCGGTGACGTCCCTCAAACTCTAGATCCAGCTGAGGCTGAGGGAGAGTTTCATCAGCACAACGACGTGGTGACGGTGATGATGAAGTTAACGACGCAGGGCTTCGCCTAAGCACTACGACAATATGACCGAGGTGGAAAAATCTGGAGGGGGCACCGCACACGGCTAAGAAATCAACTTGTGTGTCTATGGGGTGCCCCCTCCCCCGTATATAAGGAGGAGGAGGAGGGCCGGCCACAAGGGGCGCGCCCAAAGGGGGGATTCCTACTCCTAGTAGGAGTAGGTTTCCCCTTTCCTAGTCCAAGTAGGAGAAGAAGGAAGGAGAGGAGAGGGAGAAGGAAAGAAGGGGGCGCCACCCCCTCCCTAGTCCAATTCGGACCAACCCATGGGGGGGCACAGCCTCCCCTTGTGGCCCTTCTCTCCTTTCCACTAAGGCCCATGAAGGCCCAATACTTCCCTCGGTGAATTCCCCTAACTCTCCGGTACTCCGAAAAATACCCGAACCACTCAGAACCTTTCCGATGTCCGAATATAGCCTTCCAATATATCGATCTTTACGTCTCAACCATTTCAAGACTCCTCGTCATGTCCGTGATCTCATCCGCGATTCCAAACAAACTTCGGTCATCAAATCACATAACTCATAATACAAATCGTCAACGGACGTTAAGCGTGCGGACCCTACGGGTTCGAGAACTATGTAGACATGACAGAGACATATCTCCAGTCAATAACCAATAGCGGAACCTGTATGCTCATATTGGCTCCTACATATTCTACAAAGATCTTTATCGGTCAAACCGCATAACAACATACATTGTTCCCTTTGTCATCGGTATGTTACTTGCCCGAGATTCGATCGTCGGTATCATCATACTTAGTTCAACCTCATTACCGACAACTCTATTTACTCGCTCCGTAATGCATCATCCCGTAACTAACTCATTAGTCACATTGCTCGCAAGGCTTATAGTGATGTGCATTATCGAGAGGGCCCAGAGATACCTCTCCGACAATCGGAGTGAAAAATCCTAATCTCGATCTATGCCAACTCAACAAACACCATCGGAGAAACTTGTAGAGTATCTTTATAACCACCCAGTTACGTTGTGACATTTGATAGCACACTAAGTGTTCCTCCGGTATCCGGGAGTTGCATAATCTCATAGTCATAGGAACATGTATAAGTCATGAAGAAAGCAATAGCAATAAACTAAACGATCATAGTGTTAAGCTAATGGATGGGTCTTGTCCATTACACCATTCTCTAATGATGTGACCCCATTCATCAAATGACAACACATGTCTATGACTTGGAAATTTAACCATCTTTGATTAACGAGTTAGTTAAGTAGAGGCATACTAGGGACACTCTGTTTGTCTATGTATTCACACATGTACTAAGTTTCCGGCTAATACAATTCTAGCATGAATAATAAACATTTATCATGATATAAGGAAATATAAATAACAACTTTATTATTGCCTCTAGGTCATATTTCCTTCAATGTGATGTTTATCGTTTATGCATCTTATTTTGCTTAGTACGGTGGTAGCATTATAAGATGATTAATTACTAAAATTTCAAGGTATAAGTGTTCTCCCTGAGTATGCACCGTTGCGACCGTTCATCGTGCCAAGACACCACGTGATTATCGGGTGTGATAAGCTCTACGTTCACATACAACGGGTGCAAGACAGTTTTGCACATGTGGAATACTCGGGTTAAACTGAGTAAGTAGCATAAAACTACTACTTTACACGTTTGGGTTCCAAAAAACTACTGGAATTTTTTTTCACTGATAACTACCAACTCAAGGGTCGGCTATTTCAAAAAACCCAAATCACCTGCTGCTTTACAATTGATCGTGATTATGACAGTTGGGGCCCGCATGTAAGAGTACTAATTGTTTGACCAGTTATTTGACCGTTAACTGACATGTGGGGTCCACATGTTAGTGTCTCTTCATCGTATTTCAATGAAAAAAATATCATGTAAGTTTACCAATATATGTCCTCATTTTTCCAGAATAACCCTTGTAAGTTTTTTGAAAAAATCAACTAGGTCCCTATATGTTTTTGAAAAAAGCAATCGGGTCCCTGAGAAGCTGCGCCAGCCCGCCCTGAGCAATGGCGTCGGCGGCTCGCCGGCGGCCAGGTTGTGGCCCAGGCCGAAGGAGCCATGCGGCCGAATGCTGCTGCTGCTCCTTGCTATCCCCGCCCTGAGCAACAGCCCCAACGGCTCGCCGACGGCCAGGTCGCGACCCAGGTCGAAGAAGCCATGCGGGCAAACGCTGCCGCTGCTCCTTGCCGGCCTCACCCTAAGCAACGGTGCCAGCGGCCAGGTCGCGGCCTAGGCCGAACGCTGCTGCTCCTTGTTGACACAATGGTGGCGGGGGCGGCCGGTGAATGGGCCAGTCCATGCGTCGGCCATGCCCAGGATCTTGGACACCTGTGCGGCGGCTCCTGTGCCCGACGAGGTAGTCGCTGCTGCTCCTTGCCCGACCCTGCTGCTGCTGCTAATTTCCGGCCGCCGTCGCTGCTCCTCCTTGCCTTGCCGACCCTGCTACTGCTTCGGTAGCTACGTCGTGGCTGGAGCAGAGGGAGAGAAGAAAAGACAGAAGGAAGGAGAGATAACTTACACATGGGTCCCACATGTAGGATGGTGATGTCTACTACACAACCTTCTTCTTGTAGACGTTGTTGGGCCTCCAAGTGCACAGGTTTGTAGGACAGTAGAAAATTTCCCTCAAGTGGATGACCAAAGGTTTATCAATCCGTGGGAGGCGTAGGATAAAGATGGTCTCTCTCAAGCAACCCTGCAACCAAATAACAAAGAGTCTCTTGTGTCCCCAACACACCCAATACAATGGTAAATTGTATAGGTGCACTAGTTCGGCAAAGAGATGGTGATACAAGTGGTATATGGATGGTAGATAAAGGTTTTTGTAATCTGAAAATATAAAAACAGCAAGGTAACTAATGACAAAAGTGAGCACAAATGGTATTGCGATGCTAGGAAACAAGGCCTAGGGTTCATACTTTCACTAGTGCAAGTTCTCTCAACAATAATAACATAATTGGATCACATAACTATCCCTCAACATGCAACAAAGAGTCACTCCAAAGTCACTAATAGCGGAGAACCAACGAAGAGATTATGGTAGGGTACGAAACCACCTCAAAGTTATTCTTTCTGATCGATCTATTCAAGAGTCTGTAGTAAAATAACATGAAGCTACTATTTCCGTTCAATCTATCCCAGAGTTCGTACTAGAACAACACCTTAAGACACAAATCAATCAAAACTCTAATGTCACCTAGATACTCCAATGTCACCTCAAGTATCTGCGGGTATGATTATACGATATGCATCACACAATCTCAGATTCATCTATTCAAACCAACACAAAGTACTTCAAAGAGTGCCCCAAAGATTCTACCGGAGAGTCAAGACGAAAACATGTGCCAACCCCTATGCATAGGTTCATGGGCGGAACCCGCAAGTTGATCACCAAAACATACATCAAGTGGATCAATAGAATACCCCATTGTCACCACGAGTATCCCACGCAAGACATACATCAAGTGTTCTCAAATCCTTAAAGACTCAATCCGATAAGATAACTTCAAAGGGAAAACTCAATCCATTACAAGAGAGTAGAGGGGGAGAAACATCATAAGATCCAACTATAATAGCAAAGCTCGCGATACATCAAGATCGTACCACCTCAAGAACATGAGAGAGAGAGAGATCAAACACATAGCTACTGGTACATACCCTCAGACCCGAGGGAGAACTACTCCCTCCTCGTCATGGAGAGCACCGGAATGATGAAGATGGCCACCGGAGAGGGATTCCCCCTCCGGCAGGGTGCCGGAACGGGTCTAGATTGGTTTTTGGTGGCTACGGAGGCTTTTGGCGGCAGAACTCCCGATCTATTGTGCTCCCCGAAGTTTTTAGGGTATATGGGTATATATGGGAGGAAGAAGTACGTCGGTGGACCTCCGGGCTGTCCACGGGGCAGGGGGGGTGCCCAGGGGGGTGGGCGCGCCCCCACCCTCGTGGGTAGCCCGGGACTCTCCTGGTCCAACTCCGATACTCCGTGGGCTTCTTCTGGTCCAAAAATAAGTTCCATGAAGCTTTAGGTCAATTGGACTCCTTTTGATTTTCCTTTTCTGCGATACTCTAAAACAAGGAAAAAAGCAGAAACTGGCACTGGGCTCTAGGTTAATATGTTAGTCCCAAAAATCATATAAAATAGCATATAAATGCATATAAAACATCCAAGATTGATAATATAATAGCATGGAACAATAAAAAAAAATTATAGATACGTTGGAGATGTATCAGCATCCCCAAGCTTAATTCCTGCTCGTCCTCGAGTAGGTAAATGATAAAAACAGAATTTTTGATGTGGAATGCTACCTAGCATATTTATCCATGTAGTTCTCTTTATTTTGGCATGAATGTTCAGATCCATAAGATTCAAGACAAAAGTTTAATATTGACATAAAAATAATAATACTTCAAGCATACTAACTAAGCAATCATGTCTTCTCAAAATAACATGGCCAAAGAAAGTTCATCCCTACAAAATCATATAGTTTGGTCATGCTCCATTTTCATCACACAAGAATGCTCTCATCATGCACAACCCCGATGACAAGCCAAGCAATTGTTTCATACTTTATTAATCTCAAACTTTTTTCAACTTTCACGCAATACATGAGCGTGAGCCATGTATATAGCACTATGGGTGGAATAGAATATGATGAGGGGGTTATGTGGAGAAGACAAAAAGGAGAAAGTCTCACATCGACGCGACTAATAAATGGGCTAGGGAGATGCCCATCAATTGATGTCAATGCAAGGAGTAGGGATTGCCATGCAACGGATGCACTAGAGCTATAAATGTATGAAAGCTCAACAAAAGAAACTAAGTGGGTGTGCATCCAACTTGCTTGCTCACGAAGACCTAGGGCACTTTAAGGGGCCCATTGTTGGAATATACAAGCCAAGTTCTATAATGAAAATTCCCACTAGTATATGAAAGTGAAAAAACAAGAGACTCTCTATCATGAAGATCATGGTGCTACTTTGAAGCACAAGTGTGGAAAAAAGGATAGTAGCATTGTCCCTTTTTTCTCTCTCATATTTTTTTTTGTTTTTTGGGCCTTCTCTATTTTTTTCTCTTTTTTGGCCTTTTTTTCGTCCGGAGTCTCATCCCGACTTGTGGGGGAATCATAGTCTCCATCATCCTTTCCTCACTGGGACAATGCTCTAATAATGATGATCATCACACTTTTATTAATTACAACTCAAGAATTACAACTCGATACTTAGAACAAGATATGACTCTATATGAATGCCTCCGGTGGTGTACCGGGATTGCGATGAATCAAGTGTGACATGTATGAAAAATCATGAATGGTGGCTTTGCCGCAAATACGATGTCAACTACATGATCATGCAAAGCAATATGACAATGATGATGCGTGTCATAATAAACGGAACGGTGGAAAGTTGCATGGCAATATATCTCGGAATGGCTATGGAAATGCCATAATAGGTAGGTATGGTGGCTTTTTTGAGGAAGATATAAGGAGGTTTATGTGTGACAGAGCGTATTGTATCACGGGGTTTGGATGCACCGGCGAAGTTTGCACCAACTCTCAAGGTGAGAAAGGGCAATGCACGGTACCGAAGAGGCTAGCAATGATGGAAGGGTAAGAGTGCGTATAATCCATGGACTCAACATTAGTCATAAAGAACTCACATACTTATTGCAAAAATCTACAAGTCATCAAAAACCAAGCATTACGCGCATGCTCCTAGGGGGATAGATTGGTAGGAAAAGACCATCGCTCGTCCCCGACCGCCACTCATAAGGAAGACAATCAAATAACACCTCATGTTTCAAATTTGTTACACAACGTTTACCATACGTGCATGCTACGGGACTTGCAAACTTCAACACAAGTATTCCTCAAATTCACAACTACTCGACTAGCACAACTTTGATATCACTATCTCCATATCTCAAAACAATCATCAAGTATCAAACTTCTCTTAGTATTCAATGCACTTATATGAAAGTTTTTATTATATCCCTTCTAGATGCCCATCATATTAGGACTAAATTCATAACCAAAGCAAATTACCATGCTGTTTAGGACTCTCAAAATAATATAAGTGACGCATGAGAGTTCATCTATTTCTATGAAATAAAACCACCACCATGCCCTAAAAAGATATAAGTGAAGCACTAGAGCAAATGACAAACTACTCCAAAAGATATAAGTGAAGATCAATGAGTAGTCGAATAATTATGCAACTATGTGAAGACTCTCTAACATTTAATAATTTCAGATCTTGGTATTTTATTCAAACAGCAAGCAAAACTAAATAAAATAAAATGACACTCCAAGCAAAACACATATCATGTGGTAAATAAAAATATAGCTCCAAGTAAAGTTACCGATGAACGAAGACGAAAGAGGGGATGCCTTCCGGGGCATCCCCAAGCTTAGGCTTTTGGTTGTCCTTGAATATTACCTTGGGGTGCCTTGGGCATCCCCAAGCTTAGGCTCTTGCCACTCCTTATTCCATAATCCATCGAATCTTTACCCAAAACTTGGAAACTTCACAACACAAAACTTAACAGAAAACTCGTAAGCTCCGTTAGCGAAAGAAAACAAAACACCACTTCAAGGTACTGTAATGAACTCATTATTTACTTATATTGGTGTTAAACCTACCGTATTCCAACTTCTCTATGGTTTGTAAACTATTTTACTAGCCATAGATTCATCAAAATAAGCAAACAACACACGAAAAACAGAATCTGTCAAAAACAGAACAGTCTGTAGTAATCTGTAGCTAACGAAAACTTCTGGAACCCCAAAAATTCTAAAATAAATTTCTGGACGTGAGTAATTTATCTATTAATCATCTGCAAAAATAATTAACTAAATAGCACTCTTCAATAAAAAATGGCAGCAATTCTCGTGAGTGCTAAAGTTTCTGTTTTTTACAGCAAGATCAACAAGACTTTCCCCAAGTCTTCCCATGGTTCTACTTGGCACAAACACTAATTAAACATAAAACTCAATCATAACAGAGGCTAGATAAATTATTTATTACTAAACAGGAGCAAAAAGCAATGAATAAAAATAAAATTGGGTTGCCTCCCAACAAGCGCTATCGTTTAACGCCCCTAGCTAGGCATGATGATTTCAATGATGCTCACGTAAAAGATAATAATTGTAACATAAAGAGAGCATCACGAAGAATATGACTAGCACATTTAAGTCTAACACTCTTCCTATGCATAGGGATTTTGTGAGAAAACAATTTATGGGAGCAAGAATCAACTTGCATAGGAAGGTAAAACAAGCATAACTTCAAAATTTTAAGCACATAGAGAGGAAACTTGATATTATTGCAATTCTTACAAGCATATGTTCCTCCCTCATAATAATTTTCAGTAGCATCATGAATGAATTCAACAATATAACTATCACATAAAGCATTCTTTTCATGATCTACAAGCATAGAATTTTTGTTACTCTCCACATAAGCAAATTTCTTCTCATGAATAGTAGTGGGAGCAAACTCAACAAAATAACTATCATGTGAGGCATAATCCAATTGAAAATTAAAATCACGATGACAAGTTTCATGGATATCATTATTCTTTATAGCATACAAGTCATCACAATAATCATCATAGACAGCAACTTTGTTCTCATAATCAATTGGAACCTCTTTCGAAATAGTGGATTCATCACAAAATAAAGTCATGACCTCTACAAATACACTTTCATCAATATAATCATCATAAATAGGAGGCATGCTTTCATCATAATAAATTTGCTCATCAAAACTTGGGGGACAAAAAATATCATCTTCATCAAACATAGCTTCCCCAAGCTTGTGGCTTTGCACATCATTAGCATCATGGATATTCAAGGAATTCAAACTAACAACATTGCAATCATGCTCATCATTCAAAGATTTAGTGCCAAACATTCTAATGCATTCTTCTTCTAGCACTTGAGCACAATTATAACAATCCTTATTTTCATGATAGATATTAAAAAGATGAAGCATATGAGGTACCCTTAATTCCATTTTTTGTAATTTTCTTTTATAAACTAAACTAGTGATAAAACAAGAAACTAAAAGATTCGATTGCAAGATCTAAAGATATACCTTCAAGCACTCACCTCCCCGGCAACGGCGCCAAAAAAGAGCTTGATGTCTACTACACAACCTTCTTCTTGTAGACATTGTTGGGCCTCCAAGTGCAGAGGTTTGTAGGACAGTAGCAAATTTCCCTCAAGTGGATGACCTAAGATTTATCAATCTGCGGGAGGCGTAGGATGACGATGGTCTCTCTCAAGCAACCCTGCAACCAAATAACAAAGAGTCTCTTGTGTCCCCAACACACCCAATACAATGGTAAATTGTATAGGTGCACTAGTACGGCGAAGAGATGGTGATACAAGTGGTATATGGATGGTAGATAAAGGTTTTTGTAATCTGAAAATATAAAAACAGCAAGGTAACTAATGACAAAAGTGAGCACAAACGATATTGCAATGCTAGGAAACAAGGCCTAGGGTTCATATACTTTCACTACTGCATGTTCTCTCAACAATAATAACACAATTGGATCACATAACTATCCCTCAACATGCAACAAAGAGTCACTCCAAAGTCACTAATAGCGGAGAACAAATGAAGAGATTATGGTAGGGTACGAAACCACCTCAAAGTTATTCTTTCTGATCGATCTATTCAAGAGTCCATAGTAAAATAACATGAAGCTACTATTTCCGTTCAATCTACCCTAGAGTTCGTACTAGAATATCACCTTAAGACACAAATCAATCAAAACCCTAATGTCACCTAGATACTCCAATGTCACCTCAAGTATCCGCGGGTATGATTATACGATATGCATCACACAATCTCAGATTCATCTATTCAAACCAACACAAAGTACTTCAAAGAGTGGCCCAAAGATTCTACCGGAGAGTCAAGACGAAAACGTGTGCCAACCCCTATGCATAGGTTCATGGGCAGAACCCGCAAGTTGATCACCAAAACATACATCAAGTGGATCAATAGAATACCCCATTGTCACCACGAGTATCCCACGCAAGACATACATCAAGTGTTCTCAAATCCTTAAAGACTCAATCTGATAAGATAACTGCAAAGGGAAAACTCAATCCATTACAAGAGAGTAGAGGGGGAGAAACATCATAAGATCCAACTATAATAGCAAAGCTCGCGATACATCAAGATCGTACCACCTCAAGAACACAAGAGAGAGAGAGATCAAACACATAGCTACTGGTACATACCCTCAGCCTCGAGGGAGAACTACTCCCTCCTCGTCATGGAGAGCACCGGGATGATGAAGATGGCCACCGGAGAGGGATTCCCCCTCCGGCAGGGTGCCGGAACGGGTCTAGATTGGTTTTTGGTGGCTACGGAGGCTTCTGGCGGCAGAACTCCCGATCTATTGTGCTCCCCGAAGTTTTTAGGGTATATGGGTATATATGGGAGGAAGAAGTACGTCGGTGGACCTCCGGGCTGTCCACGAGGCAAGGGGCACGGCCAGGGGGGTGGGCACGCCCCCACCCTCGTGGGCAGCCCGGGACTCTCCTGGTCCAACTCCGATACTTCGTGGGCTTCTTTTGGTCCAAAAATAAGTTCCGTGAAGTTTTAGGTGAATTGGACTCCGTTTGATTTTCCTTTTCTGCGATACTCTAAAACAAGGAAAAAACAGAAACTGGCACTCGGCTCTAGGTTAATAGGTTAGTCCCAAAAATCATATAAAATAGCATATAAATGCATATAAAACATCCAAGGTTGACAATATAATAGCATGGAACAATCAAAAATTATAGATACGTTGGAGACGTATCAGATGGTCAAACAAAATGGTCAACAAACAGATTGTTTAGGACTAGGTCCTACCTGTCATAAGCTGGCTTAAAATGTTAGCAATGGATGATTTGAGTTTTTTGAAACAGTAGACCCTTGAGTTGGTAGTTAATCAGCGAAAAAAAATCTGGTAGTTTTTTGGAACCCTGGCTTGTAAAGTAGTTGTTTTATGCTATTTACTCGGTTAAACTTGACGAGCCTAGCATGTACAGACAGGGCCTTGGAACACTGGAGACCGAAAGGTCGAACGTGAATCATATAGTAGATATGATCAACATAGAGATGTTCACCATTGAAAACTACTCCATCTCACGTGATGATCGGACATGGTTTAGTTGATATGGATCACATGATCATTTAGATGAATCAAGGGACGTCTATCTAAGTGGGAGTTCTTAAGTAATATGATTAATTGAACTTAATTTATCATGAACTTAGTCCTGATAGTTTTTGCATATCTATGTTGTAGATCAATGGCCCGTGCTACCGTTCCCTTGAATTTTAATGCGTTCCAAGAGAAAGCTAAGTTGAAAGATGATGGTAGCAACTACACAGACTAGGTCCGTAACTTGAGGATTATCCTCATTGCTGCACAGAAGAATTTTGTCCTTGATGCATCACTAGGTGAAAGACCTGCTGCAGGAGCAGATGCTGATGTTATGAACGTCTGGCAAGCTCGATCTGACGACTACTCGATAGTTCAGTGTGCCATGCTTTACGGCTTAGAATCAGGACTTCAAAGACGTTTTGAACATCATGGACCATATGAGATGTTCGAGGAGTTGAAGTTAATATTTCAAGCAAATGCCCGAGTTGAGAGATATGAAGTCTCCAACAAGTTCTATAGCTGCAAGATGGAGGAGAGAACAGGTCTGTAAATGAACACATACTCAGAATGTCTAGGTATCATAACCACTTGACTCAGCTAGGAGTTAATCTTCCAGATGATAGTTGATGACCCACAAGTATAGGGGATCTATTGTAGTCCTTTCGATAATTAAGAGTGTCGAACCCAACGAGGAGCAGAAGGAAATGACAAGCGATTTTCAGTAAGGTATTCTCTGCAAGCACTGAAATTATCGATAACAGATAGTTTTGTAATAAGGTAATTTGTAACGGGTAACAAATAACAAAAGTAAATAAGGTGCAGCAAGATGGCCCAATCCTTTTTGTAACAAATGACAAGCCTGGACAAACTCTTATATGAGGGAAAATGCTCCGAGGACACATGGGAATTATCGTCAAGCTATTTTTCATCACGCTCATATGATTCGCGTTCGTTACTTTGATAATTTGATATGTGGGTGGACCGGTGCTTGGGTACTGCCCTTTCTTGGACAAGAATCCCACTTATGATTAACCCCTATTCCAAGCATCCGCAACTAAAAATAAGTATTAAGGTAAACCTAACCATAGCATGAAACATATGGATCCAAATCAGCCCCTTATGAAGCAACGCATAAACTTGGGTTTAAGCTTCTGTCACTCTAGCAACCCATCATCTACTTACTTCCCAATGCCTTCCTCTAGGCCCAAACAATGGTGAAGTGTCATGTAGTCGACGTTCACATAACACCACTAGAGGAAAGACAACATACATCTCATGAAAATATCGAACGAATACCAAATGCACATGACTACTTATAGCAAGACTTCTCCCATGTCCTCAGGAACAAACGTAACTACTCACAAATCATATTCATGTTCATAATCAGAGGGGTATTAATATGCATAAAGGATCTGAACATATGATCTTCCACCAAGTAAACCAACTAGCATCAACTACAAGGAGTAATCAACACTACTAGCAACCCACATGTACCAATCTGAGGTTTTGGGACAAAGATTGGATACAAGAGATGAACTAGGGTTTGAGAGGAGATGGTGCTGGTGAAGATGTTGATGGATATTGACCCCCTCCCGCTGAGAGGATCGATGGTGATGACGATGGTGATGATTTCCCCCTCCCGGAGGAAGTTTCCCCGGCAGAACAGCTCCGCCGGAGCCCTAGATTGGTTCCGCCAAGGTTCCACCGCGTGGCGGCGGTGTTTCGTCCCGAAAGCTTGCTTATGATTTTTTGTCGGATGAAAGACTTCATATAGAAGAAGATGGTCACCTGAGGCCTACCAGGGGCCCACGAGATAGGGGAGCGTGCCCAGGGGGTAGGGCGCGCCCCCACCCTCGTGGCCATGGTGTGGGCCCCCTCTGGTTAATTCTTTCGCCAGTATCTTTATATATTCCAAAACGTGCTCCTGTGAAGTTTCAAGACTTTTGGAGTTGTGCAGAATAGGTCTCTAATATTTGCTCCTTTTCCAGCCCAGAATTCTAGCTGCCAGCATTCTCCCTCTTCATGTAAACCTTGTAAAATAAGAGAGAAAAGGCATAAGTATTGTGACATAATCTGTAGTAACAGCCCATAATGCAATAAATATCGATATAAAAGCATGATGCAAAATGGACGTATCAACTCCCGCAAGCTTAGACCTCGCTTGTCCTCAAGCGGAAGCCGATAACAAAAAATATGACCACATGTTTAGAGATAGAGGTGTCGATAAAATAAAATACGGACATGAGGGCATCATGATCATTCTTATAACAGAAACATATATAGATATTGTCATATGATTTCTTATGCTCAAGTAATAATCTATTCATAATGTAAAATATGAATCAGAAACTTAATTGAAAACCAACAAACTATAATCTTGGTCATTGAAGCAATTGCAATTTATCATAACATCGAAAAGAGTCAATATAAGAGCTTTTTAGCAAGTCCATGATAACCCACAAGTATATGGGATCGCAATAGCTTTTGAGGGTAGAGTATTCAACCCAAATTTATTGATTCGACACAAGGTAAGCCAAAGAATATTCTCAAGTATTAGCACCTGAGTTGTCAATTCAACCACACCTGGAAACTTAGTATCTGCAGCAAAGTGTTTAGTAGCAAGGTAATATGATAGTGATGGTAACGGTAACAAAAGAGTAACGAAAGCAAAGTAATGTTTTTGGTATTTTGTAGTGGTTGTAACAATAGCAATGGTAAAGTAAATAAGCGTAAACCAATATATGGAAAGCTCGTAGGCATTGGATCAATGATGGATAATTATGCCGGACGCGGTTCATCATGTAACAGTCATAACATAGGGTGACACAGAACTAGCTCCAATTCGTCAATATAATGTAGGCATGTATTCCGAATATAGTCATACGTGCTTATGGAAAAGAACTTGCATGACATCTTTTGTCCTACCCTCCCGTGGCAGCGGGGTCCTATTGGAAACTAAGGGATATTAAGGCCTCCTTTTAATAGAGTACCGGACCAAAGCATTAACACATAGTGAATACATGAACTCCTCAAACTAGAGTACCGGACTAAATAACAGAAAGTATAAAGAGGGTACAGAAGGTTGTGCTTCTAGTTTCATCCATCTCATGCTCGTCAAAAGGAATCCACTAACAAGGTTGATCAAGTCTTGTTAACAAACTCATTCCGATTAACATGAAACCAAAGAAATTTCGAATAACACTAGGTTACCTCAACGGGGATATGCACATCCCCAGTAATAAGTATATCATATTTCTTCTTGACAGTAGGAAGAGGAAATTCAAAACCTCCAAATATAATCGATGGAATTTTTTCGATAGAATTGATACTATGAACTTGAGGTTGTTTCCTCGGAAAGTGTACCGTATGCTCATTACCATTAACATGAAAAGTGACATTGCCTTTGTTGCAATCAATAATAGCCCCTGCAGTATTAAGAAAAGGTCTTCCAAGAATAATAGACATACTATCGTCCTCGGGAATATCAAGAATAACAAAGTCCGTTAAAATAGTAACGTTTGCAACCACAACAGGCACATCCTCACAAATACCGACAGGTATAGCAGTTGATTTATCAGCCATTTGCAAAGATATTTCAGTAGGTGTCAACTTATTCATGTAAAGTCTACGATATAAAGAGAGAGGCATAACACTAACACCGACTCCAAGATCACATAAAGCAGTTTTAACATAGTTTCTTTTAATGGAGCATGGTATAGTAGGTACTCCTGGATCTCCAAGTTTCTTTGGTATTCCACCCTTAAAAGTATAATTAGCAAGCATGGTGGAAATTTTCGGCTTCTGGTATCTTTCTTTTATTTGTAATAATATCTTTCATGTACTTAGCATAAGGATTGGTTTTGAGCATATCAGTTAATCGCATACGCAAAAAGATAGGTCTAATCATTTCAGCAAAGCGCTCAAAATCCTCATCATCCTTTTTCTTGGATGGTTTGGGAGGAAAAGGCATGGGTTTCTGAACCCAAGGCTCTCTTTCTTTACCATGTTTCCTAGAAACAAAGTCTTTCTAATCATAATGTTGATTCTTTGATTGTGGGTTACCAAGATCAACGGCAGGTTCAATTTCTACATCATTATCATTACTAGGTTGAGCATCATTATGAACATCATCATTAACATTTTCATTAGGTTCATGTTCATTGCCAGATCGTGTTTCAACATCAGACATAGAGATATCATTTGGATTATCAGGTGGTTCAGCAATAGGTTCACTAGAAGTTTGCATAGTTCTATCATTTTTCTTTTTCTTCCTTTTAGAAGAACTAGGTGCATCAATATTATTTCTCTGAGAATCTTGCTCAATTCTCTTAGGGTGGCCTTCAGGATACAAAGGTTCCTGAGTCATTCTACCAGTTCTAGTAGCCACTTTAATAGCATAATTATTTTTCTTACTATTCATCTCATTGAGCAATTCCTTTTGAGCTTTAAGTACTTGTTCTACTTGAGTGGTAACCATAGAAGCATGTTTGCTAACAAGTTTAAGTTCACCTCTAATATTAGCCACATAATCGCCCAAATATTTAATCATATCAGCATTTTGTTTTAATTGTCTACCAAAATAAGCATTGAAGTCTTCTTTCTTAAACATAAAATTATCAAACTCATCCAAGCATTGACTAGCAATTTTAGCAGGAGGGATTTTAGCTTTATCATATCTACAGAGAGAATTTACCTTTACTACCTGTGTCGGGTTATCGGCGTCAGGAGGTTCTTCAATAAATAAAGGATTAAGATCATATGTTTCTTCGATAGGCGGTAAATTAAGACCATGTATTTCTTCAATAGGAGGTAAATTCTTAACATCTTCAGCTTTAATACCTTTTCTTTCATAGATTTATTTGCCTCTTGCATAGATTTCGAAGTTGGTTTAGGAATAGGATCATTAATTGGAGCAGGAGCTGGCTCAGGAGGTGCCCAATTACTTTCATTTGTCAACATATTATTCAATAAGATTTCAGCTTCATCCGGTGTTCTTTCCCTGAAAAGAGAACCAGCACAACTATCCAGGTAATATTAGGAAGCATCGGTTAGTCCATTATAAAAGATATCAAGTATTTCATTTTTCTTAAGAGGATGATCAGGCAAAGCATTAAGTAACTTGAGAAGCCTCCCCCAAGCTTGTGGGAGACTCTCTTCTTTAATTTGCACAAAGTTGTATATTTCCTTTAAAGCAGCTTGTTTCTTATGAGCAGGGAAATATTTAGCAGAGAAGTAGTAAATCATATCCTGGGGACTACGCACACAACCAGGATCAAGAGAATTAAACCATATCTTAGCATCACCCTTTAATGAGAACAGAAATATTTTAAGGATATAAAAGTAGCGAGATCTCTCATCATTAGTGAACAGGGTGGCTATATCATTTAATTTAGTAAGATGTGCCACAATAGTTTCAGATTCATAGCCATGAAAAGGATCAGATTCAACTAAAGTAATTATATCAGGATCAACAGAGAATTCATAATCCTTATCAGTGACACAGATAGGTGAAGTAGCAAAAGCAGGGTCAGGTTTCATCCTAGCATTTAGAGATTGCTTATTCCATTTAGCTAATAACCTTTTGAGTTCATATCTATCTTTGCAAGCCAAAATAGCTAAAGAAGCTTCTTGATCAAATAAATAACCCTCGGGAATAACAAGTGATTCTTCATCATCACTTTCATCATCATAATCAGATTCAATATTTTTAATCTCTCTAGCCCTAGCAAGTCATTCCTCGAGAAAATCACCAAGTGGCACAGTAGTATCAAGCATAGAAGTAGTTTCATCATAAGTATCATGTATAGCAGAAGTAGCACCATTAATAACATGCAACTGTAACATCCCAAAATTCTAAATTTTAGAATGTTATAATAAATAGATAGATTTGATTGATTGTTTGATTGATTGTCTGAAAGTGAGTGAATTCGAAACTTTTGAAAGTTAAATGAGAGGGAATAAAAGGACTTTCCCAAACTTTCACCTTTTTCTTTTGATCCTCGAGAATTCAAATTCTTTTCATCACGAAACCCTGGAGAGAAGATGACATGACTTCTTCCATTTATTTAAATGACAAGGGGTGTTGAAAATATTTGAATTTCATTTGAGAATATTTCCAATTCTGAAACTTTATGCAACTCAATGATTTTCACGAGCAAAGATAAAATGACTTCTTCAAAACATATGAAATATGAGTTGGGAGTTTAAAAGGATCAAAATTTAAAATCCTTTGAAATTATTTCCAATTTGGAGTTATTTGGCTTTTATCCAAATTATTTTTCTCCAAAAATAAAATATATAGAAATTAGGGTAACATGATTCCCTACAATATAAAATTGGAGAAAAATTTATTTGAGATCATTTTGGTATTTTTTAAATGATTTTTTGTTGGATTTTAATAGACCAGTAGCACTCTTTGAATTATCTGGATTTGTGTGGATTTTATTTGGTATTAGGAAAATGTTCATGTCGTAGAAAATATTTTTCTGAAAATTTTGATATATTATATGCCTATATAATTTTTTTATTTGTTTTGTTTTGTTTATTTTTATTCGTCTGGAAAAAAACTTATTTCTCCTTTGGACAAAACTGGGCCGTGACCCAGCCTAGCCGGCCCAGCGCACTGTCTCCCTCGTGTACACGAGCGGGACTCCCGCCAGAGTCCGGCACCGACCTCGCCGCCTTTGCCCCTCGCCCACGGTAGGCCTCGCCTCCCGCGCCTATAAATAGCGCCGCTCGAAGCCCCGCGCCACCTCCTCTCCTCCTCGCCGCTCGCGCCCCCTCGCCTCGCCCGCATCTCGCGACGCCGCCGCGGATCCGCCGCCTCCGTAGCGCCTCGCCGCGCCGCCGCCCACTGCTGCTGCACAGCGCGCCGCCGCACCCCTTGCTCGTGCATCGCCGCCGCCGCCCCGCGCCGCCCTGCCTCGCCGCGCTCGCCGGAACCGCCGCGCCACCTCGCCTCACTGCCGCCGGAGTTCAACCTCGCCGCCGGTTTTCTCTTGAAAACCGCCAAACCACGGCGAACCGGTATAACCGCCGTCCGATCCGGTTTTATTTTAAGTTCGTTTTAAAAAAAAACCGTAGACTAGATCTGTTTTTTTAGGTTTTATTAAACAGCGAACGTCCACTGTTTAGATCTTATAAACGAGCGTTCGTTATTTAGTCTTTTCGTTTTCTGTTTATTTATGCCAGGGACCTAGTTGTAGTTGTTTTATTTTACAGTTTAGCCCTTGTTCTTCTAACGCTCATAACTTTTTACTCGTTAGTCCAAATCCAACGAAACCAACGCCCGCTTCTTCGTTACGATCTCCTCTATCCAGTAATCCAACCCAAACATGTTTTTGAAAAGTTTAAAATTTGAATTAGATCAGATTTGAATTCAAACTTCGTTTGTTCATAACTTGAGTTTCGTAGCTCCGTTTGAGTTGATTCTTTTTGAAATCGAAGCTCTTGACCTAAACATTCTAATAAGGCCAAATTCACATAATTTTGGTACTTTTAGAAATTGTTTTATGTTGCAAGAGTTATTTTCTTGGTTTTGATGTTTTCTGAATCGTCTTCTTCGATTTTTCTGGTCTTTTGAGTGATTGCTTATGTGAGGTTACTATTGCTTGGTTACAATAGATTGACCGGAGTGTGACGGGTAGATCTATCAAGAGTTTTGAGTGCGAATCATCTTCATCAACATTGCAGGCAAGTTCACACTTTGATCATACCTCTTTCATACCCAGTTTTTATTGCATTAGATCAAACCTCAAACATTGCATGATTAGGATCTAATTAAATTGTGGGATGGGAAGTAGTTGAGGTAGTACCTATTACCTGTTTATTATCGAACCCTTGGGAGTTACTATTATGTTATGCTTACATTGCCATGCTATGCTCGTAGACGTGGATTGGGTTTTGAGAGTATTCATGACAGATGTGAGATTGTTAATTAATGGTTTACTTAAGGTGGCAACTTAAACACACATCTGGGTGGATTGAGGCACCTGGGTATTCCAGGATTGCCTGTCTAGGCACCTGGGTATACCAGGATTGCCTTTTTTTATGGACTGCCACCCAGGCTCAAAGGGATCATGAGATTTTTCATACTAGAAACTTCCATGTGCAGCCACAAGCTATTATGGGCTCTAGCATAGTTGATTAAGTCATGCGAACTCTTACAGGGCAGACTAGCAGATGTAGGGGAAAGTAGGTGTAACGGTCTATCCATCGTAAGGTGCTAGCGCTTCTGAAAGACTATGTCTCGGTCATCCGTTTCTCAAACACCGTGTAGTGTGAGAAACCAAACGGAGGCGATCAAGTCTTGTGGGGAAAAGTGCGCAAACCTCTGCAGAGTGTATAAACTAATCATGATTAGCCGTGTCCCCGGTTATGGACATCTTGAGTATCTAGTACCTGGATTATCATGTGAATCTCATCACGTTACTTTAAATGAATATTGTTGGGTTTTAATGATGATGCTTAATTGGGATTGAGAATGCTGTCAACCATTCTCAATGTTTAAAAACCACCATGAAAGTTAAATAAAATTTATTCCTTTGCAGTAGGGAAAAATTGGCTTTTCGCAAAAACCTTATAACCGTAGAGCTTTTCCACCAGCCAAATATGCATGTAGTGATAGCCATTGTTCATCATTCTCTATGTGTGAATTTGCCAGTACATTCAATGTACTGACCCTTTGTGGCTGCGACGTCTCATGTTGCAGGATGTCTTACGACGAGTAAGTGATACGTTAGGGTTACGATTTCTACACTCAACTTTGCCGTTGGTGTTGATGGGAATCCACAACCTTGTTACTTCCGCTATTTGGATCGAGGTAATAGTATTTACGTTACTTTATACATGTGATTTACCTCTGTTATAAATCCTCGAGTACTGTGTATGTCAGCATACCGATCCAGGGATGACACTTAAGCACAGAGACTTGACCCATTCGGGTCGGGTCGCTACAAGATGGTATCAGAGCACATGTTGAATATAGGACGTGACCCTAGAAACTGGCAAGTCCATAGCAAAGATTTTTCTCTACAACTTTCCCTTTCAAAAAGATCTTTTACCTATCTTCTCTTCTGAGCTTATTCAAAAATTCCCTTTTAGTGAGACCATATCCCTTTTCCCTTTTGACTACACAAAGATTCGACTGATGAGACCACTCCAAGAAGTACAAGATATCGGACAACTAAGACCACTTTGGAATGAAGAGTATTTTCCGTGCATCTGAATAATGGAAACTACAATGGTTGAAGACCGAAGAAAAGTAGAATTTGAAGGCTCTAAAGAATTCCCAGATTTGTATGACCTAGGAAGGCTACCCTTATGGAACTTGGCAGACTATGGAAGTTGTCAATACTCGAGAGCAAGGTGTATCAGAGAAAGACTGAAACAAGGAGCATGAGAACTTGAAGTTTTGTCAAAGAAAACCCTAAGGCAGGAGATATCAACTATGGAGAGATAGCTCATGGAAATGACAAGAGCAGAACCACGGCTATCCATGAGGTTATCGCCCGCTTATGATATTTTCACCGTGCTGAGTTAAGCATGCATATGCATGGAAGGATTGGATGGTAGAAGGCTGATGGAGCATCTATCAGCAAGGGGTGAAGTTTTAACCTTAGCTAGTGTATCACCAGGATCTGGAGTGTTACATCAAGAAGTTAAGATGGACGTACAAGAAGCAGTATTTTGACAAGGAAGTATTTCATGAGGAACTCAGGACCCTGAAGATGAGAGTATCCAAGCTGAAGGAACTACAACCTCGAGATACCGGAGATTTGTCAGGAACTGAAGGACAGTAGGACCATGGCTCATGCCAAGGATGTTGAAACCCAGAAGTTTGGAACGCAACTCCAGAATATTAAAGGACGTCACGAGAGACTTCGCGTCAATAGAGTTGATCTGGCAAAAGAACTTGAGAAAGACAAACATGATCGGAAGAAGCCATTGGAGGCATGAACAAGGCTTGAAGAGTTCGGAGACGTTGAAGATTTATTGACCTTTAGAAGACCAAACCCCTGTTATATACCTACGTTAGATGCGACGTTTGTGAGCTGTCATTTGTTTGATGTTTTTCCCGACGGCCACAAATAAAATCTGTCTTTTCAAAACTTTTGTTTGCATTGTGTGTATCCCTCTCTATCTCTCTTATCTCACCCCAAACCCATGGACCCAATAGAGGATGAATGGAGAGGAGCTTGTATTTTCTGGACCGATGAGTCAGTTGGAGACAGACCGATGGATTCAGAACATGGAGGATCACATGGAGAATAACCCTATAGTTGGAAATGATATGACCCAGCATGCTCTTCAGTGCTTTGAAAGAGGTGCTGCTACTTGGTGGAGGATGTACCAAACCATCAATGGATGGCAAGGAGTAACCACTTGGAAAGAATTTAAGTTGACTCTGCCAAAGTCTCGGCTTGTGACCCAGAAGTTGAAGACTTATGGAAAGGATATGAAGAAACCTTGTGCATGCAAGATTTGTGGCGAAATAGGACACACCCATAAAGAAAACAAGGATGAATGCCCTAATTTTGAAGAAAGTCACCCAGCTGAATAATGCCCAACTAGGCAGATTTCTTGTTTCTTGTGTGAAGGGACTACCCACTATCCTGCTCAGTGTCACATTTACCCCATGGTACAACGAACCATCCAGCAGAAGAAAGAAGTAATGAAAGGAGCCCTTATGGAAATTTTTAGAAGAACCCATGATGGAGGACACACCTAAAGAAGACCCGAGAAAACCCTACACTAAGTCTTGCTATTCATGTGGAGGAGAAGGACACATCTCCCAAAATTGTTTGAATGGGGATCTAGTAGAATTACCTACAGAGGAAGTAGAATATGACCCACAAGAAATAGAAGCCCTGATTGGAATGGAAAAGTCCAGGAAGAGAAACCGATTTGATACTAGGAAGGACCTGATTCATATCACCTGTTACAGGTGCAAGGAGTCAGGGCACTACCTCAACAGTTGCCCAAAAAGGAAACCTCGAGACTTGTCAGAAGTAATATGTTTTCGTTGTAATGAAGCAGGGCATTTTGCCAGAGATTGTCCCAAAGAGAAGGAAACTTGTGCTAGATAGTTGAGTTTGCAACAAAAGAAATGGAGTAGTAGAAGTGAGAACATTTTCTTTTATATTGAGGTGTTGAGTTGAGACATGTAATGGAGGATCAAGAGATAGTAATCATTTGAGAATGAATAAAGTAGCATCGTGGTACTGATATGGATTTTATGAGTTGTTACCCTATGAAGAAGAATTTTAACCATTTTTGAGGATATGAGAAATATGGTCTATGGAAGATTTGTGCATTTTAAGGGTGGTAGTACCCTGTAAGAACCCTTGACCCCTGGAAAAGATAAGGATACTCCACTGAGTGGATTTCGGACAAAATGAATACGAGTTTTGTCTCGATATGTGTGATGCCCCAAGAGTATGTGGGATGAAGTTGGAGATCGTCAGTTGTTGGACCAAATGTGATCAAGGAGTCAGAAGAGAATGTTAAGTTGATTCGAGATAGACTGAAGGTAGCTCAGTCCAGGCAGAAGAGTTGTGCAGAAAAAAAACACAAGGAGGTAGTATATGAAATTGGAGACAGAGCATGTCTTCGTGTGCCCCCTCTGCGAGGAGTTAAACGATTTGGAGTTAAGGGATAGTTGGCCCCGAGATTTGTATGACCATACCGAGTTTTGGAGCGTATGGGAGAAGTGGCAAAAAATTGGAGTCACCTGAAGGACTGTCAGGAGTTCATGATGTGTTTCACGTTTCCCAGTTGAAGAAGTGCCATGCAGAGATGGCCAATATTCCCCTGTAAGAAAGCTTGACCCTGGAAAGGAAAATGATGTTCCACGAAGTAGAGTATGGACTCCATAAGTATAAGTTTATATCTCGGTATGTGGGATAACCCACGAGGATGAAGAGATAAATTATCATTGGATATAAAGGAGGTATGATGTCGGAAATATGGATCAATGGAAACTCCATGACGAGTCTGAGTAATCATGTCCTAGTTTGGTGCCAATAGAAGGAAGGAAGACAATACAATTGGATGGATTTAAGAATACTAGGAAGTTGGAAGTTGGAATAATGATAAGTTGCCCGATGATAAGTTCAAGGACTACAAGTGATGAGATGGGCCATAACCCACAGGCCCCAGGACCTGCCAAGAAGCAAGCACATTCTTGCTGAAGGAAAAACCCTGGAAGAGAGTACGACCTTACCCACCGACGATTTTATAGGAGTTTACGTAAAACTTGAGAGTTGTGAAGGAATGATAGATGTCTGTCTGGCTTGCAGAATCTATGGATTTATCCGAACTTGGTTCGTCGACAAGAGAAATTCTGCAATGCTTGTGAGGATGACCGAGTGTTAGAATGCGAGATTCGCTAAACCGTATACAAGGTAATGATTTGGGTGCGGGATGGATCGATCACCATACCGACTTACTCTTATTGTTCGCCTTGCTATATGGGATGGTAAATCTGAGTGACTTACCTATAGTAGAGAGACGGCGATATTAAACCTTGTTTAAGCCTTAGAATGGTATAGGTATTTTTTCCCTTGTACAAGGCAGCTTCTGCCAACCGTAGGTTATACGGTGAGGATCAACCCAGACCCATTTCCTGCAGGAGAAACCATAAATGGTTGACCACCATGAGATATCGATAGTTGTTTAGTATTGGCGCCGGACCCGTCAGCTAAGGAGACCCAATCTCGGAATAACCTTACCAAGAGGAAAGGACAGAAGAATTGAGGAAAAGGTTATGCCACTACCGGAAGAGCCCCGAGAAGGAATTATCCTTACGATCTGATAAGACCGGCACTGTCAAGAATAAGGATGGAGTATATGAGTTTTGATGGAACCGTAACCATGCTTTTAAGGGTGGTAGCACCCCAGACCCCTCTGATGATTGATGGATTTTGAGGAGACCCCCAAACCCTAACCTATTTCTTGCTAGCCTCTCCGAATCTCGAGGACGAGATTCATTTTAAGGGTGGTAGGTTTGTAACATCCCAAAATTCTAAATTTTGGAATGTTATAATAAATAGATAGATTTGATTGATTGTTTGATTGATTGTCTGAAAGTGAGTGAATTCGAAACTTTTGAAAGTTAAATGAGAGGGAATAAAAGGACTTTCCCAAACTTTCACCTTTTTCTTTTGATCCCCGAGAATTCAAATTCTTTTCATCACGAAACCCTGGAGAGAAGATGACATGACTTCTTCCATTTATTTAAATGACAAGGGGTGTTGAAAATATTTGAATTTATTTGAGAATATTTCCAATTCTGAAACTTTATGCAACTCAATGATTTTCACGAGTGAAGATAAAATGACTTCTTCAAAACATATGAAATATGAGTTGGGAGTTTAAAAGGATCAAAATTTAAAATCCTTTGAAATTATTTCCAATTTGGAGTTATTTGGGTTTTATCCAAATTATTTTTCTCCAAAAATAAAATATATAGAAATTAGGGTAACATGATTCCCTACAATAGAAAATTGGAGAAAAATTTATTTGAAATCATTTTGGTATTTTTTAAAATGATTTTTGTTGGATTTTAATAGACTAGTAGCACTCTTTGAATTATCTGGATTTGTGTGGATTTTATTTGGCATTAGGAAAATGTTCATGTCGTTGAAATTTTTTTCTGAAAATTTTGATATATTATATGCCTATATAATTTTTTTATTTGTTTTGTTTTGTTTATTTTTATTCGTTTCGAAAAAAACTTCTTTCTCCTTTGGACCGAACTGGGCCGCGACCCAGCCCAGCCGGCCCAGCGTACCGTCTCCCTCGCGTACACGAGCGGGACTCCCGCCGGAGTCCGGCACCGACCTCGCCGCCTTTGCCCCTCGCCCATGGCAGGCCTCGCCTCCCGCGCCTATAAATAGCGCCGCCCGAAGCCCCGCGCCTCCTCCTCTCCTCCTCGCCGCTCGCGTCGCCTCGCCCGCATCTCGCGACGCCGCCGCGGATCCGCCGCCGCCGCAGCGCCTCGCCGCGCCGCCGCCCACTACTGCTGCACAGTGCGCCGCCCGCGCCGCCGCACCCCTTGCCCGCGCATCGCCGCCACCGCCCCGCGCCACCCTGCCTCGCCGCGCTCGCCGGAACCGCCGCGCCACCTCGCCTCACTGCCACCAGAGTTCAACCTCGCCGCCGCCGGTTTTCTCTCAAAAATCGCCAAACCACGGCGTACCGGTATAACCGCCGTCCGATCCGGTTTTATTTTAAGTTCGGTTTTTTAAAACCCTAGACTAGATCTGTTTTTTTAGGTTTTATTAAACAGCAAACGTCCACTATTTAGATCTTATAAACGAGCGTTCGTTATTTAGTCTTTTCGTTTTCTATTTATTTACGCCATGGACCTAGTTGTAGTTGTTTTATTTTATAGTTTAGCCCCTGTTCTTCTAACGCTCATAACTTTTTACTCGTTAGTCCAAATCCAACGAAACCAACGCCCGCTTCTTCGTTACGATCTCCTCTATCCAGTAATCCAACCCAAACATGTTTTTGAAAAGTTTAAAATTTGAATTAGATCAGATTTGAATTCAAACTTCGTTTGTTCATAACTTGAGTTTCGTAGCTCCGTTTGAGTTGATTCTTTTTGCAAATCGAAGCTCTTGACCTAAACATTCTAATAAGGCCAAATTCACATAATTTTGGTACTTTTAGAAATTGTTTTATGTTGCAAGAGTTATTTTCTTGGTTTTGATGTTTTCTGAATCGTCTTCTTCGATTTTTCTGGTCTTTTGAGTGATTGCTTATGTGAGGTTACTATTGCTTGGTTACAATAGATTGACCGGAGTGTGACGGGTAGATCTATCAAGAGTTTTGAGTGCGAATCATCTTCATCAACATTGCAGGCAAGTTCACACTTTGATCATACCTCTTTCATACCCAGTTTTTATTGCATTAGATCAAACCTCAAACATTGCATGATTAGGATCTAATTAAATTGTGGGATGGGAAGTAGTTGAGGTAGTACCTATTACCTGTTTATTATCGAACCCTTGGGAGTTACTATTATGTTATGCTTACATTGCCATGCTATGCTCGTAGACGTGGATTGGGTTTTGAGAGTATTCATGACAGATGTGAGATTGTTAATTAATGGTTTACTTAAG